>NC_053170.1:73845118-74445118 GCF_016835505.1 Polypterus senegalus | reverse complement strand
ATTTTACCATAAGTTTAACTTCTTATTCTTTTCTCTCTTGCTATGTTCCAAAGTTGCCCATAAGCACTGTGACTTTAAAGACCCTCTCGCAGTGTCCATGGCTGTTCAAGTGGGCTGCTACAGGAACATTCCTGTTGCTACGCTTGATGTGGAACCTGTGTAAATTCATTCTCTGGCACTGTTTGTCCATTTTCTCCCACATAGAATGTACTGACAGGACATTTCATACCGAGAATTAGATAGACCAAATTAGATGATCTGCAGGAAAATTATCCCTTTATGCGATGTTCTAGAACCCATTTTGGTCTTCTCAGGAATTAAACTGTTTACATGGTCCCTGATATCAAGAGGAAAGCTACTTACTATCTTTTTTAGTTCCTTCTTGTAGACATCTGTGGGATCTTCCCGTAGTTTGTAATAATGCATAGTACTGGAAAATTGTCTTTGTACCTTCTGTATATAGTCATCAGCCAACTTCAGCCAATGCTTCACAATGACAAAACACTGAAAAATGTATTTCTATAACCTCTCCTCCTTGCATTAGACAACCGCCAAACCTGCAGCAGCTAATTGTCCCAAGCTCCCTAAGTGAACCGACAGAAAATGACACATCTCCCTGCCTACAGAAAAGATGTAAAACATGTGCTCACATTTATAACACAGATTGTGCAGTATAGCACGCTGCCAACTAGAACATCGCATAAAGGGATTATTTTTCTGCAGATCATCTAATGTGGTCTACCTAATTCTTTGTATGAAATGTCCTGACACTGCACTCTGTGTGGGAGAAAATGGACAAACAGTGCCAGAGAATGAATTTACACAGGTTCCACATCAAGTGTGGCAACAGGAATGTTCCTGTAGCAGCCCACTTGAACAGCCATGGACACTGCAAGACGGACTTTAAAGTCACAATGCTTATGGGCAACTTCAGAACACAGCAAGAGAGAAAAAAATGGGAAAATAAACTCATGCTAAAATTTAACACGTTACAACATGATTTAAATAGAGACAAGAGTTTTATGGCCAGATATGAGGATTGTTTGCATCTCTAGGACTGACCCAGACAACCTGTCTACGGATCCACATTGTTTTGAAAAAGTCATCAGAAACTTCGAAAAAGTTTGTTGGAGAGTTATCTTATCCAAAGATCTTGCCTATACATTGTTCTCCTCTCTTGCTTAGTGAATCTTAACTAGAAGAGATCTATTAATTTTTTACATTTAAGATGTCTCACTTAAAGGTTTTCCAATGTTGTATCTGTCCTGGTGTCTATATATAAACTCTGGGAACTACAGTTTCTGTATTATATCTTTCCTGAAGAAGGGACCTGAGTTGCCTCAAAAGCTTGTATATTGTAATCTTTTTAGTTAGCCAATAAAAGGTGTCATTTTGCTTGATTTCTCACTACATTCATAATGGCTAACATAGTACAACACCCTAGTACTACATTATATATATTGTAACACAAGGAGTGACACTAAGTCCCAAACCTCATACACAATAATGCCTAAGCATACTACCTACTGTATTGAAACAAAGAGTTTTGTTGAGCCCCAACACCTAATAAAAAATAAAGCACCAAGCACAATTCGCCTTCCTCCTTCAAGAGTGTAGCCCACTCTGACTCCATTAAAATGTGGCAGCATGCTTTCTTTTAAGCCTGACACTGGAATTGTTTCCAGTCTCTTATCCCATTCATGCAGAGCACAGTTGTGCAGAAACAAACGTAGCCCTTCCCTGACAGCATTCTCTGGTGAACTATAAGACCCTGATAAGGTTATGCTTCCGGAATCCATTTCTCATACAACCCTGTGGGTGTCCAAAATGGGTTTAGCCCTGACGAACACTGCCACAAGCTGTGATGTGGAATGATCTGTTCCTGTTGAGTCTGTTCTCCCGGTCCTTCCATTATGAGCTCCTGGCTGGGTATGAAACCTTCCATTATCCTGGCCAACATACCCATCCTTCCTCCTGGGCACCCAACCCCAGGGCTAGCACTATGCACTAGCCACTTTGCGGTTCAGCTGCTCGTGTATAAGAATGCGGATGTACAATTTAAACAAATTGTTATTTTCATGGGAATTGTTACATATGCAAAATAGAAAATTTTTACATTATAGCAAGTAATTAACCATATTAAAAAATAGTAAAGTGTAATAAGTTGAAAGTAAATTATGTTTCATGTTGCGTTAGTTATTTTGTTGTGTTATATGATTTTGTTCTGTTTGGATTTGAAATAAACACGGAAATACTTTGTAAACTTATGCTTTTACTGTAAAACTTCAGTAAAAACAATTTTTTGAAGACATTTTTTGTCAATATTGCATTTGATTTTGATTCTGTGTTTGGACTTACATCGTGACAACGCAACGTATAACTGTCCATGAGTGAATTTTGTTTTTTTCTCTCTAATAAATAAACCGACTTTTTCGAATGTTTGCCTCTGTGATTTGTTAATTGTCTTTGCAAAAGCTATTCAAACAGAAATCTGTTAACTTTTTAATACGAAAGGCATATCAAGTTCTCCTTTGGTGTCTAATGTTATCCGTGGGATATGTACTACATTACCTTTCTTGGATACATAGTTCTTTCAACAGTAATTCGGGAGGTGAAAGACCAAACGGTGTTAATGGTTGTAGATATTCTTTGGGATTTTGTAAGTTGATGTTTTCATCTTCCGCACGATCACCAACAACTGTTTCAGCATAGTCTATTGATACGCATTTAACCAATTTGTTGTGTAACCGATCAACAATTTTTACGTTAATTCATTTGACTTCGTCATTTATCTGTGCTAGGATAGCCCATGTACTCATTTCTTCTGTTGATAACCCTTTGGGATAAAATTCTTCAATAAGATTTGGACATAATCTTCTTTTATTGGGAACTTAAAGTGAAGAAAACATAAAAATTTATAAGAGCTGTGTCTGTCAAAAGCATTCACACGAATGAGAGGTGAGAGAGCTGTGTGCGAGGTTGAATATGGTTGAGAGGAGGGTGTGACTTGAAAAAATCTCACGGCCAAAGTCTTGTCTCTTGGGACTTGAAATTATCTCTTTAAAAAAGTCTTGTCTCAGGATTTCCTTTTCTAACAGAGAGATATACAGTATATACAGGGTATGGATTTAGAGAGGCATGCATTTTAAGTTAATTGCCAATTCTAAATTGACACTGTATGAGTGAGTGTATTGCATGTGAGTGTGCCCCTAAAATGGACTGTTCAGAGTTGGTTCATGTCTTGTGCCCAACACTGCCAGGAGACCCTGGTCCTTGTATCTCTGAAGAAGATTAAACAGAATAAAAATAAATTGGTGGATGTGTGTTACTATTTACAATAAATAATGCAGCTAAAACAAAGGAAACAAGGAAGTTCTTGTTTATTGCATTACTTACAGAACAGAACAACAGCACAACTAAACGAAGAGGCACATATTCATGTGGAGCAGAAAAATAAAATAAGCACATTTCAAAATAAGAGGTTTCTTATGATACATTATATGACAACAGGCTTACAATAATAACTATTCTACATTGTTAAGTGATCCGGCTTGGTTGAATGAACAGAGTAATATCCTTCTGTGCCCATGTTCCTTGACAATGAGGCATCAAACAACTTATAGAGTTCTGTTGGATCCTCAGTAACACCAGTGGATGTGTTTTTCATGTTTTTAGGCATGTATGTAATGACATCCACAACAATATGAATACTGAGTGTCACAGTACAAATATCATATTGCATCTGGTTAAGTTGCCTCATTTGGACTTATATGGTTTTGCTGAAGCAGAATTTGATCCACATCTGCAGCCTCAATTTTCACTGAGTAAGAGATGAGTCTACCTTGAAAAGGCACTACTTCCTAGCATTCATCCTGAGAAATTGTAAAATTTGTTAAGGTAAACTGTTTAGAATCTGTTAATGTAAACTGTCTATGTCTGGATTGTGTATCTCTTGTGGGTACCGTACTGTGGACTGAGCACCAGATTTTAAAGAATCCAAATAAGCATGAAATTGGTGACCTAGAAAAAGAATGGCTGGATATTCTTTTGTTGTAGGATGTGAGGCATTTTACAAATATTAAATGATCCATTTGTGTACTTAAATGATTGCTTAAGGAATTGCATTAAGCTGAGTAAATGTGTAAAACACGACAAACATTAGAAAAAGTCAGTTTATTTATTAGAAAGAAATTATATTCACCCCTGTGGTGGGCTGGTGCCCTGCCCTGGGTTTGTTTCCTGCCTTGCGCCCTGTGTTGGCTGGGATTGGCTCCAGCAGATCCCTGTGACCCTGTAGTTAGGATATAACGGGTTGGATAATGGATGGATGGAATTATATTCACTCACAAGCAGTTACACATTGTGTTGTCACAATGTAAGTCCAAACATGGAACCAAAATTCAATGCAATATTAACAAAAAGTTAATTAAAAAAATAGATTTTACTGAAGTTTTATGGTTAAAAGTGTAAGTTTAAAAAGTATCTGCGTATTAATTTCAAAGCCAAACAGAACAAAAATGTATAAGGCAACGGATACCTCTAACGCAATATGAAACATACTTTTCTTTCAATTTATTACATTTTACTATTTTTTACTATGGTTAATTACTCACTGTAATGTAAAATAGTTAGTTTTATTATGCATATTATGCAATTCCCATGAAAATAACAATGTGTTTAAATTGTACATCCACTTCACCATACGCAAGTGGCCGATCCACGAATTGGCTAGTGTATAGCACCAGCCCGGGGGTTAGTGAGCAAAGCAAGCAGGGGGCAGAGCCCCCTACTTATTAAATATAAATAAACCTACATGACAAGAGAAGCTGTTCTCTTAAGACTAACCAATCATGTTATAAAGAAATGTGCTATTCACATGTCATGTTTCCAATGGTGCCATGTAAAAAAGGATGTCCAAGCTGGAGGTCTTTTGTAACAATTGTTTACTTAGTATTTCCATAACAAGTGTACCTAGTCTGTCATTGTATGATTTGTGTGACGAACTGCTTTCATATATTGTATACTGGTAGTTATGTGTGGAGAGCAATAAAGCTGTTCTTTGCATCCTTCCTGCTGCCTCAGACAGATTCAAAATTATCATCAGGGGGATGGTGATCTATGAGAATTTTAAACTTCCTCTCATAAATTTGGTTGGAATTTGTTCATTTCAATCTCAATTGCCTACATCAGTTGAACAATTCACATACATAATTTTGTTCAGTGTTTCTGAGAGCCTATGAAAGCTAACCTACAGTATTAGATACAGTACTTTCATTTACCGTTAGGGCATACAAGAAAAATGACTGCACTATTGCCATTTGGTGTTCCATGCCAGTCAAATGCAGGAGCATCCTTAGTTTTTTTAAGTAATCAATTAAATATAGAATGGATTTTGTTTTAAATTGTGAGTTTTGAGTTTTACCATAGCACTCACACTGGATCAAATCAGTAATGCATGTTTTTGAAAGTATTAAGGAAGAAAACTAGAATCACTGAAGAACATACACATACCTGTAGACCCTGGGTAAATATGCAAATCCGACAAAAACAACAACTGGGGATGAAATTTGAACTCCTCTTAGTGGATTTGTATGACAGTAACATAACACTGTGCCAACATGCCACCCCTACTGGAGCATTCTTTTTTAAAAAAAGGTTAGGGCTGAATTACAATTATTCAATTAATGCATGTTTTTTAATGTATCAGTTATGTTAACCAAATGATATGTTTTACAATGTTTTCTGAATAACTTTGTGTTCATATACTGAACATTTGTATAGCTGGTAACTTGTGCAACCACTCTTAAGCCCATACCTAATAAAAAGTGTTATAAATAAATCAAAATGGAAGTATCACACTTTAGAAAGAATTGTTAAAATTCCAATGTTGTCAGTTTGTTGCTTTGCATTGTGAGTAAAGTGTAGAGCAATTATAATTAACGTGCTACTTATGATAAGGACTTGTGGAATAGATCAGCCTTTAAATTTTAAGATATCTTTAAAGTTTAATGCTTTTTGGTTATATCACAAATGAAGTATACTGTGCCATCAATAGTGTTTCGACGAGACACAAGACACATTTTTCCTTGATTTATCCTTCTGCTCCACATTTTAAAATCACAGATTCAGACCTGATTAAAGTGCACATTGTAGACTTATCTGTAGGGTAATTGCATTCATTTTGGTCACACCATGTAGAAATGACTGAACTTTTTATATATGGTCCTCCCACTTCAGGGCACCGTAATGATTGGGACAGAGCTATGGCAGGTGTATTAAAGCAGTCATGTACATGCCAAAGCCATTACATCCCCACCACCATGTTTAACAGATGAGGTGGTATGCTGTGGAACTTGGGCAGTTCCTTATCATCTCTACACTTTGCTCTTGTATCACTCTATTACAGCTTCATTTTTCTCTCGTTGTCTATAAGACCTTTTTCCTTTTTTAAACTCTTTTAGGTACTTTTTTGCAAACTGTAATCTGGCCTTCTAATTTTTGTGGCTAAGTAGTGGTTTGCATCTTGCAGTGTGGACTCTGTATTTCTGTTGATGAAGTCTTCTGCGGATAGTAGTCTCTGACAGCCGTATGATCTGTAGGACAGGCATTTGGAACTTTAACTTTACCGTAGCGAGGATTCTTCATCAGCAGTTGAGGTCTTCCATCACCAGTGCATTCTTTCTTCTTAATGATATCGCAGATTGTTGATTTAGGTAATCCTAAGGTTTTACCAATGTCTCTAGTGGTTTAATTCTTGTGTTTCAGCATCTTAATGGCTTCTTTAGCCTTCATTAGTACAGCCCTTGTCCTCACTGGTGAACAACGGAAACTACAGACTCCAAAGTTTAGAAGCAAGCTTAGATATCTTATGCCTGCACAAATTAAGCAATGAAACAACCTGAGTAATCACAATCACATTAATCATCTGAGATGCCAATTATCCCAAACATTACGATGCACTGAAATTAAGGACAGTGTATAAAAAGTGTTGTTATTTCCACATGGTGTGACAGAAATACAATATAAATCAATACAATACTTCTTCTTCTTTCAGCTGCTCCCGTTAGTGGTTGCCACAGAGGATCATCTTCATATCTTTCTGTCCTCTGCATCTTGTTCTGCTGCACCCATCACCTGCATGTCCTCTCTCACCACATCCATAAACCTTCTCTTGGGCCTTCCTCTTTTTCTCTTGCCTGGCAGCTCTATCCTTAGCATCCTTCTCCCAATATACTCAGCATCTCTTCTCTGCACATGTCCAAACCAGCGCAATCTCGCCTCTCTGACTTTGTCTCCCAACCGTCACCCCCAATGCAAATCATTAACTCTGCCACCTCCAGCTCTGTCTCCTGCTTTCTGGTCAGTGCTACCAACCCATTTAACATAGCTGGTCTCACTGACCGTCCTGTAGACCTTCCCTTTCATTCTTGCTGATACCCGTCTGTCACAAATTACTCCTGACACTCTTCTCCACCCATTCCACCCTGCCTGAACTCTCTTTTTCACCTCTCTTCCACAATCCCCATTACTTTGTACTGTTGATTCCAAGTATTTAAACTCATCCACCTTCAACAACTCTACTCCCTGCATCCTCACCATTCCACTTACCTCCCTCTCATTTATACACATGTATTCTGTCTTGTTCCTGCTGTCCTTCATTCCTTTCCTCTCTAGAGCCTATCTCCACCTCTCCAGGGTCTCCTCAACCTGCTCCCTACTATCGCCAAAGATCACAATGTCATCAGCAAACATCATAGTCCACGGGGACTCCTGTCTAATCTTGTCTGTCAGCCTGTCGATCACCATTGCAAATAAGAAAGGGCTCAGAGCCGATCCCTGATGTAATCCCACTTTCAACTTGAATGCATCTGTCACTCCTACCGCAGACCTCACCACAGTCACACTTCTCTCATACATATCCTGTACAACTCTTATGTACTTCTCTGCCACTCCTGACTTCCTCATACAATACCACAGCACCTCTCGAGGCACCCTGTCATATGCTTTCTCCAGGTCCACAAAGACACAATGCAACTCCTTCTGGCCTTCTCTATACTTCTCCATCAACACCCTCAGAGCAAACATTGGCATGAAACCATACTGCTGCTCACTAACCATCACCTCACTTCTTAACCTAGCTTCCACTACTCTTTCTGATAACTTCATGCTGTGGCTCATCAATTTTATCCCCTGTAGTTACTACAGTTCTGCACATCCCCCTTATTCTTAAATATTGGCACTAGTACACTTCTTCTCCACTCCTCAGGCATCCTCTCACTTTCCAAGATTCCATTAAACAATCTGGTTAAAAACTCCACTGCCATCTCTCCTAAACACCTCCATGTTTCCACAGGTATGTCATCTGAACCAACGGCTTTTCCATTCTTCATCCTCTTCATAGCTGTCCTTACTTCCTCCTTGTTAATCCGTTGCACTTCCTGATTCACTATCTCCACATCATCTAACCTATTCTCTCTCTCATTCTCTTCTGCTCAACATACTCTCCTTGCTTGTGAATACGTTTCCATCTTTATCCTTTATTACCCTAACCTGCTGCACATCCTTCCCAGCTCAGTCTCTCTGTCTAGCCAATCGGTACAGGTCCTTTTCTCCCTCTTTAGTTTCCAACCTCTCATACAACTCATCATACACTTTTTCTTTAGCCTTTGCTACCTCTCTCTTCACTTTGTGCCTTATCTCCTTGTACTTTTGTCTACTTTCTGCATCTCTCTGACTATCCCACTTCTTCTTTGGCATCCTCTTCCTCTGTATACTCTCCTATATTTCCTCATTCCACCACGAGGTTTCCGTTTCCTCTTTCAGATGTCACGCCAAGCTCCCTTCTTGCTGTTACCCTTACTACATCTGCTGTAGTTTCCCAACTGTTTAGTAATTCTTCACTACCACCCAGTGTGTGTCTCACCTTCTCCCTAAACTCAACCTTGCAGTCTTCCTTTTTCAACTTACACCATTTAATCTTTGGCTCTGCCCTCACTCTCTTCCTCTTCTTGATCTCCAATGTCAGCATACAAACCGCCATCCTATGCTACTTAAATAAACTTTTCTACACTTCAGCCCAATTTCCGCCAGCATCCTGTTGGCTAACAGTACTGGTGGCGGTCGTTGCTAACCTGGGGCTCGATCAATTTGGTATGGAAATTTGTATTGTTGTCCGCATATTGATTTGGCAAAGTTTACACCGGATGCCCTTCTTGACGTAACCATCCCTATTTATCCGGGCTTGGGACCGGCATGAAGAAACACACTGGTTTGTGCATCCCCTGTGGCTGGGATATAATTCAATACAATACAAGACAATTTATTTTTGTATTGCCAAAATTCACACAAGAAGTGCCGCAATGGGCTTTAACAGGCCCTGCCTTTTGACAGCCCTCCAGCCTTAACTCTCTAAAAAGACAAGGGAAAACTCCCAGAAAAAAAACGTTGTAGGGGAAAAAAGTGGAAAAACCCTTTCCAGGAAGGTTGGGCATGCAGTGGGTGTCAAATTAAAAGGAGCTAAATACAATACACAGAACAAAACACAAGTAATCCTCAATACAATAAAATAGTGCAACAGAAATATTACAAGTACAGAGCAGAATTCAACAGTAGATGATATCACATCATATGATTTGGATTTGTTCTGAGTCCTGGAGACCTTGGCCATCACGCTGCCTCCCCCTATTGGCCATTCCACAGCTGAGACAGCGCTGGGCCAGCCTATCCAATGAAAGGACCCCTCTACCCTATGATTCCTGTGATCCTCCATCAGGGATGACTTTACCCTAGGCAGGCAAAACAACTTGGCAGGTGGGCCGTGGCACCAAGTGCCACATTTGAATACTGAGAAGAGAAACAGAATAGATGAGGGTTAGTATCAAATTATAACTATCTTGTTACTTGTGTTTTAGCGCTAATGACTAACAACTGAGATGCAGTCTATAGAGTTAATCAGCAGCTCTAGTCAGGATATGCTAAACTGAAGTAGTGAGTCTTCAACCGGGATTTAAAAGCTGAGACCGAAGGGGCATCTCTGATAGTAACAGGCAGACCATTCCACAGTTTAGGGCCCTGTAAGTAAAAGCTCGACCTCCCACTGTTATTTTATTAATCCTTGGAATCATAAGCAGACTGGCATCTTGAGATCTTAATGTGCGCTCTGGTTTGTAAGTCATTGCGGTGGGCTGCTGCCCTGCCCGGGGTTTATTTCCTGCCTTGCACCCTGTGTTGGCTGGGATTGGCTCCAGCAGACTCCCGTGACCGTGTAGTTAGGATATAGTGGGTTGGATAATGGATGGGTTTGTAAGTCATGATAAGTTCAGACAAGTAAGCCGGACCTTGGCCATTTAAGGCTTTATATGTTAAAAGAAGGATTTTGAAATCTTCCCTAAACTTAACCGGGAGCCAGTGTAAGGACTTAAGAACTGGAGTTATGTGTTCGTATTTTCTTGTTCTTGTAATAATTCTTTCAGCAGCATTTTGGATTAACTGGAGGCTCTATAAAGAACAGTTTGAACATCCAGTGAACACCGCATTGAAGTAGTCAATCCTACTAGAAATAAATTCATGAATTAATTTGTCAGAATCCCATTTTTTTAGAAAACACCTTAACTTCCCAACATTTTTAAGATGGTAGAAACATGATTTGGACAACTTTGTAATGCATGCTTTAAAAGACATGCTATAGTCAGATAACTCCTAGATTGTGGGCTGATTCAGGAAAATTAATGGTGATTCCAACTGAGTTAAATGATGACAAAATATTGTGATCAACGTCATTCCCTCCAATAATTAACATCTCTGTTTTATCTGGTAGTTCTCATCCATCCACTCATTTAATTCACTAAAACAACTAATTAAAGACAACATCATTTGGTGTAAAAGGTATAACTGGGTGTCATCTGCTTACGAGTGAAAATTGACATTATGTTTTCTAATGATAGATCCCAGTGGAAGCATGTAAAATGAAAACAGTAAAGGTCCCAGTACTGAACCCTGTGGGACACCATATCTCACTTCTGTGTATAATGATGGAGTACATACTAGAGTCAGTTTGATAAATAAGAAATAAACCAGGCAAGGACAGTGCCTGCAAGCCCAACACCATTTTTCAACCTGTGCAGTAAAACAGAATGGTCAATGGTGTCAACGCTGCGCTTGAGTCTAATAACATAATGACAGTGGAGTTTCCTTAATCAGAGGATATCAGAACATCATTTACAACACACGTTAGTGCCATTTCTGTACCATGACTAGTTCGGAAGCCAGTCTGGAATTTCTCAAAAAAATTATAATGTATAAGGTGTGATTGAAACTTATTGGCCACTACTTTTTCAAGTACCTTAGAGAGAAAGGGTAAATTTGAAATGGGTCTACAGTTATTAAGTATGTGGGGGTCTAGGTCTGACTTTTTAAGTAATGTTTTGATGACTTTTAGTGCATCAGGTACTGTGCCATTCAATAATGAACTATTAATAAGCAAATACCTTTATAGCACATCTGAACAGTTTGATTTGTAATTTTAAACTGTGAAACAGAGGGGTATATCAAAGAAAAATGTGTTTGTTCCAAACATTATGGATGACACTGTGTTTACTAAAGAAAATAGCACTTGAACCAATTTTTGGTTACACATCTGTTGGTTGTGGTAAATGCTGTGAAAAATGCTTGGGTTTTATTTTAATCACTAGTCTTAAATTATGCATGTAGGAAGATGTCTGCAAAGTTGTGAAACTACTAAATTATGCCATGGAAGCATGTTTTTTTTTTTTATTTTAAGCTGCTTCAACTTTCTAACTTTTTCTGGACTATATATGATCAAGATAGCTATGTGAAATGTTAAATCAGTCCATCCATTACCTCTACTAACTTACATTCAGTAAAGGTTTGGATCCTATCAAAGTCCTATCAGGGCAAGAAAGTTGGCAGATGCACACAGGACACCAGTCCAACACAAAGCCCTCTCAGTCACTCACACCGAGTCACCAATCAGTCTGAAAGTAAATATGTGAATTAGTAGAAGAAAGGATAAGAAAATCTCAGTTACCTCAGACAATTAATGACAACCTTGATGATAAGCAAGGGAGTTTTATGCAAACCCTAAGAAAAAAAAATTACACCGGTGGGACTGTTGATTTAAAACTCAAACCATTTGTCTTACTCAGTAATTTTATGCTTCCAATTTTTCCATCACATGGTTGGTGGAGGTTTCAGCCCTTCCCAGTAGTACTTGGCACAAACCAGGAATCACATTCACTGAAACTCAACCACATTAAAGTTAAAATCCATATTAATATACTGTACATGTATTTCTTTGGAAGGTGAGAGAAAGTGGACTGTGCAGAAAAGTACACAACTGCATCGTCTTGCCCATAATATTATCCAGCAATAGTTACTGCTTAGAATATTTTTAAAAATGAATACCATTTTAATAACTTTATATATATAGCTCATTTGGAATTAAGGTTGATCATGTGACTTTCACAAAATTTCAGAAATCCTGTTTTTTCAGGATTTTTTCAGAAGCAGGAATTTGTTCTCAATACAGTAATTTACATGTGTCAGTTGTATGGTAAATATTAAAAAGACATGACATTCTTCTGCCAGACTTTGACTTGTTCTTTTTTTAACATACCTGGGTGCTCACAATTGTTGGTGTTGTTATTTAATGAGCATTAGAAAGGATTTCAGAGGTCATTTAATTCATTTAATGCAACACTGGCTTGAGAAGGGCATATAGATACTGAAATGTAAGAGATGAATTATGAAACAACAATACTAGGGATCAGCTTTAACACGTCTCTGGCTTAGGAGAGTGGGTGTGATGCACAACAGAATCTCCCCCAATTAAATAAGAATAATGAAATGTTGTCTAAAGCAAACAACTTAAAAAATACAAGATTCTAATTTGTGTGATTGCCTCCAATTTAGATGGAAGTCATTGATTTATTTGAGAAGATTCAATATGCTGAGCTTTTTTCAAAGTAAATTACCTTTTTGTTTATCGTCAGATTATCATTGTTTAAAGAGTACAGCAACCTTTGCTGCATTAAAAAGGGTTCCAAGCCATTTAAGCCCAAAAGCTATTTTTCTTTAAAAAAAAACAAAACTAGTTATCACTTCTCTGGTGCTGTGGTCAGCTCACCTGAAGGTGTTGACTGGCTAATGTTATGTCTGACACCTTCACTTGCATTGTGCCTTCAGTGCAATTACACCCCTGCCATCCACATTCCCACTCTTTCAAAAATGGGTTGTTTCAAAAATATCCAAAAACTCTTTCCTTAAAGTTTATGAGCATAACTAAGTCTGAGCAGCAAAGAATGTAACTGCTATCTTTGTTATGTGCTGGTCTGGCCTAGTCTGGTTTTCTTACAAGATCATTAGGCATTTTGCAAAGCAGAGGATGCTGATGACTCCTTGAAGTCAAGCAACCCAAAATGTCCTAATAGTTAATCCAGATTTTCAAAGACTGTACTTTTATAAGAATGATCTGGGAATCAAAGTGGACTTCTTACTATCAACATTCAGACCATGTTCAGAAGCCATAAGAATGGTTGGATATTGTGATGTGTAGAGTACTAGCCAAAGCAGTTTATACATAAGCTTTGAAACTCACTACTGAGACTGTGCCTGGCGTACTGTGTACAGTTTTGGTCTCCAAGCTACAAAAAATGCATAGCAGCTCTGGAGAAAGTCCAGAAAAGACCTATGAATGGAATTAGTACAGTGGATTGAGACTGTTACTATACGGGGAGTTTAACAAGAACACCTGGTCACACATTTGAAAACTTGTTATCAACAGTAAGCTTCGCAAAAAAAATAGAAAGTCTTTTTTAACACAGAGTACCAGACAAGTGGAATAAGTTATCAAATAGTATGGTAGGAAAGAGCAGCCTCATATTTAAACTTACTTACACATGAAAACATGCATGTCTGCTGTTTCAATTTTACTTTGAGACACAGTTATCATCATCATCTTTGTATAAACGTCCCTCTTTTTCACTTCCAATAGCCACGTCTGCCTGTGGTCAGAATTCACAAACTGGGCACTTCTGTAGACCCTGCAGTTTTGTGACTTCTGCAGACTAGCCCTATGGTATTTTATTAGGGTGAACAGAAGTTCTGGTGACAGAGACAGTCCTAATTTCAGGCTATGTGTTCTGATAAATAACTGAAGATTATCAAAATTTCCTGGTTTAAACAGGCATCTTATAAAGTTTAACAGTGTTTCGCTGTAACAAACATTGCCACAATATGCTTACAACAGCTTGCATGAAAATACATGAGGGAACCCTGCTTGATTAACGACTTGTTTTATATTTAAACAGTTTCACAACAAGGAACAAGAAACAGATAAAATACAAAGCACTGGTATTTGTCTGTTAAAGCACTATGTAGAAACTTATGTGTTCATTTGTGGATGTGTTTTTGTCCCTGTGCCCCTAATCGCTCTTGGGTATTGGGTATTGGGTAACTATTATCATACACTGATAATTTCTGTATTATCTATATCTATTATTTATTATTCATTTATTTATTAAATTACATATCTTACACATCAATATTGCTGCTACTTCTTTGTCCTATCTTTGCACAATGTCTTGTCTTGTTTGTGTTTTAATTTTAAATTTTTTAATTTTTATTCTATTTTTAATTTACTATTTGCACATCATGTTGTTACACTGTGGACCCTGAGCTTCGCAATTTCATCTATCTGTATACTTGTATATGGTTGAGATGACAATAAAGTTGTCTCCACCCACATAGTAGTTAAACAGGACAGAAAAGAGGGCCCAGTCCGGCTTCCCACTCCTGACGTCACTCTTCCCTCTCCCCTCGGCCTGCATCTTCTGTCTCAGATTAGCGTGAAAATATCTCTCCTGCAAGCAAACTATGATACTTAGCACAATCAGAGAAGTCGCAAAATCAACCGGAATCTTCAAGCAAATTATATAAAAATACCTGATCTAAATCCATTAAGTAGTTCTCTTGTTCGCTAGCTAAACAGAGGTAAGGTACACACCCCGAGGCTGGTGCTTGAGTGAGGATGTAAACCCCCCCCAGACAGACATTGGATTTTATATACATATATGTATATTATTTTTTATTTATTAAGGTATTGTTAATTGTTACTTCCAGATTGTCACTGTAAATGAATAGGGTGTAAGTGTGTGTGTTTATGTTCATGGTGGAATAAGTGTGGTTCCTGTGATAGACTAGAGTCCTGCCCAGGCCTGTTTTTATTATTTTGCGCAGTCCCTTTGGAGTATCCTGAAATGGACTGAGAAGGTAACTGCACTGGCCTCAAATACACTTGAATGCTAAACTATGTGTACAATTTTGAATTTTTGGATTTTCTGTTGTACTTTGTCTCTCTTAAGATTGCTGCTGCAGTCAACCAACCAGCATTATAGGACTCCACATCCATGTTAATGCTTTTCCATACTGAAAATATCCTAATGAAATTGCTTGCCATGTTCACCATTGATCTCACCAAGATTTCTAGGGAAAAAAATCCAAGTTCAAGAAATGAATTTTCAGTGATATATTGCACCTCATTATATGGTATTACTTGAGTAGATTTTGTACTATTTCAGGGTAGCTTTTAGCCTTACAAATTCCTACAAACGTTTGTGTAGAAGCTTGGCTAGGCAGCTTCTTTTAACTTTTCTTCAAATCTCTCATCTTTTAACAGTTCTCTGATCTGAGGACCTATACAAAAGTCTTTGTCAGTCTTGGTTTCACTGATGCAGGGGCATTTTATTTCTCAAGTACATGAAACTAATTTGTTTTATCCATTGCATTTACAAATTGTTTCATTAGTCCAAGTTTGATATACAAATAAGGAAGGTAAACTTTTCACAGGATCAACAAACATCATCAGTCATTCTACATTTTACTTTCCTGAAGCAAGTGAGGTACACATTGACCATTCCTTCTAAACACAGTGTTTTTTCTTGTCCCTACTGTCCCAATAACAAAAACAAAACAACAGTTTTTGGTGCAAGTCAAGCCAAAGTGGCCATCACCTTTAGATCTTCACAGATGTTCCACTAATGCAGTATGTCTGTTACTGAATGTTTTTAGTAAAAGTAACTTCATGTTCTCATACAACTCTTTCATGTTAGTAACATGTACTATAGATACAGGAGAGAATTCATTTTTGTTAAGGAGAAGCACAGCTTCAAGTTGAGTCAATGAACAGGCACCACTTATCTATGTTGTGTTCAAGGCCAAAAGTCTTATTGACTGAATAAAAAATGAATGCAATAGTGAATAATATCTGAAACATATATATTTAATTATTAATATTTTATCCTGTGGTGACACTAAATAAGAAGGTGGTGTTAGAAGAAAAACTAAGACTGATAAAAAAAATTGACTTTGCATTTTAATTCTGCATTACATAGTAATATCATCTATATGCTACACCGATCCCTCTCCCACTTGGACAGAGACAGTGGTGCTGTAAGAATTATGTTTTTGGACTTCTCTAGCACCTTCAACACCATTCAACCTCTGCTCCTTAGGGACAAGCTGACAGAGATGGGAGTAGATTCACATCTGGTGTCAATTGATCATGGACTATCTTACAGACAGAACTCAGTATGTGCGTCTCGGGAACTGCAGGTCTGACATTGTGGTCAGCAACACAGGAGCGCTGCAGGGGACTGTGCTTTCTCTGGTCCTGTTCAGCCTATATACATCAGATTTCCAATACAACTCGGAGTCCTGCCACATGCAAAAGTTTGCTGACAACACTGCTATTGTGGGCTGCATCAGGAGTGGGCAGGAGGAGGAGTATAGGAAGCTAATCAAGGACTTAGTTAAATGGTGCGACTCAAACCACTTACACCTATACACCAGCAAGACCAATGAACTGGTGGTGGATTTTAGAAGGACCAGGCCCCTCATGGACCCTGTGATCATTAGAGAAGACTATGTGCAGAGGGTACAGACCTATAAATACAGAGTGCAGCTGGATGATAAATTGGACTGGACTGCCAATACTGATCCTCTGTGCAAGAAAAGACAGAGCCGACTATACTTCCTTAGAAGGCTGGCGTCCTTCAATATCTGCAATAAGATGCTGAAGATGTTCTATCAAACGGTTGTGGTGATTCCCCTTTCTACGTCTTGGTGTGCTGGGGAGGCAGCATAAAGGAGAAGGAAGCTTCACGCCTGGACAAACTGGTGAGGAAGACAGGCTCTATTGTAGGCCCGAAGCTGGACAATTTGACATCCGTGACAGAGCGACGGGCGCTGAGCAGGCTCCTGTCAATCATGGAGAATCCACTGCATCCACTGAACAGTATCATCTCCAGGCAGATGAGCAGCTTCAGCGACAGACTGTTGTCATTGTCCTGCTCCATTGACAGACTGAGGAGATCTTTCCTCCCCACACTATGCAACTCTTCAGTTCCACCGGGTTTTAACATTAACATTATTCAAAGTTATTCTCTGTTTTTACCTGCATTTTTATTACTCTTTAATTTAATATTGTTTTTTGTATCAGTATGCTGCTGCTGGATTATGTGAATTTCCCCTTGGGATTAATAAAGTATCTATCTATCTATCTATCTATCTATCTATCTATCTATCTATCTATCTATCTATCTATCTATCTATCTATCTATCTATCTATCTATCTACTACACTTAGAACACCCATCACAATTCTAAGGGAAAAATTTGTTTTAGACCAGCGTTATGTTAGTCTTGCACCTAAATACTTCACAACTCCTTACACAAGCAGAACTAGTACCTGAGCTGCAAATGATCATGTGGCGTCCTGAAAGCTTTTAGTTTGATACATCAGGCAGTAAGCAGCATCCTATTTATCTCTTCTATTCATTTTTCTAGAAATCATGAAGTCCACTGAGATTACCAGGTCTTTTCATGGTGTTTTCACTCTGAAACCCTCTTTGAATCTGAGAACGCATCTGAATTGAAGATACATCCTTCTTTAGACAGACAGACAGACAGACAGACAGACAGACAGACAGACAGACAGACAGACAGACAGACAGACAGACAGATAGATAGATAGATAGATAGATAGATAGATAGATAGATAGATAGATAGATAGATAGATACTTTGTTGATCTAAGAGTAACTTCAATGTCTTAACATATTGTTGGTCTATTTATTTCTACAAATTGCATTGTGTTTTTCTTTGAATCCTTAAACTGATAACTTAGAAGAGCAAACAGATAAAAGAAATAATACTCCTCACCAGGGATTGATCTTGTACCCGTGCAGTAGGGTCAGTAACACAGTCTTTGACTTCTTCTAGGACCCTAAGGTCCAGGGACAATCTACTGCAAACATACAATTTATACATATTGTGTATGTCTATAATGTGTCAGTTTGAACACGCATACTGCGAACTGGATCACAGTCTTTGATTTCAGTACTAACAAATGAGAGTCTAAATTTCTGCTCAGCTGTGCATTCTGGGTATGACGTTAAACTGCATCTGGCCCTGCAATCGGTCCTCCAACTTGCAGGGAAATCATGGGATTTGGTGGCAGGATTGGCACTCCAGCCACTGTAAAAAAAAGTCACAAATCTCCGAGGCTACAGAAAGGACCCTTTTTGCTCTTCGTGGGAGTAGCTCTGCAGCAGCCACCCATAGGAAGGCTGCTCACATCATGAAGGGGATGGGGTAAAGCCCTCGGGAGCCCCATCCCCGGAAGAGTCGAAACCGTTGGAGAGCCAACAGGGTCAGGTCTGTTGGGGATCGGAACTGGTGTGGTGCTGAGGCGTCACCCCCTGCACAGCAGCACTCTGTCCCAATTTGAGGCGGCCCATACGGATGAGGGCATTGAACGTCTTGTCTCTCCAGCAAGATGATCATCTTCTTCTGCTGTCAGAGGAACTGCGTAATCTCTGCATTTCAGTGGCGGCACTTTTTTGAAGTGCGCAGACCAGGGACTGGCCAGATCTCTGTAGGATTTTACTCCTTTTATTGGTATGGTCGGTCTGATTGCTGTCATACTCAGGGAGTAGCTGTTGCTGTAACGGATTTGCTTCTTATGATGGTCTCCGATGTCACTCCTTTCAATGAGCGTATTATGGGACTCAGATTACGACACTCCCTGGGTGCCTTGTCTGTTGTCTCAGTGTATTCTCCGACCGCAGCGAGGGATGTCTCAGCAAGGAGACATTTTATTCACAGCTTCGCTTGGTGGTTGATGGGTGCCCACAAGGTGACACTCCTCTGGTCATGGGTGACTTCAATGCAACCACTGGCACTGACAGGGCTGGCTATGAGGATTGTCTCAGTCCCAATGGGTCTGGTGACCGTCTCCATGTTCCTTGACTTTGCAAAAAGGTCAGGGGCTGCGAATCGCTGGATCCTGGTTCCAGCGCCCTGAGCCACATCGTTGGACTTGGTACTCCAATACTGGAGTTGTGGTGAAGGACATCGATCACATCATCGTGGACAGACACTGGAGGCTCTTGCAAAACTGCAGGGTCTACAGAAGTGCCCAGTTTGTGAATTCTGATCACAGACTTGTTGTTGCTACTCTTAGGATCCAGCTTAGGTCCAGCAGGTTACCACCTACTAGGAAAATGAGCCTGGACTTGGCCAGACTCCAAGACTAGGCTGTTTCTAATGAGTTTGCACGCAATTTGTGTGAGGAACTTTCAGATTTGGGTATGACTGCCGATCCTAATGTGACCCTCCGTGACAAGACCCTAAAGGTTGCTGAGGGTTGTGTTGGTGTTACTGGTGTTCCCAGAAGGAGGTGTTTCATTTAACAGAGCACCCTGGATATCATCGAGAGGAGTCGCAGCGCACAGCTTAATGGCAACTCTGGTCTATACCGGGAACTGAGAAGGATGGCTGCGAGGGCTCTGAGAGCAGATAAAGAGGCATTTGTTAGAGGAATCTGTGAGCAAGTGACACACCATCTAGTGACCCACGTCCAGCTTACAGAGGAATTGAAGCATTACGCACATCCGAATCTGTTCCTCGGAGAGTCGCAGTCAGGGTGGCTGATGGAACGGTCCTTACAGATGACACTGCAGTTGTGACCCGCTGGGCTGGCTACTTTGGGCAGTTGTTTAAAGCTGATCCTACGGCTAGGACGTTGGATATCTCTGGGTCCATGATTCTTGAGGCTGATCCTCCGATTAGCTGTGAAACACCCAATCTCACTGAGATTGTACAGGTGGTAAACCAGCTGAGGGGGGGAAAGGCTGCAGGGATCTGTGGTATCTGGGGTGAACTTCTCCAGGCTGGTGGTAAGGCTGTCTTTGCTTCCATTTGGGAGACTGGCATCATCCCAACTGACTGGAAAACAGGACTTGTCCTATCTGGAAAGGGAAGAGTGATCGCCTTGATTGCAGCAGCTACAGGGGGATAACACTGCTCTCGGTGCAGGGTAAGTTCCTTGCTAGGGTCGTCCTCAATGGGATCCGTGATCACTTGCTCACCTACCAGCGACCGGAACAGTCTGGTTTTACGCCTAAGAAGTCTACCATTGACCGCATCCTGGCACTGAGAGTTCTCATGGAGCCCAAACACGAATATCTGCAGTTTCTTTGCAGCCTTTGTCGATTTTCGCAAAGTGTTCGACTCAGTTGATCGAGCTGCCCTGTGGGACATCCTGAGGATTCACGGGATCCCCTTGAGGTTGCTAAATATCATGGCTGGCCTGTACACTGGTACTGTCAGTGCTGTGCAGAGTGGAGGCAGGACCTTTGCGTTTTTCCCAGTTGATTGTGGGGTTTGTCAGGGGTGTGTTCTTGCTCCTACTCTGTTCAATGCTTGTATGGACTGGGTGCTGGGCAAAGTCGTGGGGTCCAGTGGCTGTGGGGCATCTGTTGGTGAAGAAAGATTCACAGATCTTGACTTTGCTGACGGTGCTGTGATCTTTGTGGAGTCAATGGAGGCTCTGATCGGGGTGCTCGAGAGACTGAGCGAGGAGTCTGAGTGTTTAGGCGTGCGAGTGTCGTGGATAAAAACCAAGATCCAGGACTTTAATGACCTCTTGGGCACAACCATCAGCAGTGTGTCTGTTTGCGGAAAGAGTGTCAACCTTGTCGAGAGGTTTACTTACCTTGGCAGTGACATTCATGTCTCTGGTGACTCTTCCTATTAAGTCAGTAGATGGATTGGGAGAGCATGGGGGGTCATGAGGTCGTTGGAAAGGGGTGTGTGGTGCACCCGATATCTATGCAAAAGGACGAAGGTCCAAGTCTTTAGAGTCATGATGCTTCCGGTCTTGCTATATGGTTGCGAGACATGGACGCTAGCCAGTGACCTGAGACGAAGACTGGACTCTTTTGGTACTGTGTCTCTCGGAAAAATCTTTGGGTACTGTTGGTTTGACTTTACGTCGAATGAGCGGTTGCTCATGGAGTCCCGAATAAGGCACATTACCTGCATTGTGGGGGAGCGTCAGTTATGGCACTACGGCCATGTGACGCATTTCCCAGCTTGTAAGATCCTCATTGTTGGGGACCCATATGGCTGGACCAGGCCAAGGGGTCGCCCACGTAACACCTTGCTGCGGCAGGTTGAGGGTCATTTCCGGAGGGTGTTACTGGACTGTGCATCTGCCTGGGGGGTTGCAAACTGGGATCCTGAGTTGTTTCATCATGTAGTGGGTGCGGCAACGCACTGTACCAGTGCATGCTCCCCAACTTGACTTGTGCATGTGTGCCGTACCCACTACACTGTTTAAATTGCTTCTTGTACATATGTTGTCTGACTACTGGTTTTCAGCGGTATATGTACAGTCTCAAGCATTTGATTTGTATCCCCCCATTTGAGTAATATGTTGTTTTATTATGCCTGCAGCATCTACGGTGGTGTTTAGAGCACTTAATGTGTTTTTGGCCGGTTACATTTTTGCTACAAAACATTTCTTCAGTTTAGTGCTTGACTGAAGTGACCATCGACATTAGTGCGCTTTGTTCAATATAAGTTGTTTTGACACTTCTTGGAAGCAAGACCAGCATTAATTCATTTTTAATTTAATTTTGAAAATTCATGTAGACTGGTGTCCACATTACCTTATTTTATTTTTAGAGCAACACCAGTTGCATAAAATTTGATTTGTAAGGCTCATACAAATACATTATTAGCATAAATATTTCACTCTGGTTCACTGTAGTGTACTGAGGTATGGTGTATAAAGCTTTGCCTGCTCACTTATGCACAAGCTGAATTTATTTCACTGATCCATTCTGCTAGAAGTTCCATTTAGCTTCTTCTCACTTCATGTGTTCCTGGTTGTCTTGCCTTGAATGAGCATTTTATTTAGCAATACAATTCTTATTTCTGTGATTTGATCATGTAGTCAGCTCCAACCACTGACACACTTGCACATGGTGTAGAGTGGGCAGCAGGCCAGTGCCGTGTCTCTTACCCTTTGATTCTAAGATTATAAGAAAGTTCTGTCAATTAAAATAACACTTAGTTTGAATATGTCCTGTAATTTGACATTAATATTTCAAACACATTAAACAAGAAGGAAAATGTCAAATTTCTCTTAGAAGAGCACATTCATGTGGCTAAACCATAGAGCTCAGAGGCTTCATTTGTCAGTTTGAAGGCTGTGCAGTGAGAGCATTTCTCTGGAGACAGCTGGTTCATCTGAATCGACACAGAGCTATTAATGAAGACCATGGAGATAAACATAAACATGCTGCATGTTAAGGAAAGAAATGAATCGCAGTTTAACCAGGTAATGGATCAGTTCATTTATAAATAATACACTAGTTTACAGTGGTTAACTTTTGTTAATTCCAGCTGCTCTGTGCAGGATATCAATTTATTTTGTAGTTCTGATCCAGTGATGAAATTAAGCTTTGTCTATCCATTTATCCATTTTTCCATTCTGCAAACCCATTTTTTCCATTGCATGGACAATACTATATAGAGTAGGGGTCGCCAACTCTGGTCCTGGAAGACCACCATGGCTGTAGGTTTTCATTCTAACCCTTTTCTTAATGAGTGACCTGTTTTTGCTGCTAATTAACTACTTTTGAATTCATTTGAATTGACTTGTTCTTGAAGACGCAAACTTCTTAATTGTTTCTTTTTCTTTAATTGGCAGCAAAATAATAATGAGATACAAAATGAGCCAAAACAACTGGTGTCCACCATACAATATCTGAAAATAAAGAAAGACGAAGGTCTCATGAATGTTTATCTGCTCAGGACCCCAAAACATTTTAACAAAGCTCTTAGAAAAGATCAAATTAACAATTTTGGAAATGTCTGCTAATGCATAATAAGAGCAGCAACAATCCAGGGAATTAAAGAATGGGTTTAATTAACAACAAGAATCTACTCATTAAGCAGCTGGTTAGAGTGTAATTGGTTTGAGTTTGAAACCCTGACTTAGTTGGTCTTCTGTTGGCTCACTCACTTCACATTTTATTTCTTTTTGGGTGCCATTTAAGGAAAGAAATGAAGCAATTCAGAGGAACAATAAAGAAATCCAAGGGAATAAATCTTTAAAAAGCAATTCAATTAAAATTAATTCACAAGAAGTTTTTAGCAGCACAAACAGGGCACTCATTTAAAAAGGATTAGAATGAAAACCAGCAGCCATGGTGGTCCTCCAGGACCGGAGTTGGCGACCCGTGATCTATTGCCTATTGTGTGCAGACAGCAACCAAGCTTGGTCAGGAGACAATACGTTTTAGGACAAACTTTCGATGGGGAAATTTAGAACTACTAATTGCCTTAATATGTGCATACTTGTAATGTGGGAAGATACTGGATTACCCAGAGAGGCCACTTGCACACAGGGAGAACATGCAATCGATGCACAGAGAACAAAGAATGACTTGATTAGGAGCTAAATCCAGATCCCTGGAATTGTTGGTGTTTTGTGGACCTAGAAAATGTTTGGCTGAAGGGTATCTTCGAGGGGGTCCTATAAGAGTGTGAAGTTTCACAATCATAAGAATATGAGAAAAAAGAGAGAAAATAATTTGGTATTTGCTTAACTAATAGATAAGTTGTTGCAATATCTTATCCTTATAGTTTTTCAGGTTTTCCATTTCTACTACCTGACTTGGTAGTTTGTTTCAGATTCCCACTCCTCTTTGTAAAAAGAAGTGCTCTTGGCTTCAGTCAAAAGTACAGTTTAACTAGTGACCTCAAGTATGAGATGAGA
This sequence comes from Polypterus senegalus, assembly GCF_016835505.1. Lineage (NCBI taxonomy): Eukaryota > Metazoa > Chordata > Cladistia > Polypteriformes > Polypteridae > Polypterus > Polypterus senegalus. Next base: position 74,420,972 of record NC_053170.1, on the reverse strand, counting down.
ATTCTGCTATTTTGGTGTTGATAACTTTCAAGACCTGTATTAGGTCTCCTCATAGTAGTTTCTTCTCAGTAGTACAGAACTTTAAGAAATGTAGTTTGTCCGAGTAGGGCAGACTGTTTAGTCCTGGGATACATTAGCGGGACTTCTCTGCAGCATGTCTTTTAATCTTTATATTGGCAGAGCAACAGTTTTGTTTGGCTTTTTCCCATTTAGTTAATTACTTATAAAAAAGATTATAACAAAAAATAACATAAAATAGCAATACTTGTGAAATACAGTAAGACATTTTGGAACGTGATATTTGAATCCCAGTGACGTCACTCTGGTCTCATTTGACTTTGATTCAATTTCCCATATGCACTTGAGTGACCTACCATCAAGTGTAAAGCGGTCAGAAAGAGACTTAGCACCCTGAAATTTCAACCCAGTGTTCCAGGACTACGCTTAAGATGTAGAAACTGAACATTATTGCAGAAATACTTACGCACCTTTTGAGATTCAAATGTTGGTCTGTTTATATCAAGTCATCAAAAATGTGCCATGAAAAACATCCAACCATACTACAACCAATGACCTGCACTGTAGGCTCCAGGATTCATGGATTTTTTTGGTCCTTCCTTCAGGGCATATCAGTATTAAAAGATGTTACTTTCAATATTCAGTTGCCATATCCTTTTCTTCAACAAGGGAAGATGACTTTTGGATGCAGCTGTTACTTGACTGTCTATTCCTCTACAAAAGTAGTTTTAGATCCCATCAGTGGGTTTTATACTCAAGACAGGGAATCTGTTTCCCAGAGGTTTTTTTTTTTTTTTACATTTAAAGGCACACTGTAGCAACTGCAAGATATGGGCACATGATTCCTACACTTCACAACCCAAAGGGAAGTGGACGGTAATAAAAGGTTAAAGTAGCATTACCATATTCGGTCCTCTGCCCCTCTTGTCCCCTATGCAGGCCCTTATATAACTGGCAAAAAATCTCACGCAAAAGAAAGTGGGACTGAAAAATATATTGACATTTACTATTTACATTTACTTGCCCGGTGCCTGAGTGCTCATTAGTGAACCCCTTTCCCAGATGCACAAATCCTAATGCCCGGTTTGATGTAGACAATAAACAAAAGAAAATAAAAAAACTGTTCTCCGAAAATGCCAAAAAAGAAAAATTTACTGAGTCCACATATAAGAAAACAATAAATCCTGCAGTTCAGTTCCTTCCGTAGGGCAGGAGGAAAACACAACAGTCCTCTGGTGGAACGGCTTCTCCGCGGACTATCACGAAGAAATGCAAATTCAGGAATCTGATTCACCAGCCGGGAGCACCCGGAGAACACCAGAACCTGGCCTCTTCCAGTGGATTCGTCACCAGATTATTTCTTCGGGGTAGCCACCCACAAATAGCAGACGTCCCTGGGTGAAGAAAGATCCTGAATGATCCTTTGAGCGTGGATAGTCTCTGCCTTGCCTTCAGCCTTTTCCTTCCTTGTTTCTTCCTGCCTTGATCCACCATTCCCCTTAAATAGAAAAAGTTTCCCGCCGAAACATCCTTGCCCCTCTCAGTTGTTATGGAAACCTCACGCCGGCAACAGGCAGCTGGAATATTTACCGGGCGGGGTCCTCCCAGCACTGGGACGTCACCAAAGAAGCCTGAAGGGCTATTTACAAACACCCTTCCAGCCAACATAATAAAGTGACAGACAGTCCAGGAGGCCAACCCGACTGTCAAGTTATGTAGCCTTGCTACATAGTCCACCCATACACAGGTTTCCCCAAGGGGGGACCGAAATATGGTTTAAGGCTACTTACATTAACTGCATCTATTTTGGACTCCGAGTTAGTCCCTTTCTGTACCCGGTAATTATTCGGTCCAAGCTGCTTTAAAATAATAGCTGGTCCTAACCATTTGGGCATAAGCTTAGAGGTAAATTTATGAGCAGCATCAGACAGGTGATGAGTTCGAACCCAGACCAAGTCTCCCACCTCGTAGTGCACTTTCCAATGACGGGCATTGTAATACCTGGCTTGTCTTGAGGTTGACCTCACCAACCTAGCCTGTACCTTCTTTCGTAACTCCTCTAGGGTTGCCAGCGTATGATACTGCGGTGTGTCTGGCAACGTAGGATGCAACCATTGTTTTTAGGGTCCGGTTCACCCTCTCTGTTAGATTGCTCTGGGGATGGTATGCTGTTGTCAATTTTTGCTTTACCCCCCAAGCTAAATATAACCTTTCCATTATTTCACTGGTGAACAGAGGACCACGGTCCGATACAATGAACTTGGGGACCCCCCACCGAGTGAAAATCTCATTCTTTAAGAGGGTGCAGGTCCGGTGAGTCTTAGCATCGGGCAGAGCAAAAAACTCCATCCATTTAGAATTCTAATCCATTTAGAAAAATAATCGACTGCCACCATCAATATAGTCTTCTTGGTGCTAGAAGATGGCAGTGGTCCCATCAAGTCGACTCCCAACATTTCTCCTGGCTCCGAAGGAATCATGGATTGAAGTTCCCCTGCTGGTTAACCAGGTGGAGATTTATACTTTTGACAGATCTGACACTTTTCTCTGCGGACTGACGGCCACCATGCCACTTCTAGTAACCTCAGTAGGGTTTTTAACTTCCCCAGGTGTCCACCAAAAGGGCTATCATGATAATAGTGTAGAAAGTCCGGTATATATTTTCTGGGAGTACCAGTTGGAGCTTGGTGCCCCCACTCTTAGATGGTACGGACGTATATAGCACCCCTTGTATTTCCTTGAAATGAATGCGGCCAGGTTCAGCCTTAGCAACACTCTCCTTAAGCTCCAAACAGGCCGGACAGGTATCTTGAGCTTCTGCTATATCCTGCAAACTTAAAGGCAGGGCACACCACTGGCTTTGTGCTATAGCCATACACACCACCCCTGTCATCTCTGGTATTCTTGATAATGCATCTGGAACAATGTTGCTGCATCCCTTCCGGTAAAAAACTTTAAATGTAAATGATTGAAGGCACAATACCCACCGGGTAAGGTGTGATGACACTTTGGGTTGATTAAAAATATAGGAGGATAGTTTTGAATAGCTGAGGTTTTCTTAGGATCAACCTCAACGCCCTTTCCTGATACCACATGCCCTAAAAAATTAATCTGCGGTTGTGCGAGGCGACACTTCTTCACATTTAATGTCAGTTGGGCTTGCCCCAGTCTCTAAAAGACAAGGTCCAAATCCCGGAGGTGTTGGTGAAGGTCAGGGGAGAAAACAATAATATCGTCTATATAGACAAAACATATCTTCCCGATCAACCCACGCAAGACCTGCTCCATCAAATGCTGGAAACGTGCCCCCACATTTTTCAGGCCAAAAGGCATGACCCGAAATTGGAACAAACCTTCTGGTGTGGAAACCGCGGTCTTATGTATGCTGCCTTCTGCCATTCGCACTTGCCAATAACCACTGCGTAGATCTACTGTACTAAAGATGGCCGCTCCGTGCATGGATTCCAAAATCTCCTGTACCTGAAGCATGGGGTATGCATCCAAGAGTGTCTTGGCATTAAGTCCCCTGTAGTCCACACAGAATCTGTATGTTCCATCTGCTTTCTTTATCAAAACTACAGGTGCCGTCCATGCTGATGATGAAGGCTCGATGATCCCTAGTTCCAACATCTTGCCGATATGTTCTTTAATAATCCCTTTCTTTAGGGGTGAGACTTGATAAGTGTGATGATGCACTAGAACCTCATTCACCATGTGTACAGTATGTCATGGGTAACCACCCGTGTTGCCCCCAGCTTCTCCATCCATATATTCGGCCATTGGCAAAGCAGAGGTTTAACTTCATCCAGCTGATTTGAAACAATATCCTGATCTTTGGTCTCACAGGCCTCCAACTCTGCGGCATAAAATCCCAATTATGCCCCATGCAGTTCTTCTCGGACCTTTGCTACAAAGGGATGCTCCCCATTGCATCCATGTAATCCACTACATTATGGAGTACATATCTCAGCGAGACCTTACCTAGGGCCTGGTGTTCAGTCCCATCGGCCATGATAAACTTAATGGTTGAAGTAGCCAGGAGTTTTTCATTCTGTCTGGCTATTTTGTTCCACCAGCTTTTCTGCATTAGAGTGAAATGGCTACCTGTATCTACCACTGCGTCCACACACCAGCCTCGAATATGGACTGGGATCACCAAGAGGGTAGCTATAATGGATACTACTGAGACGCCTGCCTCAAGTCTGGCCACCTTTTGATTGCTTGGTCGATTTTGAGGATTGGGTTTCCTTTTTACTGGCATGAACTCTCTCCCAGTAGCCCTTGTTAGATGCCCAATCACGTTCGACTGCACTCCCAACCTTTACCAAACCATCCAAGGTCGTCACAATCCCTCTCAGCCCCCCATCCAAACAGTGTTACAGGCATTCAATATTCGACGTACTACTTCTTCTTCCTTCATCTCAGGTCGCCATCTCAAACATAGAGCTCTATAATCATAGGCAAAATCTCGGATGCTCTGTGTTGGCGCTTGAACCATGGACCGAAGTTTTTCTTCTAATTCAGCCTCATAATCTTCTGGGAGAAACGCCTCCAGGAAATCCTTCTTAAAAGCATCCCAGGGGTGGATGGTCTGTTTGCTCGCCTGCCACCAACTTTTTGCAGGTCCCTTCAAGGAGGCATTAATCACCCCCAAAAGTTCATCTTCCCTCATTGGAGCAACAGACAGAAAAGCATCTGCCTGTTCAACGAAATGAATTATGTCCTCTGAGTTATATGACTCTCCCAACTTAGGAAACTCCATGCGAACGGACGGTACGGCTGGTGGTGTACATGAATGCACAGTGCGGGCTGCCTCCCGGGAAGTGGAATGCGCGTTCACTGATCCCAATGAATGCAGATTATTCCGCACTTCGCGCCGCAGATGTTGCAGATGTCTCCGAAAATGCCAAATAAGAACAAAACCCCAAAACATCAATGCCAGGGTCAGGTGTGCAATCTAAATGGCATGCCACCCCTACGTATGGCTGAATATAACCAGACCCCTTTTGGCCTATAATGAAATTGTCAAAATACATTACATGTCCTTAGTTGCATATGGAACACATTTGGGCCAGTATACAAATGGCATGAACACTCCTAAATGCCGCTGGTTACAGCCATACCATAATTGACCCATAACTATAATACCAGACATATTCAACATGCAACTGATTGTGTCTGGGTCTTGGGACTTGGGACTGAGCCACTATACATATTTGGTGAAAATTGTCAAGCAAAATGACACCTTTTATTAGCTAACTAAAAAGAATACAATATGCAAGCTTTTAAGGCAACTCAGGCCCTTTCTTCAGGCAATCTTGATTACATCTTGCCTGAAGAAGGGGCCTGAGTTACCTCAAAAAGTTGCATATTGTAATCTTTTTAGTTAGCAAATAAAAGGTGTCATTTTTCTTGACTTCTCACTACATTCATAATAGCTAACACAGTACAACACTCTAGTACTGGTGAAAGCTGTTAATTGTAGCTGGTTACATCTGGGCCATTTCTGGGCCACAATACATTGGTCATTACCATAGCTGAACCTTAAGTGCGTAAAGCCAACCATATTTGGCCCAGAATACACTACTGTCTGGTGGTATAGACAACCGGGTACCTTGCTTCACCGGGACGCACGGAGAAGAGAAGGACCGGGAGAGGGGCAGTATCTTCCCCGGGATGCAAGAGGGCAGCCCGACTGGATTGCATGGGGGCCACTGAGCTTGGAAGCTCAACCTTGTGGGGGGCCGCCTGGATGGTTCCAGAGCCATGGACTGTAGCACTTCCACCAAACCAGGGAGTGCTGCAGGAATGCCATCAGGGAACACTTGGAGCACATCTGGGTGCAGTATAAAAGGGGCTGCCTCACTCCATTCAGGGAGCCGGAGTAGGGAGGGAGAGGACAGAGCTTTCACGGAGAAAAGAGAAGTTGGAGTGGAGGTGGCAGAAGAATAAGGAGAAAGATAACAGAAGCATAAGGACTGTGAGTTTATTGTGGCTGTTTGGTGCACTGTGTTGTGTGTGCAAAAGAAAAATAATAAAAGCATGTGTTTTTGGGACATTCTGAGGCTGTCTCTGTCTGTGTTCCGGGCATCTTTCACACTGGTTATGGTTGGGATTGTGAATCTGTGAATAAATGGAAGGTAGCATTTCTTTTCTCAAGTGCTTCGCTTTAACAGTGTGTTAGTTACTGCACTAGGACCAATGGAGGTCAGATTCACTGCCATCATTCACCTTAACTTTACTTAGGAGCAGCTGACATTGAGCCCCAATTGCAGCCATATTCTTTGACATTGTTATTTAAACAGCAGATTTTCAGCCAGCGTTCAGAGGATTGTCATTAACAAGAAGAGAGCTGCGTGCAGGGACTTGCAATCCGCAGTCTCAAGCTGCCTAAAGAAGGCCCACAGACAGTCATGGGGAAGGCTTGTGATGACTATGTACACAGCAGTTGCTTAGCAGCCAATGTAAATCCATTATGCTTTGCTCTCTGTTCTTGTTTGCTGGCTGCTGAGATGGCAGCATAGAGCTTTGAGTCTCTGTGGTTGAAGTGACTGGGAGGTGGCCATGAATAATAATGAGTGCCGCACAGAGTCTGACAAACTGCTTATCAAGCTGCCTATCAAGCTGCCGAGCACGACACACCACACACCTTGGAAGCCTGTCCTTTGGGAGTGTTTCTTTTATGAATGGATGCTGTAACAGATGAAAATAAAGCAGGCCTTTACTAAACACAAAGGTAGATCATTGGAGACCAGGGACACTTCAAATCCACAAGCAGATCTACAGGTTAAGCACTAGGTCAAAGACGTTTGCTCATATGGCAAAGGCTACCACCACAATACTTTAGGACATTTTTTTATGTAACTGACATGAGAAAAATTAAACATCTTGGTGCAAAATGAAAGAATCCTTTTCAGAATGGCTAACACATAAACCCTGTCACTTCAGCAGTGCATCACAAATCTTACTTTATAGAAGAACAAAATACTGCAAGATCCCTTCACAGGTCAATGACACATCTAGATGGACAAATGAGGTGTAAAGTCATTCTTGAAGAATGAGATTTTAGCCTCTTAACTGTAAAAAACTAAAATCCAGTCATATGACTTGGCATTTTTAGCCATAGCTCAAACCTTAAGTGGCAACAATGGATCATGAGCTGAGCGGATTAGGCCAGGTTGCCATGGTTGTAAAGGATGGCTATTGAAAATCTGAAGATTGGCCTTCAGCAGGGCGCAATTTTCATATTGAGAAGTATGCCTTTGAAAAGATTATGTTACAAACATATTGTGCGTCTGAATAAATAATTTAACAAGGAAGCGAGTCCTCCTGTATTCCTGCCGCCTTTCCATATCCAGACTAACCCCAAGGACAGGGATACCTCAACAAAAAATGTGATATATGGATAAGCAAAAGGAAAAGCCAAAGCTGCCTTTTACTGAAGGACTATCTCTGAAATAAAAACTCATTTGAATTGAATTCATAGGGACAAGCTGATGATCATAAAAAAGATGTGCATGAGTGGGTGTGTTAACTGTGGGGTGAGTAACCCAGTCAGAATAGAAGAGGAGCCCATGGCTGCTCCCCCGGAACATAAGTAGAAGGGGCATCCCGGCCGTCTGCCACATTGCCCCTCTTCCAGATGAGTCCTATGGGACTGAGCGGCACATCCTGCAAGGGTTGGTCTTCTCTATAACGGGGGTCGGCATCCTTAGTACTACGGCTCCGCCCTGTGGATACAAAAGCAAAAGGTCTGTGAGTGATACCCTGACGTCCCTGCTCGGATGTCATCTCAGGACAACACAGCCAGACGTGGCCACAGTTGTAGCACACCCGACTCCGTTCCGCTCGACCCTTGCAAGGGCGGAAGCAGGCAGGAAACTCCCAAACAAGAACAAACGAAAAATGTCACAAGCACCAGTTCATCAAATAAAGAGAAATAAAAATTTATTTGAAGCCAATGGTTTTTCTTTGTTCCTCGCTGACCTACAGAAACCATCAACAATCTCCATGACACACCTGGCTAAAGGCATACCTTTACTAAGCCATGTTATGCTAGACTGTAAATTTTACATATTTTATAAATTTTGTAAATTTTATACCGGTCTGTCTTAATCAGACAGAGTCCAGCCCATTCACAACAAAAATGGTATTAATCCCTTATTTCATTATATTTAATCCATCCTACGTTAGCATTATATGTTCAGCTCATCAACATACATTTATTGATTTCTGAAATATTAAGACAGATTATTTCAGCTTGGAGAAGGAATAATTTCATCACTTGAGCATTTGCCTCAGGAAATACCCTTTGTGGATGATTGCACCGTTTTCTATTTGAGGCAGCTGAATCTAAGTGCAAAGCAATGACATACGCAGACCACAAAGTCCTTAAGTGTAACCTGGTTACGGGTTTACGTGGCCGCAAAACTGTAAGACTTGTGGAGAAATCTACATTTGTTAACTGGAATACGAGTACACATGGCATTTTTGAAATCACATTTCCCTAAATAACCAGGGGCCTCATGTATAAATGGTGTGTACAAAAATGTTGCGTATGCCTGTTTCTACAATCACATCGCGATATATAAAAACTAAATTTGGCGTAAAGCCACGCGCATTTTCATGCCAGCTCAATCCTTGGTGTACGCAAGTTCTCCACTTGGTTTTGCAAACTGGCGGCACCCAGCGTCAAAGCAGTGCTTTTGTTCCAGTGCGATTTCTCTTTCTTTTTTAGATGCATATCCCTGACGGCTTTATCAAAGACACTGAAATTAACTGTATATTGTTTATTAGTTTAAGGCATCTGATTGTAATTAACCCGTAACAATATATGGAATGGCCAAACTGCTTTAGCATTGTGACTCTCAAGTATTTATCCCACTGTATTTGAGCGTGGATTCACAGCTATCAAGCAGCTGATAGGAAAGAGAATTATTGGCATACAGCATTAAGTACATTCTGTTTCAGCCATATGCTATTTGAACTCCTCCCATACGGCACACGCTTCAAAGCCTTTCCTATAGGGATCTCGCGGTTTAGAAACAGTTTCATTCCAAGAGTTCTAAATGCACTCTATCAGTCCATCAAGTGCTCCTTATAGAATTGTTGTACTTATAAGTACAATTACCTCACTGTAAACTTGCAATACAGTTATAATATTGCACAACCTGAGCCACTTTATAAAGCGTGTATTTACATATGATGACGATAACATTTTTAAGATAAAATGCAGAAAATGTTTTTTACATTATACAGAAAAAAATTTAACATCATGAGGACACGGTGGACAGCGGTAGTGACGAGCTGGCACTCTGTTCAGGGATTATTTCTGCCTCGCGCTGTATTCTTGCTAGGACTGGCGTGACACTGGATGGATAGATGGATAGAATAATTAAACATGTACTACGAAGATATTTAAATGCTCCTTAAAAGTTCTGAAGAATCTGCATTCTAAGCTAACAGATGGCTTGACATCTATTAATGAGCTGATTGTGTGGCGATTGGGTACTTGGAGAAAGAAAAGGAAGGACAGGAATTATTCCATCAAAGGTCGCGCACGGTGCAGCAAGCATCTTGCGGGAGGCAGAAGCAATCTCTGGACGGGGCGCCAGCTCATCACTATCACTGTGCCACTGTGTTCCCATGTTTAATAACATGCTTTAATTCTTATCCTCATGAAAATGATATCAATTATCCATCTCAGTATTTATTTATTCAGACAGCTGTAATATCACAAACGTAATGCATTCTGTGTCCTGTTGGAGAAAGAAAAAGCTTGTTTAAGAAGCACATAGTGATTCACACACATAGAGCACATAGAAGAACACATACAAAACAAAGCATTTAATGTGCTATTTTAGTTACGATGGTATTTGAGAAACTTTTAAAGTTAACAATTTTAAGATGAAGTTTATGATGTTCTACTTTAATGACAAAATAAACTACGTGAATAAATAAAGTTACGTGTTTAAAGTGGAAATTTTGAGATTAAAGTTGACATTTCAAGCTTTTTTTGCCACTGTGTGCCTATTTTTTGTCTTTTGTTGCTACAGAATAGTTTGTGTATAACCGTGTGGTCACATAGGCACAGTACATAGAAAAAAGGCAATGTGCTCTGTGGTTACTCTCTCAGGTGTGTGTTAGCATATCATAATCTCTTGGACCAATAGCGTGAGTTTTCCACATTTGACTAATACAACGACATTATAAAATACCAGAAATTATACGGTAAAATCAAGTCCTGACTTATCAGCGGGAAAACGTATCCACTGATGAGGGGTGGCTGTGCTGATACTTCAATTGCATCTGGCTAAATAATTGGCCAGCTTTTCCATCTTTTACTCACATACATACACACACTCACAAATCTGAGTAGCACCTGTCTGATAAACTCCACCCACTGCTTTGTAATGGCACTGTGACACAAAATATCACAGACCCATCCCATGTCCGTTTTTTTCCTCTTGCTGATGAGCCTTAACCTCAGCTTTTCTCATGACTCTAGACTTGGGTGGGTAAGCCCCAGGATCACTTCAAGGACCTCAGTAGCTCTTGGTGTACCCAGATTCAGTAATCCGTAAAGAAATTATTATTTAGGGCTGCTCGTCTGGTGACTTTCAGTTCTTTTGAGCATTAAAGTCAGATCTTTTTCCAGCTAAGTGTGTGGTCCACTACTTGGTTCCTGAAGTCTATGGCCAGTGCCTTGGTTTTGCTAATATGAAAGATGAGAATGTTTTTTTCTAGCATCACTGAATCCGCAGGTAAACCTCTTTTCTGTAAGCTGTCTTGTCACGGTTGGTGATCTCACCTATGATGGTGGAGTCATCAGCAAATTTAATGATGAAGTTGGAGCTGTGTTTGGCCACAGTCACACTTGAACAAGGAGCACAGAAAGGGGCACAGCACACTATCCTGTGGAGTGTGAGTGTTGAGGGTCAGCATGGAAGATTATTATGATTAGGAGTCCCAGACATGACAAAAGTGTGCTTGGGGTTTTTAAAAGTGCCAAAAAAGCAGGTCCAGTCCAAAAGAGACTCACTCAGTAAAGCCAACTCCAAATATTGTCAATAGTCTTTAGCCTGATCAGGCCAGAAACATTGAGAAAATTAGTAATTTAAAATTCAGAACTTCAGAATAAATCTCACAAGAGAAAAAACATGGAAAACTGTGACCTGTGTCTAAAAGGTTAGAAGAATCTTTCATTAAAGAAGACTATTTATTTAAACAAAAAGACATTACAACAAAGTTCGTCAAGATTAAAAAGTAGTTGCCAAAAAAGGCAATCCAAAGGTGAACAAGTCGCAAAACACAAATCTAGAATCAGAATCCAAAATGAAGCAAAATGATCAAAGAACTAGCAAAAAGAAAGGAAATACTTACAGTACCCCTATATACCTTCAATGACAAGCTGCTAAGGTGTCTTCTCAGATGGATCATATAGTGGGAAGAGGTCTCAGTAGTGGTGATATCAGGGTGGATTCACCTCTTGGGAAACCACCCACAAAGAATATGGAATTTAGGTACATTTAAGGAGGCAGAACAGAAGTAACAAATTATAAATGAAATTAACGGACATAACATAAAAGCATGAAAAATAATAAACTCTGGCTCTAACATAACGCTATGTATGCTAGAAGTTCTGAAAGCTACAGAGAGACAGCTAAATCCTACATCTAGGAACTTGATCAAATTTTATGATATGACAGTATTAAATGCTAAATTATAGTCTATAAATAGGTCTCTGCCATAAGAGTTTTTCAATCCAGATGTGCCAGGATAGATGCCATTCCTTTCTTTGTCAACCTGAACAGAAAATAAAGGAACCAAATTTTATCCAATGGTGTACCGCACACGAAAGAGCAAGATTGTATTCTACATTTGTAAGCTCTTGAATACTAACAGGCATTTTTTTAATGCAAGAAAGACAGACCCCTGGTGGTGAAAAATCATAATGTCATTCTTGGTGCCATAATGTTAGCACCCTGAAGCGTATATTTTGACAGTTAACAATTAATAAATAAATAAATAAATGTACATTGGGGAGCATGCTATTTGAATAATGAATTTATTTAAAGAAAATATTACATAACTGGAATCCTCATCATCCTCACCCCATCAAGTAACTGTGCCTTTGTGTGGTGGATGGCCCTGTAAGCATCTGTCAGCATCCTTACTACTTGAAGGGTCTCCCAAATCAGACAGATCTTAACTGTGAAGACAGCAAGAAACCCAAATCTCATACCAGGATCAACAAGGGCGGTGTCAGGTTTTAAAGTCACAGCACTCAAGAACTCCAGACCAGGACTGGAGACTGCGGAGCTGCTGAAAAAAATACCTACAAAAGTAATGGAATTCCATTTATGATCAATGAAATAAGAAACTTAGTATTTGTTTTTACAAACCAAATCTGTCAAAACACATTGATTTGAGAAGAATATATGACACCTGCCAAGAAAATCACCCAGACTCAGAGATAACTGACCAATGCTTAGCAGATCAAAGGTAGGTCATTACTATGATTAAGATTTTCACAGAACTACAGTGTAACAGAAAGAAATCTGAAGAAGAAGTGCCACAGGTCAGTCAGTTTGAATCAGGTAAAGGGGCAACACAAGAAGCTAGTGTTGTAGTATTCATTTAATACCTACTTCTGGTAACCTCCCTGTCAATACAATCTCAAGATTATCAGCCGACTGAAAATAAGGACAATTTTTACCAAAAAAGTCACAGAGCACATTAGGGAATTTGAAGGAGTGACAATAATGGCCATGCACCAGAAATGCTGCCAAGAAAGATTTGGCACAAGCCTTGAAAGATCTAAAGAAATTCAAAACAGCTGAGTCCATATGGATAAGATTTTTAAAAATGACCAGCCAGTTTATGTACAGTGAAGCAGCAAGTGAGATGAAAAGGCCTACTATCAAAGAAAACAATGTGCAGCGTGCCACCAAAATGGAAGCTCAGACTAGAAGTCAAAATCAAGAGATCAGGAACATCAAAAAATCCCTGTGGAAATGAAGCAGCTAATAACAGCAACAAAATAAAAAATCCTAAATTGTCCAGTGCATAGAGTGTTTTCTGTTTCAGTTGAACCAAATCCACTTTTACCAGAGTATTATTGGAAACACAGGCAATGTTGATAAGCCAGGTGATAAAGGAACTGTGGACTCTGCAGAAATCTGTGGGACACCTCAAAGAACTACAAGACGAAGATGACTTGTATGAGTGAAGGAGGTGGAGGATGTTCTGGGTGAAAAATAAATGGAAGAACTAGTAATAGCATCAAGGCTAGAAAAGAGTAAAGAAGGTCAAGAACTGGAATGCCTTGTAATGGACTGCATGGCTTCTGGTCCAACATCTGAGCAGCTTATAGCCAAAAATTTCTCAACAACAGACTGGAATGAGGGCAGATAGACAAGGGGATGACAACCAACAAAGACTTATCTTTTACAGAAACTTCAAGCAAAAGGTAATTATTAATAATAATAAATAATCAATAAATTAATAATCAAGCAATTATTGGCGTATGCCCGCCACAAATGTTTAAGGTAGTGACTTGAATAATATCCAGTGTAAACTAAGATAACTTGGAGTGAAACAGCTTGCTTTCAGTAGAGCAAAAATTAATTGTTGAAATAGAAAACCTGTTAAAATCAGGTTGTTGAAATAGAGACACCAAAGATAAGGTTTGATTGATAAAATGATATTGAAAAATTGGAAACACCGAGAAACAAACTGACATATTGCTAGGATAGATTACAAAAAGGTATTTGTCTCATTGCCACACAACTATACTCTTCAAGTTTTGTAAATAACTATAATAAGCAATAATATCAGAAGTTTTGAAAAGTGTTCAAAAGAAAAAGCCAAAGACACCTGTCTGATAGCTCAGAAACGATCTTCAGGTGGTAGATGTGTGTATATGTCAGAGATTACTACTTGCAGAAGACTTCATGAACAGAAATACTAAGGTCACTCTGCAAAATGTAAACTAATAGTTAGCTACAAAAACAGGATTGCCAGATTACAGTTTGCAAAAAAAGTACTTCAAAGAGCCAGCAGAATTGTGGAAAAAGGTCTTGTGGACAGATGAGACAAAGATGAATCTGTATGAGAGCTGCAAATAGCAGACACAACTCAACCTGACGCAATTTCAAGGTTAAATAACATGATACTTATTTTACAATAATACATTCACAAAGTTTAAGTCAATCCAGCTCAGTATAATACATAAATTACCACCTACATCTCTTTCCACTATTTCTCTGCGAGCTTCATCCACCTTGTTCTAAAGGTGGCTTCTTTTTATGGTGGACCCAGGACACCCTTCTGGTGTCACAACATTGCAAAAAAGAAGCTCTTCTAGGTCATACAGAAGTTACCTAAATAGAGAGGTCCACGTCACACAGCGCCCCCCCTACACTCAAGAACCTCACCTGGGTTTACCTCCTGCATTACAAGTCCCAAGCAACCCTGTGGGTGTCCAAACTGGGACTAAGTCACAGTAGCACTGCCCCATCTCATTTTAGGGGACAAACTACTCATAAAATCCAGTCATATCTTGACCATTCATGACTTGTTCCTCGAGCCTGGCATAGAAACAGAGGATCTTACATGCCAGACCTTTCTTTACATCCCAGCCAGGTAGGGAATTATTCTCAATTCAAGTCAGGATGCCAATCCATACACTCCAACATTTACCATATATATATTGTCACACACGTGCGCTTAGGAGGCAGCCGAAGAGTCCAAATGTAAGTGAAAGTATGATAGAAACGAGGTTGGAAACAAGTACTAATGCCTTTTTCCTTCTTCCTACAGACCTACAGAAGAATAACAACACTTTTCGGTCCAAAATAGATGCCAATAAACCTACCTTTTTGATGAGAATTGTTCCGGCCCAGAACAATCCTGCAACTTCCGGTCCCCAAAAGATGATGTCACTCCCATCCTCCAGCAAAGACGTCACTTCCAATCCCCAAGTGATGACATCACTTCCGTCCTCCGGCAAAGATGTCATGGTCACTAAATGATGATATCACTTCCACTACTTATTTGAAGATGTCAGTTCTGGTTCCTGTCTCCACGTCATTTTCATTTCCTCTGCATTATTATTTCCTTTCTGTGTACATAAGATAAAAGAACTACACTGCTAGTTGTGAATTGTATATTTTGCACTTGACCCTAAGTATCGGTCATTTTTAACTTCTCCTCTGCAGGAGAATATGCAGGGAAGGTTCCCCAAAACTTATTATTGTTTTTTGTCCGTTCTTTTGTGACAATTTATATATTGTGGCAGTAGGGGGCGCTAGTGCTCCCTTGGACCCTCAGATACAACTCCAGCCACCAGGTAAAAGTCCAAGACTCTTTATTTTCGTCTTCCACCAATGTGCACCAAGCACCTTCCACACTACTCATAAATCTACCAATAACTACAATAAACACAATAATCTCTCTCCTCCTCGCCCAGACACTTTGCTCCTCTCCCTCCCAGCACAGCTCAGCGTCTGGACTGAGGCATCGTCAATTTATAGCCCCTGACCCGGAGGTGTTCCTGTCCCAACAGTCCACAGTTCCTTATTCCTTCCGGGTCAGGGCAATCAGTTCTTTACTTCAACCCGGGAGCACGACATTTCTTCCCGTCACGTGACTGTGACGTGCTACCGGGTCATACGGCATCACAGAGCCCATAATCCCCCCCACAGTGACTCCTGGTGGTCCCCAAGGTATCCAGCAGGGCTGTGTATAAACACTACAAAGTCCATAAGGCCCTGCTGGACCTCGGGGCATGATCCTGCTGTCGGGAGAGCTCCTCCTGGCGGCCTGGGGGTCGGACACAGACAGATGGACACGTTGGCTTCACCCAACACACATTTATTTGCCATATTTACTTGCAGCCCCCAAGTCCCCAAAGTCCTAGCCACAACACAATGCCTCTGTCACTTCTTCAGGCCACCTCCACTCCTCTCCACCAAGCTCTCTTCTCTCCAGACTGTAGCCATAGTATGAAGGGAGGCGGCCCCTTTTATGGTGCCCCGGATGTGCTCCATGTGTGTCCTGGCAATCTTCCACCGACACGCCCCAGTGTGGCGGAAGTGTCGGCTGCATCCCCGGAAGCACTCCGGGTGTCCCTGCTCCTCTTCCCCCAGCACTTCTGGGTGTGGTGGAAGTTCTGAGGTCCAGGCCTCTGTAGGCATTGGGGTACCCCATGGAGTTGACCACGGGCCCCTACAGTGTTGAGCTTCAAAGCTCTGTACCCGTGGCCCCCAAAGATACCAGGGCGGCCGCCCCCACATGGTCTGGGGAAGGCGCAAACCCTCCTCTGGTCCTCCTGGGCATCCCGGCCGGGCTGCCACCCCAGTCATCTCCGACAGTGCCCCACTGTCATAGAAGACCCGTTGGGTGGAGCAGCATGTCCCGCGAGGGCACCTTACCCCCGAAATGGGTCCTACTCCTGAAGCGCCGGGGTCCGGTCCTGTCAAGCAAACAGAAATAGGGGCGGAGACGTCGCCTGGACGCCACCACCTGGTGTTCTCCCGTGCCTCTCACAGGCAGCGCTCCCCCTTCTTACTGGCACCCCGGGGCCTACTCCTTTGGCACCCCTCCGAGGTTTTCGTGCCCCTTTGGTCGGAGCCACTCACGCCTCCATAGCGGGTCCTACTGCTCGTCCAGGGTCTGGTCCTGCAACACACAGAGAAAAAGGTGCAGAGCCGCTCCTGGACACCCTCTCCTGGCGTCTCCTGGCGTCTCTCCATGCCACGCACTGGCAGCACTCCCCCCCCGACAGGCACCCCAGGACTTGTCTTTTTGGCACCCCCTCCGCGTGTTCCGTGTCCCTCCTCTTGAGTCAACAGACGGGACCACCTGCACTCCTGTCCTCTCCACTGACTTCATGGGGTCCCTCTGCCCCCGCCTGCCTCACATCCTCCCTTATCGGAGGAACCGGCATTCTTCCCTCGATTCCTTTTCTTTCTCTGGGACGCCATGACGGTTTGAGTCTCCTTATACAAAGAAAGAGACCCCTTCCCGTCTGTGTCCCGGTGGAACAACGCAAGGCTGCCGCTGGCTCGGGGCGTAGGGCACTAGGACCTGGGGCACACATCAGCCCGTGTCCTGCCAGCCCTCTCACTGTCTCTCCCCTCTCCATGCGCACAGCGCTCGCCGTCGCGTCCACTGTTGGAAATTCCCCTACTCGGATTTGATCATTTAGATCACGGGTCTTTTCGGTGGGCCCTCCTTTATGCTATACAGGGTCAGCTTTACTCACCGCCCCCGCAGTACCTCTGTAGGCATTGGGGCACCCCCTGGCGGTGACCACGGGCCCCTACAGGGTTTAGCTTCAAAGCTCTGTACCCATGGCCCCCAAAGGTACCAGGGCGACCGCCCCCACATGCTCTGGGGAAGATGCAAGCCCTCCTCCGGTCCTCATGAGGGCGTCCCGGCCAGGTTGCCACCCCAGCCATCTCCGACTATATATATATATATACACACAGGTACATCTCAACAAATTACAATATCATTGAATAGTTAATTTATTTCAGTAATTCAATTCAAAAAATGAAACTCATATATTATATCAGTGGTTCTTAACCTGGGTTCGGTGAGTCAGTCTCAGGGGTTCGGCGCCGGGAGGTCAAGACATGCACCCGACTCATATGATTCATATGACACGCCCCGCTTGGTCATCATTACCTGTAGGTAATTACGCTACATTGTTCGGCCAATCGGTGCTGCAGGGAATTTAGTGCACTCAGTAGTCGACTTGTGACTGTTGTGATAGTATGTCGTGAGATTTCTTTCTTAATATTTTAATCCATACTAACTATGTCGAACAAAAAAAGAAAGTGGTTGGACGAATATGTACAACATGGATTCACATATATAACAGAACGTGATGGGAGTCAGTGTCCTATCTGCATGATTTGTAATGCCAAGTTAAGCAATTCTAGTATAGTACCGGCAAAACTAAAAGAACACTTCCTTAACCTACATTGAGATGGGGAATACAAGAACACAACGCTTGCTGAATTCAAGATAAATAGAACCAGATTTGATGAAAAGGCCACTCTGCGTGCTTTTGGTTTTGTACCCATCCACAAACCGATCCTTTCAGCATCGTACGAAGTTGCTTACCTGATCGCAAAGCAGGGCAAACCACACACCATTGGTGAAACACACATAAAACCAGCTGTGTTGAAGATGCGAATCTGATGCTGGGAAAAGCAGCCGAAGTTAAATTATCACAAATTCCTCTTTCAAATGACACCATCAACGACAGAATAGAGGATATGAGCAAAGACATCTTAGCTCAGGTTGCATATCTAATTTCAAAATTTCAATTTCAAAATTTACAAAATTTAGCCTCCAAATCGACGAGACCACAGACGTTTCTAATCTAAGTCAACTTGCTGTATTTGTGCGCTATGTGAAAGATGACATGATAAAGTAAGATTTTTTATTTTGTAAGCCTCTTACAACAACAACTAAGGCAGCCGATGTGAAGAAACTTGTGGATGACTTCTTCAGAGGCAACAATCTTTCGTGGGATATGGTTTCTGCAGTTTGTACGGACGGAGCTCCAGTCATGTTGGGAAGAAAGTCTGGCTTTGGTGCGCTGGTGAAAGCTGACACACCACACACCATTGTTACGAATTGTATTCTGCACAGGCATACACTGGCAACAAAAACCTTGCCTCCAGAAATGACGGAAGTATTAAAAATTGTAGTTGAATGTGTGAACTATGTGCGAAATTGTGCGACAAGGCACTGTATTTTCAGTGAGCTGTGTAAAGAAATGGGTTCTGAATTCGAGGTACTTCTGTACCATTCTAACGTCGTCATGCAGATTGTTTTAAAAATTCTAGGTTCATTCTCATTTTAGCGTACATGGCCGATATATTCGCAGCTCTTAATCATCTCAATCAGCAGATGCAGGGTGGGGGAGTCAACATCATCGAAGCGGAAGGAAACCTGAAGGCTTTTCAAAAAAAGCTGCCGCTATGGAAACGATGAACAAAGAACGATAACTTTGCAAACTTTCACCTGCTGGACGACTGTGTAAGTAAGATCGAAGATGTGTCTGGAATCTGAGATATTTCTGTACCTACGGAACTGAAGCAAGCAATTGCCACACACTTAGATGAGCTTGCAAAGTCTCTCGACGGATACTTCCCTACAAGAGAGTCATATCAAGCATGGGTGAGACAGCCGTTTACGTTTGACATTGAGACAGCAGATGTCAATGATGAATACCTCGACGAAATCATTGAAATTCAATAGAGCCAGATTCAACAGCAACTCTTCAGAACTACAACGCTCTCATCGTTTTGGTGTCGACAAATGGTAAGTTATCCTACTATTGCTAGGAAAGCTCTGAAAATTTTTATACCATTTGTTACAACATATCTTTGCGAGCAATCTTTTTCGAGGATGCTAGACATAAAAACGAAGAAAGGAACAGACTTTGTTGTGAAAATGACATGAGAGTGGCAATTGCCAAGATGAAGCCATGCATTTCTAAACTGGTCTCTCAAAGGCAACAGCAGAAGTCACACTGATTTGCAGTAAATATTCATTATTATTGTAGCGTGGTGAAAATTAGGTGATGGGTGTGTGTTAAAATGATAAAAATAGCATAATACAATGAGTTTATTATTGGAATACACATGTTTAAAAATTAAAATCATTTCAGTGTGGTAGTATTAAAAAAGGTTATGTCCTTGTGAAAGGGTATGTAATTTGTTGTGAATTCATGCATTATATTGGTTTTGTTCTTTGAACTCTGTGATGTTAATACACGATTAATTTGGTAAACCAGTACAACATATACCTATGTCTTGAATTTGAAAAAAATCATATTTTATTTTTCAATAAAGAAGGGTTCAGTGAATGTGCATATGAAACTGGTAGAGTTCAGTACCTCCAACAAGGTTAAGAACCACTGTATTATATAGATTCATTACACACAGAGTAATATATTTCAAGCATTTATTTCTTTTCACTTTGCTGATTATGGCTAACAGCTAATGAAAACCCAAAATTCAGCATCTCAGAAAATTTGAATATTTAGAAAAAGTTCAATATTGTAGACTCTTGGTGTCACACTCCACTCAGCTAATTAACCCAAAACACCTGCAAAGGTGTCCTGAGCCTTTAAATGGTCTCTCTGTCTGGTCCACAAGGAGGGTAAGCCACAAAAGGTCATTGCTAAAGAAACTGGCTGTTCACAGAGTGCTGTATCCAAGCATATTAATGGAAAGTTGAGTGGAAGGAAAAAATGTGGCAGAAAAAAAGTGCCCAAGCAACAGGTATAACCGTAGCCTCGAGCGGATTGCGAAGCACAGCCCATTCATAAATTTGGGGTAGATGCAAAAGTAACCCTGACCAAGTGTTGAGTGCGTATGTGTACTAGTGATGGGTCGTTCTTGAACGATTCGTTCATTTTGAACGAATCTTTAATGTGACTCGGGAAGAACGAGTCGTCTTGTGGGAGTGATTCGTTCAGTCGCGCATGCATTTGCGCAACTTCCTATAGTTTCTGTATTGGAATTGATTCACCTGTTTCGAGTCTTCGGGTTTTTCGAGTCATTCATTCATCACGTGACAGCCCCATAAGCTTAACCTATGCAGTCTGAGCCGGAAAGAGAATTGAACGAAATGACTCGAAATGATTCGTTCATTTGGCTGAACGAGACTCAAAGGTCCGAGTCGGTAAAATGATCCGAACTTCCCATCACGAATGTGTACATACTTTTCAGGAGGCCAACATTTCTGTATTAAAAATATTTTTTTATTGATCTTATGTAATATTGTAATTTTCTGAGATACTGAATTTTGAGTTTTTCACTTCCTGTAGGCCATAATTAGCAAATTGAAGAGAAATAAACATTCGAAATATATCACTCTGTGTGTAATGAATCTATATATGAGAAGTAGTGTGTTAAAGAAGCAATGAAAAAGAAAAGGAAACATTTTGAAAATAACGTAACATGATTGTCAATGTAATTGTTTTGTCACTGTTGTGAGTGATGAGTGTTGTTGTCATATATATATATATATATTTACACACACATACATAAACATATATATATATACATATCTATACATATACACATATATATATACATATATATATATCTACATATATACACATACATATACACACACACATACATACATACACACACAAATACATATATATATACATACATACACACACACATATATAATAAACATATATATATACATATACATACATATCTACATATACGCTGCTTGTTAAAACGGATAACTCCCGCTCTTACGTGCAAGTCTGCGTGGATATTATGAACTATCGTATTTGTTCAAGTTCTATTTAAATTTTAAATAGAAGGAATTTTTATTTAGTTGACAGAAATATCTTTGGTAGGAATGGTAAAAACAGACAGGAATATTATTTGTGAATAAATCAACTCAAACCTTAAACAACTTATAATATTTTGCTCTCCATAAAAATTTATCCTGTCTAAATTATACAAGTTAGAAATAAAGTAAACGTTAAAAGAACAAACATTCAAATTTCTTTACTCTTATGTAATTTTATATAAAAAATAAACTTAGATTTTAAATATCGCAAAAGATTTTGCTCTCCATAAAAATATATCCTGTCAAAATGATACAAATTCAAATATGAACATGCTGCATAACAAAACCTAGAAATATAAATGAAATGTGTTCCTTTCAGCAATAACAAATCAAATCATTCAGTTGCTTTGCTCATATGTCATTTTAGAGCTGGACGCCTGGCATCTTTTTTTGGCCACAGGTTCGTTTCTGTTTGGTGTGAAGTTCTGTGTTGTGGAGATTCTCAGGATGGATTGCAGGTGCTCATCAGTGAGGCGACTCCTGTGTGCTGTTTTGTTAGTCTTTATCACTGAGAAGAGCTTCTCACACAGATATGTGCTACCAAACATGCATAAGGTTCGAGCCGCATGTAGACGGACTTTTTTTGTTCTTCAAAGTCACCAAAGCGCCGTGCAAACTCAGTGCGCTCAGTTTATCAGCAAAGTGCGTATTTGGGAACACCGTAGTGACGACTTGGTTTAACATTACTTGGCAACAGGGAAAGTGGGGCAAATTGCACTGGTGCATTTGTGTCTCCCATAAAAGCAGCTTCACTTGAAATCACTTTGTGATTGTGCACGGGTTAAAACGTCCACTGAAGTGTCAGATTCTTATTTAATTATGCTGCTTTCTGTATCTTCTGCATTGCATTCAGGTTAACCTGATGTTTTGTTTCATAGTGCCGTCTTAGATTAAATTCTGTAATTACAGCCACATTAGCTCCACAAATGAGACACACGGGTTTAGTAAACATATACTCAGCCTCCCATCGGTTTTTAAAGGCTCTATTTTCAGAATCAACTTTTCTCTTCAGCATCGTGTGAGCTAGCTTCGCAATAACTTGATTAACTCGGTAAGTGTTCGGCAAGGCAGCTGAAGCGCTGCATTATGGGATCTGTAGTTTATTGTGTTACCA
This sequence comes from Polypterus senegalus, assembly GCF_016835505.1. Classification (NCBI taxonomy): domain Eukaryota; kingdom Metazoa; phylum Chordata; class Cladistia; order Polypteriformes; family Polypteridae; genus Polypterus; species Polypterus senegalus. Next base: position 74,398,435 of record NC_053170.1, on the reverse strand, counting down.
GCGCTTCATATACCCGGGCTTTAATAACAATAATACAGTATATAAAATGATCTCGCGGGCCGGATATAATTACACGCCGGGCCGGATGTGGCCCGCGGCCCTTGAGTTTGACACATATGGACTAAATAGAACTTGAAAAGATATATTTTTCCAAATGTGATCGCGCAATTCAGATAGAGTTGACGCGCACTACAGCCTGCATGCCTCAATAAGTCATCCTTCCTCGCTCTTACTTTTTACCGTTCATCTAATGAATACACTGAGTATGGCTTTACCAAAACAATCATTGATGGCGAATAAAGTATCCATTATTCGAGTATGTAGATCGGGTTATATATATATATATATATATATATATATATATATATATATATATATATATATATATATATATATATATATATATATATATATCCGCGTATCGCAGCGGAGAAGTAGTGTGTTAAAAAAGGTAGAAAAAGAAAAGGGAACATTTTAAAAATAACGTAACATGACTGTCAATATACAGTATTTGTTTTGTGAGTGTTACTGAGTATTGCTGTCATCAAGGATTTGATTATCATTATTTCTTTCAATCAGGTTCGTATTTGTACGATGTGTTGTGTTCAAGTTACATTCCGTGTTTGTCAATCGTTGTAAAGATGACAGGTTTCATTCATCGATTCGTTTCTTACTGCATCAATAAACAGCTCGTCTTCTTCTTTATCTGAGACCTGACACACTGCATGCATGGTTTTTTTACACTGTCTTCCTTTAGCGGGACATTGACTTTTTCCAACGTGTGCTTTGTTTTGGATTTATGAATATGCTTGTATGTATCAAACGCTTCATATTTTTTGCTGCCTTTTCAATTGTGTAATTCGGTTTTTGTTCAGCGCTCTTTGGAACTGTTGCTTTTTATCTGTGCACTGCGTCAGTTCACGTGAGCCGCTCGGTTATGAGGGGCCAAACAGGCCATAAATCATATATTTCTGTGTGTAATCTATTGGTTTACGTGTGAACACTATTGGTTTATGAATATTTACTATCGGTTTGCATGCATACTTAATTGGTTTGCGTGCGTACAATACTGGTTTCATTCATATGAACTATATTGGTTCGTGTCCGTATATTATCAGTTTGTGTGTGAACTATATCCGTTTGTATATGCATAGCACTGGTTTGCATATGAACTATATTGATTTGCGTGTGTATATCACTGGTTCCAGTACGATTTGTTGTTGGTTTGTGAGTGAACTGCTTTGGTTTACGCTTGCATGTTATCGGTTTGCGTATGAATTATATTGGCTTGCGTTCTGTGACGGTCTAACAATGGATTTGCGTATGCACTATATTGGTTTCATGCACGTCTTATATTGGTTTCATGTGGGTAACCTGTCGATTTTGCGCTTGAACTGTATTGGTTGTATGCGTGCACTATGTCGGTTTCGCGTATGAAACATATTGGTTATGCGTGCGCACCCTATCGCAACTCTGTGTATGAACTATATCGGTTTGCGTGTGAACTATATTGGTTGTTCACGTGATCTTCAGAGGAAATGGGCGGGCAAGAAACAGGACCTCAGGGGCCGGTAGAGTCATGGAGTGTAAAGAGAAGTGTCTAGGAGATGCATCTGCGTTTAAACGGCACTGTATATTTTTTTCCGAACAATACGTCTGCAAAAGGACTTGGTGGTAATTATTACTATTTAACAGAATCTACCCTTGAGTTTGTAATGAACACAAGGCTGAAGTTAGGTACGTATTGGGCCGTCTTCTTATTTGCTTCCTGGATCATGTTTGCTCGCACCCAGCCACAGTACGTTTTCACACAACTTTTGAAACCAGTTATTCATTCTGAAGGCAAAATATTCTACATTTACTAACGCCTTTATCCAACATACAACATTTAGATACTACTGGTTAGATTCGCCCAGTGCTGGACAGACAGGTGAAGTGACTTGTTTATGGTCACATAGTGTCATTATCAGGACTTGAACCCACGAACTCAGTTTAAAAGTGCAGTCTTAAACACTGCGCCACAATGCTTGCACATCTACAACATGTATATTAATTAGGATAATATAAACTTGTCCAGGACAGATTCCATTGTTAAAGTTGAGTTTAACATTTTCAACCTGTTCAAGTTTTGGTTGAAAATCTCAAATATTTATTTTTCAAATAATGGATCAGTTTGCGGATTAATGTACACACTGTAGAATATTTTGCCTTGCTGTTAATATAGAAGGTTTGTGAATAAGTAGCTGACTGTAAACTTATACTGGACGTAGCTAGAAGTGAATAAAAAGGCAGCTGAATGTGAACCTAACTTAAAAATAATTACCACCAAACCCTTTCACAAACATACTGTGACGTGCAAAAGTATTCAATCCCCATGAAAGTTGTCATAATTTTATGCAAGACAAAATATTTGTACACATATTTATTCATTCATATTTTTCTTATGCTGTAACAAAACATTTCCAAAGTCAAAATAAACTATTTTATGTAGACATTTAATTGAAGAAGAAAATCTCCAAAGTTAGTGTTTACATAAGTGTTTAAACCTCTGCAGTTGTGCTTTGGAAGCTCCAGGTTTACACCAATGACAAGTTAATTACAAAGGTGGCAGACATTTGACAGTCATATTAAACATAATGAGGTGCTCCTTTCTCTCTGGATATTAAAAGCCCCCTTTGTAGGGGCCGCAGTCTTTGCTGGACAGTCACTGAAAAAATTAAGAGAGAGGAGCATTCTGCTGATGTGAGAAATAAAGTTATTGAAATGCACAAGGTAGCAGGAAATAATTATAAAAATATCAAGAGTCTGATGTCCCATTGTGCACTGCTGGATCCATCATCAGAAAGTGGAAGGTTCATCACAGCACCCTGACTCTTACTAGAACAGGCCGTCCCTGAAGACTGAACATCAGAGTTAGACATCAACTGGAGAGAGAGGAAACTAGAAATCCAACGTCACTCTAAGATGTTTGCAATGCTTTTGGCTGAAACTGGAGTGAAGGTGTAGGGGTCCACAATTTCAAGAGCGCTCCATTAAACAGGCCTCTACAGGAAGGTGGCAAGAAGGAACCCATTCCTTATGATGGTCCACATAAAAACACATATGGCGTGTTTCCAGTTAAATGTGGGGAGAAGGGTTTATGGTCAAATGAAACTAAAATAGAACTTTTTCTCAGACTTCAAAGAGGTACAGAATGTGTGGCATAAAACAAACACTGCCCATGCCACAAGAAACACCAGACCTACAGTGGAATATGGTGGTGGCAGCATCTTGCTTCGGGATGTTTTTCATGTCCTGGGACTGAGAATCTTGTCAGAGTTGAAGGGACAATTGATGGGCACAAATACCACACAATATTGCAAGTGAACTCGTTCCAGTCTACTATGAATTTAAAGCTTTCAAGATGACAATGACCCTAAGCATTAGACCAAAGTGACACTGGGATGGCTCAAAAACAGACAGGTGAATGTTTCGGAATGGCCAAGTCAAAGCCTTGATCTTAACCCTGTTGAGAATCTGGGGCACTGTTTGAAAACTGCTGTTCAGAGATACCATCCCACCAACATAGAGGGTACCTAGAAATCATGCCAAGAAGAATAGGGAAGAATCACGCCTGAGCAATGTGCAGAACTGGGGTATATTTATGTACCCCAAAAGAATAAAGGCTGTTACTGCAGCAAAAAGGTTCTTGACAAAGTATGAATATGTTGAGCTTGAATGCTTAAGCAAACAATCACTTTGGAGTTTTTCTTTAGTTAAGTTATTTGGAGTTTGATAATGTTTTGTTACAACACAAGAGTTCACATTAAAAAAAACAAATGGATAAATATGTGGACAAATCTTTTGTCATGCAGAAAATTAGGATGACTTTTAAAGGGATTGAATACTTTTGCACGTCACTGTATGTTTGTGAAAGGGCTTGGTGGTAATTCTTTTACCAGTATTTTCCCTTAATTCTGAAATGATCACAGGGCTGAAGTTAGGTTCGCATTCGGCTGGCATTTTATTCACTCCCAGCTACTCCCAGTATAAGCTTGCAGTCAGCTACTTATTCACACAGCTTTTGCAAAGCAGCTTCTTATTCTATTATAACAGTGATGCAAAATATCTACAGCGTGTACATTAATCGGCATCATTACAGACTGATCCATTATTTGAAAAATAAATATTCCACATTTTGGTCCTGCACGGGTCAAAATTGTTAAACTCTAATTTAACAAAGGAATCTATCCTGGACAAGTTTATATATGCCAATGTCACAAAACTATGAAAATTAAGGTAGCCCAACGCCATTTAACACTTTACAGTGCCCATTAAATATCACAGTAAATCCCATTTATCTGATCTTGAAGTGGAAATACATTGTCAGTTTCACCCTGATACTCCCACTGGGCAGAGCAAAACTCCGCCGCATCTTAAAAAACACATCTGTCTTTTCACAAAACTGTGAAAGGTAAGGTGGCCCAATATGATGTAACTGACCCATGCAGGTCTTAAATGTTAAATGTTTAGCTTTTCATAGAATGGACACGTTTAGTCAATTAATATACACGTTATAGATGTGCAAGCATTGCGGTTATGGCTTTGCACTTTCAACCCTTTGTTCGTGGGCTCAAGTTCTGAGACTGACACTGTGACCCTGAGCAAGTCACTTCACCTGTCTGTGCGGTGCGGGGTCACCGGGCATAATAAATGTAACTAGTAGTAACTAAATGTTATGTTGCATAAAGACGTCAATCGTAAATGTTGAATATTTTGCCTTTAGAATAAGTAACAATTTTGCAAATACTGTGTGAACAAGTACAGCTGCGGGTTGCAAGCAAGCATGTAGATGGGACCGAATAAGAAGACGGCCGAATACGTACCTAACTTCAGCCTTGTGTTCATTACAGACTCAAGGGTAGATTCTGTTAAATAGTAATAATTACCACCAAGTCCTTTCGCAAACGTATGGTGCGGAAAAAATATACAGTGCCGCTTAAACGCAGATGCGTCTCCTAGACATTTCTCTTTAGACTCAATGACTCTACCGGCCCTTGAGTTCCTGTTTCTTGCCACGCCCATTTCCTCTGAGGATCACGTGAACAACCAATATAGTTCACACGCAGAACCGATATAGTTCATACACAGAGTTGCGATAGGGTGCGCACGCATAACCAATATGTTTCATACGCGAAACCGATATAGTGCACACATACAACCAATAGAGTTCAAGCGCAAAATCGACAGGTTACCCACATGAAACCAGTATAAGACATGCATGAAACCAATATAGTGCATACGCAAATCCATTGTTAGACCGACACAGAACGCAAGCCAATATAATTCATACGCAAACCGATAACATGCAAGTGTAAACCAATGCAGTTCACTCACAAACCAATAACAAACGTACTGGAACCAGTGATATACACACGCAAATCAATATAGTTCATATGCAAACCAGTGACATACACGTACAAACGGATAATATACGGGCACAAACCAATATAGTTCATATGAATGAAACCAGTATTGTACGCAGGCAAACCAATTAAGTATGCACGCAAACCGATAGTAAATATTCATAAACCAATAGTGTTCACACGTGAACCAATAGATTACACACAGAAATATGATTTATGGCCTGTTTGGCCCCTCATACTCGGTGTACATGCATCGAAGTTCCCCAGTTGTGCTGATGCCATCTCGTGCTATGTCCATGGCTGTATTTAATGTTACCTTAGTCCTGGCACTTAAAACTTTCTCTCGCAGTTTCGCTGAGTTTGTACCAAACACCACCCTGACCATCTCATCTTCCTCTGCATAAGCACAGTCCTTAACCCGTGAATATTTAGTGGGAGTTTGCTATTGGATTGCCGCGGACGGACGGCCTTATATGGGCAGGCACTAATTTACAAACGCCAGCGGCAGCCTGTCTATGAACTTAATTTCAAGTGTAGGTTTACATCGTGCTTTGTTTCCGAAGTAGCAGAAGTCATGAATATGGTTGTATATGTCACTCGCTCGCTTCTTATTGTTTCGCTGCCTTCTCAATTATATAATGCATGTTTTCTTCAGCGCTTTTTTTAGGTCTTCCTGGTTTTCTATGTACTGCGTGATTAAGTGGGAGGCGTGATGATGTCACACGAAACTCCGCCCCCACGGCGTTGAAGCTCATCTCCATTACAGTAAATGGAGAAAAATACCTTCCAGTTATGACCATTACGCGTAGAATTTCGATATAAAACCTGCCCAACTTTTGTAAGGAAGCTGTAAGGAATGAACCTGCCAAATTTCAGCCTTCCACCGACACGGGAAGTTGGAGAATTAGTGATGAGTCAGTGAGTGAGTGAGTGAGTGAGTGAGTGAGTGAGGGCTTTGCCTTTTATTAGTATAGATATATATATATATACTGTATATAAATATATATACACTGAAAAAGGTTTGGGGCAGCCATCCATATGTTGTTCCTGGCTGCAAAAGATTTATGTTCAACACAATGATGTTGCTTCCTTGAGTTCTCAGAATGAACTGACTTAGTTAGGCAAGATGGAGGATTTTATAGTCTGTAACCCGGAAGAGACTTCAGTCTGGGTGCCGGAACAGGAAGTGATGTCAGATCAGGCAGGTTTTCCCGTATTTGATTTGCAGAAATAACAGAAATAGGTTTAGAGCACCCCGCCACCCCCTGCCCTGGCAGGTAGTCACCTTCACTTGGTCCATTCAGCTTGCTCCTAGTCGCATGTGTGTGACACGCCCCCACCCAGCCCAGACCCATCGGGTTGGGCATACCTGCTTGTGAGGTGGTGGCACCGGCAAAGGGCATCAGCATTGGCCTGCAGCAGACCTCGCCGATAAATGACTGAAAACCTATAAGGCTGTAGGTCCAAAAACCACCTTGTGACTCGTGGATTTGAATCCCTGTGTAATGCCATCCACTGCAACGGTGCATGGTCAGTCACCAGGGTGAATTCCTGACCCAGGAGGTAGTACCTCAGCTGCGTAATCGCCCATTTAATTGCCAAAGACTCCCACTCCACTGCTGCATACCTGGTCTCTCGGTCCAACAGTTTCCAACTCAGGTAAATAACGGGGTGTTCCACTCCATCGATACTTTGACTCAGCACGACACCAAGACCTGTGTCTGAAGCATCCGTCTGGAGAATGAAAGTGAAATCAGGTTCTTTCAATATAGGAGCTGACATAAGGGCCTGCTTAAGGTCACTAAATGCAGCGTCTGTATCATCATCCCAAACCACGTGGTTAGGTTTCCCCTTCTTTGTCAGGCTTGAAAAGGGCGTTGCTCTCTCGGAAAACCGGGGTACAAACCGGCGATAGTAACCCGCTAAGCTGGGAAATGCTTGTACCTGCCGCTTGGTTATCGGACGGGGCCAACTCACTATGGCATCTATTTTGGAGCATTGTGGTTTGACCGTAACCCGGCCCACTAGGTAACCTAAATATTTGGCTTCGACCACTCCAAAATAGCATTTCTTTGGATTACAGTGATCCCTCGCTATATCGCGCTTCGACTTTCGCGGCTTGACTCCATTCGTGGATTTTAAATGTAAGCATATCTAAATATATATCACAGATTTTTCGCTGGTTTGCGGATTTCTGCGGACAATGGGTCTTTCAATTTATGGTACATGCTTCCTCAGTTTGTTTGCCCAGTTGATTTCATACAAGGGACGGTATTGGCGGATGGCTGAGAAGCTACCCAATCAGAGCACATATTACGTATTAAATAAAACTCCTCAATGATATACGATATGCTTCCCGCGTGGTGCTTAGCACACTTAAAAGCTCTAACAGCCTATATTGATTTTTCATTGCTTGCTTTTCTCTGTCTCTCTCACTCTCTCTGACATTCTCTGCTCCTGACGAAGGGGGTGTGAGCAGAGGGGCTGTTTGCACAGTGGATGTTTGCTTAGAAGAAACGGACGCTCCTCTAAAAAATGCCGAAAGGCTACCTTCACATTGATCCCTTCATTGCGGCCACTTTATCGCGGTGCTTGCATACTTAAAAGCGCAACAGGCCTATTGATTTTTGATTGTTTACTTTACTCTCTTTCTCTGACATTCTCTGCTCCTGACACGCACCTTGAAGAGGAAGATATGTTTGCATTCTTTTAATTGTGAGAAAGAACTGTCATCTCTGTCTTGTCATGGAGCACAGTTTAAAATGTTGACTAAAGGGTGTTATTTCATGTCTAGAGGGCTCTAATAATGTTAAAAAAACGTATTTAGAAGGTCGTAAACAGGTTTTCAATGCTCTAACTGCGGAAATATTAGATTTATAAATAAAGAATCCTACTTTGTGGAAATTCATTTATCTTTCTGGAGCGGATTAACCGCGATAAATGAGGGTTTACTGTATAACTGTGTGGAGAATATTTATAAACAGTGTGAGAGAGTTTCTAAGGGCTTAAAATATATAAAAATAACCATACAAACATATGGTTTCTACTTCACAGATTTTCACCTATCGCGGGAGGGATTACTGTAATACGAAGTCCAGCATTCGCTAGTGTCCGTAATACACCTGCAACCTGCAGCAGGTGTTCTTTTCAGGTGCTGGGATAGATGACAACGTCATCCAGGTAGGCAGCACTGTACGAATTATGGGGTAGGAGCACTTTGTCCACCAGACGTTGGTAGGTAGCGGGTGCCCCATGTAATCCGAATGGAAGTACACGATACTGCCAATGTCTGCTAGGAGTGCTAAACGCAGTCTTTTCCTTTGCAAAGTCTGTTAAGGGAACCTGCCAGAACCCCATTGTCATATCAAGAGTAGTCAAAAATTTGGCATGTCCTAGCCATTTGAGAAGGTCATCCACACGTAGCATCGGATAGGCGTTGAATTGGGAGATTTGGTTAAGCCAACGGAAGTCATTGCAAAACCTCCAACTTCCGTCTGGCTTTTTGACCAACACAACGGGACTGGACCAGGGACTAAAACTTTCCTCTATCACACCTAGAGCCAGCATTCATTTGATCTCCAACTCCACTTCTGCCTTTTTTGCTTCGGGAATCCGATATGGGCGTTCTCTGACTATAACCCCTGGATTTGTCACTATATCATGCGCAACCAGAGATATTCATCCAGGACAGACAGGATAACTGCTTCGAGCTCCTGTCGCTGTTGGCGAGTCAAATCATCACTGAAGTTAAGGTGTAATTTATGAGCGAAGAGTGGGCAGGGCTGTCTGGAGGAGGGATCGGGATCCCTTTCCTTCCATGGTTTCAGCAAATTGACATGATAAATCCGCTCTTTAGGTCGACGATTAGGTTGGATAATTAAATAATCGACCAGACCCTTCCTCCCCTTAACTTCATATGGGCCTTGCCAATGAGCCAGTAATTTGGAATGTGAGGTAGGAACCAATTCCATGACTCGATCCCCCAGCGGAACTCCCGAAGAGATGTGCCACGGTTATAACAACAAGCCTGGGCTACTTGCGCTTTCTCCATGTGAGAATGTAGGATAGGTCTAATTTTTGCAAATCTATCGCGTAATTGTGCAATATATTCAAGTATATTTACTGAGGGAAGGACCTCCTCTTCCCAGCCTTCTTTTAATATATCCAATAAACCCTGGGGTTGTCATCCATACAATAATTCAAAGGGTGAGAACCCCATGGAGGCTTGTGGGACTTCCCGGTATACAAAAAGGACGAGGGGAAGGAACTGATCCCAGTTCCTTCCGTCCTCATTGACTACCTTGCGTAGCATCTGTTTGAGAGTTTGGTTAAACCTCTCGACTAGACCATCTGTTTGAGGATGATATACAGAGGTCTTTAAATGCTTTATTTTCAGTAACTTAGCTGTCTTCCTGAATGTCTCTGAGGTAAATGGAGTCCCTTGATCCGTCAGGATTTCTTTAGGGATTCCGACTTGCGCAAATACTCCTACCAACTCCCGTGCGATATTTTTGGAAGTGGCTGAGCGTAATGGAGCAGCTTTAGGATATCGGGTGGCATAATCCACCAGGACCATTATATATTTACAGTGGTGTGAAAAACTATTTGCCCCCTTCCTGATTTCTTATTCTTTTGCATGTTTGTCACACAAAATGTTTCTGATCATCAAACACATTTAACCATTAGTCAAATATAACACAAGTAAACACAAAATGCAGTTTTTAAATGATGTTTTTATTATTTAGGGAGAAAAAAAAATCCAAACCTACATGGCCCTGTGTGAAAAAGTAATTGCCCCCTGAACCTAATAACTGGTTGGGCCACCCTTAGCAGCAATAACTTGCAATGAGTCTTTTACAGCGCTCTGGAGGAATTTTGGCCCACTCATCTTTGCAGAATTGTTGTAATTCAACTTTATTTGAGGGTTTTCTAGCATGAACCGCCTTTTTAAGGTCATGCCATAGCATCTCAATTGGATTCAGGTCAGGACTTTGACAAGGTCTCTCCAAAGTCTTCATTTTGTTTTTCTTCAGCCATTCAGAGGTGGATTTGCTGGTGTGTTTTGGGTCATTGTCCTGTTGCAGCACCCAAGATCGCTTGAGCTCGAGTTGACGAACAGATGGCCGGACATTCTCCTTCAGGATTTTTTGGTAGACAGTAAAATTCATGGTTCCATCTATCACAGCAAGCCTTCCAGGTCCTGAAGCAGCAAAACAACCCCAGACCATCACACTACCACCACCATATTTTATGTTCTTTTTCTGAAATGCTGTGTTCCTTTTACACCAGATGTAATGGGACATTTGCCTTCCAAAAAGTTCAACTTTTGTCTCATCAGTCCACAAGGTATTTTCCCAAAAGTCTTGGCAATCATTGAGATGTTTCTTAGCAAAATTGAGACGAGCCCTAATGTTCTTTTTGCTTAACAGTGGTTTGCGTCTTGGAAATCTGCCATGCAGGCTGTTTTGCCCAGTCTCTTTCTTATGGTGGAGTCGTGAACACTGACCTTAATTGAGGCAAGTGAGGCCTGCAGTTCTTTAGACGTTGTCCTGGGGTCTTTTGTGACCTCGGATGAGTCGTCTCTGCGCTCTTGGGGTAATTTTGGTCGGCCGGCCACTCCTGGGAAGGTTCATCACTGTTCCATGTTTTTGCCATTTGTGGATAATGGCTCTCACTGTGGTTCGCTGGAGTCCCAATGCTTTAGAAATGGTTTTATAACCTTTACCAGACTGATAGATCTCAATTACTTCTGTTCTCATTTGTTCCTGAATTTCTTTGGATCTTGGCATGATGTCTAGCTTTCGAGGTGCTTTTGGTCTACTTCTCTGTGTCAGGCAGCTCCTATTTAAGTGATTTCTTGATTGAAACAGGTGTGGCAGTAATCAGGCCTGGGGGTGGCTACTTAAATTGAACTCGGGTGTGATACACCACAGTTAGGTTATTTTTTAACAAGGGGCAATTACTTTTTCACACAGGGCCATGTAGGTTTGGATTTTTTTTCTCCCTAAATAATAAAAACCATCATTTAAAAACTGCATTTTGTGTTTACTTGTGTTATATTTGACTAATGGTTAATTGTTTGATGATCAGAAACATTTTGTGTGACAAACATGCAAAAGAATAAGAAATCAGGAAGGGGGCAAATAGTTTTTCACACCACTGTATGTCCTCTGGCTGAAGGCTCTAGGGGTCCCACTAGGTCAACCCCGATACGTTCAAAAGGGACATCAATTACGGGTAAAGGGATTAGAGGAGCACGGTCCCTTCTAGGAATCTGCCGTAATTGACATTCCAGACAGGACACGCAAAAGCAGCGGACCTTCTCATTTATTCTAGGCCAAAAAAATCGGAGCTTGATTCGCTCTAAAGTTTTCTCGGGACCCAGATGGGCTCCCAGGAGGTAGGTATGAGCTAGTTCACAGACTTGTCGCCGGTAAGTCTGTGGAACTAAGAACAGTGACCTCACCCCTCCTTCATGATCTGCCACCCAATATAAAAGGTCATTATTTAATACAAAGTGGGGACCTTGTGGCATGGGATGTGTTGTGCGCTGGCCATTTACTAAGACCACTGCATTTTACGTAAATTTAAGGGAGTCATCATTCAATTGTTAAATGAAGCCGGTGTCTGCCTAAACTGAAACTGCAGACGACTGAGGGGATCAGACTCGACCTCAAGGGGCGTGGTTTCAGACAGGGCTGGCGCAGCGCTTGGGGATGATGTATCGCTCTGTGATGGTCCAGCTGTTTCCACAACATTCTCTAAGGCCGCATTCTGTTCCCGTACCGGCTGCGTACACGGCGTAGAGGTAGCTGAGGATGCAGAATCAGCGTCCATAGCAAGAACTAGTGTTTTTGTAGGGATAGCGAGTGTTATGCCACAGTTTTTATCTGACCAATCTCTACCCAGTTGAATGGAGGATTATCATGCACCGCCACCGTTATTTTCTTCATAACGCCGTTTTGGCAAATGTAACAGCGAGCGGGTTCGTACAACCGGACGTCCCCATGAATACAGGTTAGACGGGTCTTTATTTTTAACCTTTGTCATGGCAACACTAAATGGCGAGCAACAATGGTAATATTACCACCAGAGTCAAATAAAGCTGATACTTTAAAGCCATTGACCAGCGCTTCTCCCGTATGAGAAAAAGCCAGAGGATTAGCAGGAGCACTCTGTCCACCTGCTCTGCGTTTCTCCACAGACCCTTGCATTACCTCACAAAGTCCTCCACCGCGCATCGGAGTTTTCCAAAGCATGTTCCGCAATGTAAGAGTAAGACTCTAAATTAGTGGCACAACTCCCGCTGGGTTCATAGGGATTCCGTTCTGGTTCTCCCAAGTAGGTTTCCTCCCGCAAGGTGTTAATGATCCCCACGATGGTGACCATGTTATTATATGAATGTCCCCAGGTCAGCTGGGCGAGTTTAGTGGGTAGGCCACTGCACACCTTTTCTACAATCTTTCGGGCATTTTTATTATATGGCTGTAGCCAACACCTGAATTTCTGCCATAGTTTCATGGCCTGTTCTTGGAGGGATTCCTCAGGGTTGTATTCCCAATTCATTATCTCCCTCACCTGCCGACCCAGGGCACCCCCACCTTTCTCAAAGAAGTTTTTCTTTCTGGGTTTCTTTGGATTGGTCCCCATCCTCCACTGTGTTCCTTTCAGAACCTGGCCCTCGTCTGTAGGTCTTCTGCCTATGCTCCCAGGTTCTCTTTAAGGAGAACTGGGTTGGAACATACTCCAGATCCCCTCGACACACACCATCAGACCCCAGCTCGGCAACACAAGAACGGTACTCTCCTCCTTAATAGGTCTTTAGTGATCCAGTATGATGGTGTGTTGAGACATAATGTTGGTTTGGCTTCCGATTCCACCAGGAGGCCATCCTGTCGACTATGCCACTGTAAAACAACACTCAACACACTGAAATAAACTAAAATAAATTAACTTTTTGATGATATTCTAATTTATTGAGATGCATATATATATGTATATATTGTGGGTGCCCAGAAGGAAAGACATCTGTTCTGGCTGGGAGGTTGCATACCCAGCCAGGAGGCCATAATGGAAAGACAGAGAGAGTGAGCTTACCGGGAGCATGTCATTCCCCCACATGGCAGGGCTAAACCTGATTAAGACACATGGGAACCTGGGACGACCTTAAAAGAAAGCAAAAGTCGACTGGCGGAGGGAAGAAGTACTGTAATTGTGCTCTTTTGTGTTGGCAATTGTGAAAATGTTGGGGCTAAATAAAATGTGACCCGACATTTGCACGATAGACATATGTGTGCCGACAAAATAGCGCCGATTAAAACGAGCCGTTAAAATCGCGGCGACAAAATCGCCCCAACAAAATCGTGAAAGTTTCATTAAATATGAATTACTAGTTTAAAGCATATATAATAATGTTTATTTTAGAAGTCAATATTATGAGACGCAGCATGTCATCAGCATGGCAGACAGTCCTTAAGATCACGCCCTGCATATGTAGGAAGAATTGCAGCAAGGGCATCCCACTCTCTTGGCCTCTCTTGCGATTTTGTTGTGGTGATTTTGTCGGTGCGCATTTGTCGAAAACCAGTTAGCGGGTTTGTCGGCGCTTATTTGTCGGTCGCGGTTTTGTGCTAGTACAAGAATGGCTGAGTTGGAAAGAAAGTGTACCAGTTTAGGAGTTGGTTTGAATGAAACAAGACAAGCCAAAGAACAAAGGATGGGGGATGGTGCAACAGGAAGTTTTACAAACTCAGGCAGGAACCAAGGAATGCACAGGGGTGTGAAGGTCCTAACAGCTGTGCTGGGGCCAGCTGTAATTAAAAAGCACACACACTTAGGTTCAGTAATTTGAAACCTGACTGACCAGTTGTTTATAAAGACAGCCTATGAATCTCCATGCAATAAAATGGAGAAAAGTGAGCTGGTCTTTAGTAAAAAACACAGGTCAGTTTTAGGGGATATGCTGGATATGCTGCACTTGGATTCTGGAGAGGTTTTAGCCCACACTTTCCGGTAGCAGTTACCATACAATAAAAAAAGGACACACAGGCAACGGAAAAAAATAGAAGGGTAGTGCAGGAAGATAGGAAAGGGAAAACAGTTAATTCTGTTTCAATTTTCTGGCCTTTTGTAAAAGTGCTACTTCTATTGTAAGGTTTTACGGACTTTTGGTTGGTGCAGGTAATAAATAGTGAAGGCAATTAGCAGGGTAAAATCCATGCAGGAGATTGGGTTACCATTGGCACATTAGAGTGGCAGTGTGGCCATAGTGCCAATCTGTTCAAATGAATGCCTTCAAGCAAAGTTTGAATGTTGGCACCAGGTTAACCAATAAGAAGAAGATGAGATGGACAGAAACTGCTTTGTCACCTTCCATTTTGCAGACCTGCCTACATAGCCAAATGAAAAAAGAAAGAAGAAAAGACAACAAAGACAACAAGCAAAGACAAAGACAAAGACATGAAGAAGAACTGAAGAGACAGCAAGAAAAAGACAGTTACTGGGGTTTAAGTGAGTAACAAGTCCACAAGTCATTCAATAATAGGACTAGTCACAGACTATAGTTTAAAAGGAAAGGTTTGTTCATTACTTCAGCAAATTTATATTCCAAGGGTGGAAACTGAACAAACCTGTTAGGAATGCCAAAATAAGGGGATTCATTTTGGGCTCATAAAGTATACATTCTGGGTATTAATTAATTAAGTGGGATAATTAAAAAAAGAAAAGGTATACTGAGCAAATTGGTGAACTTTTCAGGAAAGCAGGTGCAGATGGTACATTTGCAAGTCATAAGGGTTCCGATGTTTAGGTATAGTCTAATTGGGAAAATATGGAAGCCCTGCTGAGATTGTCGGCTGTGGTACAATCAGAGGACCAGTGGGCCAATTCTGAACTGAGGTGTTTAGCACAATGAGTATGCATATGGTGAGCAAACAACTCTAGGGGTGGCCTACGGGGGAAATGATGAAAGTTGCATAGCTTTGATGTCTCATGGTGGTGATGCCAGC
Source organism: Polypterus senegalus (assembly GCF_016835505.1). NCBI lineage: Eukaryota > Metazoa > Chordata > Cladistia > Polypteriformes > Polypteridae > Polypterus > Polypterus senegalus. The sequence continues at coordinate 74,383,023 of NC_053170.1, read as the reverse complement.
CTATACTGGTAAAGGCTGATGGCAGTCAAGAGTTGCACCATGGGTAGGAAAGCACAAGAGGCAACTAAATCAACCCCAAATGTGTGCAGAGGGGCCACAAATGTTGGTTTGTGAACAGTTTATGCAGTGGCACATGTGCTTTCACTTGGGCAGAAGTGGTTATACTGGCACCTGTGGCATGTTACCTTTCAAATTTTGATGTTAATTGTACAGCTGCATATGCTTAAACAGATAGTTTGGGACATGGGTCTAATTAGCAGTTAGACACAAAACAAGCACAGATTAAAAATTCACACAATAGACTAAATTGTAGTGGGCTAGTTTAGTGGAAGGTGTGGACTTGTCTCATTTTGAACCACCACATCTGATGACATATGAAGACTGCAGAAAGTTAAAGAAACAGTTGAAGCAAGCCGGAGCAGATGCAAGTCATCAAGAGCACTTCCAAGTTCTTCAGATTGTCTTTGAAATAAAGAAGATATGTAATGGACAAATGGTAACGGACAACTTTTAACACTGGGAGAGCAAATACTGCAAATCAATGCACAAGTTATGCATCAGACTCTTTAAACAATTAAGACTGTTTATAAGGACATTGTACAATACAACATTCATCGGGGTGGAGTGTTGTGATGTGAGATTTTGCATATAACTTGATAAATTTTTTGTATGTCTTTATTTATAATTTAGGCAAACCAATGTAATTTAGTGTTACTTTGGTGAGAGGTATTCGTGTTTGCCCCAAACGACTGTCTCTTTGTAATTTTACGACAGGATTTGGAGGATGTGTCTTAAAACAGTTTGATGAGTATTTCTTCGCGAAAGTCTTTTCTCCCATCCCCACACAAAGCCAGGTTAGCTTAATATATGGTCTTGGGGGGGTGGTAGGAGATAAGACCCATTGGTCTGAGGTATGGCTGTTTGGATTTGGCTTGTCTCAGAGGTCTTTAAGTACCATGATATCCTATTGGCTGTAGGAAGTTGGACAGACAACCTATAAATTTGCTTGCTCAACCACATTCTCTCTCTCTAACCAACATATGATGAAGAAGCATCTCTCTTGCTAACCTGTGATGATGTAGAAGTATCTTTCTCTTGCTAACAACTGAAGAAGACCATCACACCATGAACTGAAGACAACACAATGAAGAACACAGCTTCAGCCATTTTGAACAGACATGTGGCTAAAAGCTGAGCACCAATGATGCCTTAACTAGAGACATTAAGTAACTACAAGTCTGTGTGCCACCTGAATTACACATCACCATTTGGTTGTATGGTTGCCAATATTCAAATGTACTTTGCATTTTGTTATTATTTATGAATATTATCAGTAATACATTATTTTATGTGTAACTTAACTCCTGCTTGTCTTTTTACTACATCTACTTGCCTGAGGTTATAGATATAGAAGGGAAGTTGGGGATAAGGCATATACAATAATACCTTATAAACAGTGGTAAGTCTGTGAGATTATGCATTCTAAGGCTACATATTAATAATACAATAGGGGAAAGTAGAGCAATATATATATCACTCTACCAAGATATATACTAGCTGTGTAAGCCCATGCTATGAAAAGCCCAGAGTCCTAGAAACTATTGAAATCATCACAAAAATAATTGAAATTCAGAGGTGTCAGGTAATTGAAAGGAACTACTCTGGGCATCTCTCTCTCCTAGGAGGATTCATTTTGCTGACGTGCTCACATCGCTTGTGCATCAGCGGTGGGAGGAAAAGTAAAAGGGATACTGTTTTGCCAACTAAGCGACTTTGTCTTTCTTCTGAGGTTTCATTTTGCTGATGTGCTCACCTCACTTGTATTATTAGTTTTCTGTTTCCTCGGAGGCAGAGCCCTTACCCCGACTCCACCTCTCACTATATAATATCTGAATAGGCTACACAGCAAAAAGCAAACAAAATGAAGTACTTATGCATATTATAATTACTTGTCAAATACAGTATAAGGATAATTCATAAAATTATCCATTTTTAAAATTAAATCAGCCAAGTCAGTTCTTAACAAACACAACCTCTTTATAAGCTCTCATGTCATTAATAATGGCATATTGTCAGTTACATTATGTACACAACCAGACTCATTGGTCCCAGGTGATCATAGAATCAGAAATTATCTTAACATGTCAACCTTTAAAATATGATAGGAAAACCAAAGTATCATAAATAATTCAGTAAAAAAACAGGGAATATGTGCATGGCTCATGCAGAGAGTACCCAGGCTGGGGTTTGAACCCAGGACTCTGGAGCCCATAGGAAGAGAAAACACAGGAAGTTTTACATTTAGGTGTGATACAGTAGGGTGTTTCAGATTGCTATCTAAAAATAATTAAATGCCACTTCATCAGGATGATTCAGCTGTATGGAACAACATTCTAAGCTAAACTATGTACATTTGTACTAAGATCTAATTATGTCAAATCATTCAATTTTGTAGTGTACATTTACTCATTTTTTGCAGACTTCTGTCTTCATTATCAGTGAAAGTTGAGTTGTTGTATGTAGTTTCATCAGAAATTTCATTGGTCCAATTTAATGTGAAGGACACAGTAATTTACTAGTGACAAGGAAAGGTTTTTGTAGTAATGGGTTGCACACCTTAAAGATAGTCAGGTTTGAATAGCATAACCAGAATGGATCAAGATAACAAAAAAAAATGCAGAAATAAACAGCTTAAAAATAAAGTGCAAAACAGCAGCATGGTATGACCACTTAAAATACACAAAAGCACACAGACCATAGTATCTCAATGTCTGCAGTCTATTGACCTCTAATGGCTGTGCTGGGTAGTGACTAAGGCATTGGAGAGAACAGCAAGATCGGTTATTGCCTGTAATTTATTGTGTCTCCCTAATGTCTTGCGTTTCAGATCTGAACAATGTAAATGTACTTTGGAAATATTTTTCTTTTTTCAATTTCAGACAGATGACAATCGAGTGAGTAATGTTCTTCATTTTAAATAATGTGAGACAGTCTAATAATATGTATCTCCAAGCTGAAAATTCTCACATTAAGAGCTCCTCAGAAACAATGCTTTTTAAACAAATTCTAAAGGCTCCTCTATTGAAGATAGAGGTGTAGATTAAAATCAAACTTTTAGACTATTATCACAAAATAAACATTGATGTATTTGTGTTCAGTCTGATGGGTTCAGCTTCTTATTTATAACATGTAGTCTTACATATAATTCTCATACTCTGATTATGGATTATGATTATGGATTATTTTATTTTGAACTGTTTAAGATATGAAATGGGACCAGCTGAAAAGAAGTTAAAAACATGCTTCTCACACAAGTTCTCACACTGTTGAAATGTGAGCATGTTAACTTTCTTGTGCCTCAATTGTGAAAAATAAACAAAAATAAAATAAATTGTGATCATGTAAGCTGCTCTGGAGCAAATGTATCTTCTATATAAATTAATAATAATAATAATAATAATAATAATAATAATAATAATAATAATAATGTATGTCTTTCTGAGAAATAATTTTCTCATTCATTGTTTGAAACTGAAGCATTCAACACAGCATTCATCACGCTATTAATTACATCAACATCCATATTTACTGTATGCTCTCAAATACTGCATGTTCCATAAATTCTGAGTTGAAAATTTTATTTTTCTTGGAAAAAACAAGGAGATTTTAGTCTGGAAATGCTTCATCATATCCATACACTCATCCTAAGGATGATCATCACATTTCCTATTCAACACATCCCAGGAATGCTTCTGAAATAAAATTATTTCTACTATGAAAAGCTTTTGAAAGAAAGTTATTGTAAGCTGTGAAGCCTTTTTATTTATTTGCAGATATACAGACTCACATATTTTCTGATCATTACTAAAATCTTAAAATAAAATTAGCATTATCAAAATATTATAAAATGGAAACAATAAGCAATGCAAACTGTATTTGATTTATTTCCATTGTTTAATCCTCTATGTATTAAAAATACACAGTTTTTAAATCTAATAGTTACATGTTATACACTAAACAGTATGAAATTATAAGATTATATATGGTGACAATAAGGTGGTGTACATCCACAGAACAGCTATAAAACAGGTAGAATATTCCACCGACATAGTGAAATAACCATCTTGTTCTCTGATTTTCCAGCAGAACCTTACATTGGCATTCCTTCATATAAAAACAAACAATAAATAGTAAAGTGCAGAGTTAAAACAAAAATCACATCATAAAACATCAACATACATAGAGTCAGTAAAATGAAACATCCTTAATCTACTACTAAATATGTTTTTTGTCTAGTCTAGCTAGTGTAAATCAACAGTTTAAAGTAAGCTACTTCAGTAACATAATGTTGACTTCATTCACATGCACTTTTGTAATTCAGCTCTGAGGCTATCCCATCCACCACACATTCTATTAGGACATTTCAGCTGATCCTACATTTACCCTCAGCTTCACTGATGCACATCATAGTTTATGCATAAGATCTTAAGCACAGGAACATATTGAGGCTTTTTCCTCCAAAATATTCCAGAAAAAGAAAATAGCAATAGAGGAAAAATAAGGTGCTTTGTTGGACTGAAGGTATTGTGTTTACTGGGCCTAGTCTCAAGATTTTCATAAAGACAGTAGCAGGCCACAGTACACAATATGCTAGTGTAAGAAAACATTAAGTATTTAAAAAGAAAGAAAATGAGTGCCAAGTTGTACAAATAAATTTTACAGCTATTTAATTTAATTTTGTGTTATCTTCTATAGTATTCAGTGATGTTGGTAACATCTTCAGATGCCACCATTTTAGAACTGGCTGCTATGCCATCTTATGGGGGTGTGTTCTAAGAATGTCTGTCAGATGATAAGGGATATGATCACATGGCATGCTGAGTGATTGCCTGGACTGCTTCATTTTCACAAAGGATTAACATTTTTCTAGCAAAATAAAATTAGCTTAGTTTTCAAGTTTTGGTTTTGACTTTCTGCCCACTTAATGATTACAAGTTTATTTTGCCATTTCCTTTTGGTCAGTATCTGTTTGTCTTTTCAGTGTTACAGCCTGCTAGGTCTGACAATTTTTTTTTAAATCATCCTGAAATAATCACTGCCATGCACCACCTTAAACCCTTGCCCTGTGGAGTGTTTTATTCTTGTATGGAATGAGATCTGTCTTTTCTTTTCATGTGATTTGTTGTCCATAAATTGAGTTTTATTCTGCTAATCGTATTTTTGCTGCATGTTCTATATCTGATGTTTGTGTGGCTTATTTCACTCTATGCTTCATCAAATTATTGGCATAAAAAACTAATGTGACAGGTACAGATACCATACGGTGGATAACTTAAATTAGCAGCTTACTTAAATTTTAGAATACTTTCAGAAATCAGGCTCTTGTACAGAGCAAGGGCTGTAGGAAAGTATTCTAGTAGATGATTCAGTCAGGCCTACTGTAGATCACTAGAATGAAATGTGTAGCTGCACTGCAAGCAGAGAAGACTGGGAGCTTTAAGAATTTATAAATACATTTTTAAATGTATGTGGGGGCAAAGTTGAGTGTTTTATTTCACTGATTTCAACACAAAACGTTTTTGGTGATGTGCTCTGTGAAACATGCTTTATAAAATAAAGATGAATTGACTGATGAATGTAGCACAATGAATACATGCTACAGAAATAAAGCTGAATGGGTAAGAGAGAACGGTCATCTTAAGCAAAAGTATGAAGCTGACAAAACCTTTAAAAATAGTAAACCTCTGAACATATAGTAATATTGTTCATTTGTGAAGACAAGAACAAAACTGAAAGCATATAAAGCACAGAAAGTTTATGTTAAATGCACACCTTTTGCTGCACCTTCTTGTCTGACTTCATAATTTGCTCAATCAGTGACAGGATTGTATATGCTGACAAAGCGCACAGATAGGTGCCAAATGATCAAGCAAGTGCAGTTTAGAGGTAGAATGTGCAAGTCTAAGAATCAAAATGTATTTTTGTCACATTGGTATGGGTATATTGGAAATTGCAAGCCTGACAGTGTCAAAGGTACATCAAGAATGGCCATAGGCCGATAAAACATCTAACCAAAGGTTGTTCTGCTGATAAAATTAAGTAAAATTTAGTTGGCATGACTTGATGGTACAGAGTAATAAATGGACTAGAGTAAGCTGACTAAAAGGTAAGCACAACAGTGCTAAAGGCAGCATATCAGGTTTTTTGGGTTATGATAGTTATTTATCCCTTTGAGTGCCACTTCTGCTAGTGAAAATTAAGACAGTAGTTGCAGTGTTGTGTAGTGGAAATGGTCCACAAGGTCTGATAAATTGTGGCTTATTGTTATTCATACTTGTAGGTGCAATGGAATGAATCCAAAACCTCATGATTACTTGAATCCATCTGAAGAGTGTCTACAGTACAGACTAAGAGTTGTAATAAAGTGGGATGTTTCTATGGCTCACACTAAGTCATTAGAAACATCTCTTTATGGCAACAGTCTGACCATCTGCAAGTGGACGTTTTCATCAAAGTTAGAAGAATGCTTTGAATGGTTTCAGGAAAATGACTGTGAATTCAACTTCAATGCAATTATGAGACCTAAGGATGAGGTGAAATTACATACTTAAAGTAAAAGTAACCATCAAGCTATTTTAAAAAAACAATAAGACACTCTGGAACAGAAAACAATATGGGCTACTCTGATGAAAAGTTGGGAAATGACTCAGTGTTAGCTGGGTATACCTCCAGGAAGAAAGTGACCATTCAGCAGACGTAAAACACCTGAGCTGGTCAGAAGAATTGTAGCTGTTACCAACACTGTGCCCAGGCAGTAAAATCAGACCATGAGCAGAATCAGAGCAGATGGGTTCATTTCTTTGACAAAAACTTCAAATGCCTGTGTTATTGTGTACATTCAGCACATAAACCTTATATAAGTGTAGAGGTTATATGGACAACAGAAAGTTTCATAAATTACACTGAATGATGAAATATGAGTCATTTATGCTCAGAGTGGGAACTGAAATGGTTAACATGTACAAACTGAACACCTACATGAGCAGTCTGGGGTGTCAATATAGACAAAACTCAAAAGATAATCTTTCTTCAAAAAACCATATTGTAGCAAGGCTACATAACTTGACTTTTGGGTTGTCCTCCTGGACTGTCTGTCACTTTATTATGTTGGCTGGAAGGGTGTTTGTAAATAGCCTGTCAGGCACCTTTGTTGACGTTCCAGTCTGGGAGGACCCCGCCCGGTAAATATTCCAGCTGCCTGTTGCTGGCATGAGGTTGCCATAACAACCGAGAGGGGCAAGGATGTTTCTGCGTGAAACTTTTTCTATTTAAGGGGAATGGCAGGAGGGAACAAAAAAAAAGGAAGGAAAAGGCTGAAGGCAAGGAGAGACTATCCACGCTCAAAGGATCATTCAGGATCTTTCTTTACCCAGGGACGTTTGCTATTTGTGGGTGGCCACCCTGAAGAAATAATCTGGTGACGAATCCCCAAGAAGAGGCCAGGTTCTGGTGTTCTCCGGGTGCTCCCGTCTGGTGAGTCAGATTCCTGAATTTGCATTTCTTCGTGATAGTCCGCGGAGAAGCCGTTCCACCAGAGGACTGTTGTGTTTTCCTACTGCCCTACGGAAGGAACTGAACTGCAGGATTTATTTTTTCTAATATGTGGATTAAGTAAATTTTTCTTTATTGTCATTTTCGGAGAACATTGTTTTTTATTATTTTCTTTTGTTTATTGTCTACGTCAAACCAGGGATTCGGATTTGGGCGCTGGGGAGGGCGTCTGGGAAAGGGGTTCACTAATGAGCACTCAGGCACCGGGCAAGTAAATGTAAATAGTAAATGTTAGTATATTTTTCAGTCCCACTTTCCTTTGCGTGAGATTTTTTGCCAGTTATATAAGGACGTGCATATGGGGACAAGAGGGGCCTATGACCGAATATGGTAATGCTACTATTATCGTCCACTTCCCTTTGGGTTGTGAAGTGTAGGAATCGCGTGCCCGTATCTTGCGGTTGCTACAATATGTATACAAAATGAAGGCAAAATGTGGCTGCTTCTTGGAAAATTATAAAGCCAGTTTATATGCTCTTTGGGAGTAGACATATTCTGCAAAAGCGTGGTTTCTTAAAGATGCTGGAAACTCTGCCTTTAAACTCACAATGTGCGTGCACTAGTTTATACACGACAGCAATGCAAACATTGTGCCTGTTTGCAGAAGAAACTCTAAAGTGGTCACCAAATTAATCTAGTCTATTCTCCCTCAAGTATTTTATTTTACAGAAAAGCATTCCCACAAACACATACAAAATAAAATTAAAATATGTAAAAGACAAGATACATTCCGATGCATATAGAGAAGTAAAAATAATTAGCCCAGCAGACAAGAGATAAAGCTGTGTCCAGTTTTAAGGGAACAGAGGATTTAGTGGCTAATGTTACTGGAAGAGCTCAGTGGTTTATTTCTAAACAGTTAATTCACTGTTATACATCATCACCTGTAGAAATGAGTAGCTAGTGGGAAACTGGGAAACTCTTTCTGTCTTACCAAACTGATATTTTAACTGGAATAAATGTTATCTACTGCAAAATTGAAGATTTGTAAGAATATAGAAATTTCTGAGATGCTTCTAAATTGTTCTTTGTTCATGTTATTATCTCACTGAAGTTTGAATAAAGGCTGGAGTAAATGTGAATAATATATGTGTTTTTTATAACTGACCCAAGATAATTCTATTCAAAATAAAAGTGTCATTAAAATTGAAGCAGCACGTAATCAAGATTGTGTGTTCACCTCTTATAAGGAAGTTAAGATGTGATGAGGTGTAAATCGCACCTTTAATCTTCTACAAGGTTGTTTAAGGGATAGTTATGCTGTAAGGCATATAGTTATGTAAAAACCAATTCTAGCAAAAGAGAGACACCTACGGTAGTTTGAAAATTGAAAGACTAATTTAAATTTTTTTTTTTTTTTGAGCAGTGATAACGTTTATGTTTTCTGTACTACTTAATCTAAGAGTGCTTGTGACACATTCACAAGTAAAGAGATAATTAAGATAAAATGCTAAAAAAATATATGATTGCACAGTCTTTCTCCATCAAAAAGTAAGCTTGTGTTTAGAATAAGTTCTTGCTTTAAACCACTATACATCAAAGAGGAAAATCATACAATTTTGGATGATGTTCTTTACTATCATATTTACATTCTGAAAATCATGGTATTAAAAATTGTGGACACTCCATTCAGTTCGCATTGGCACTACACTATTCAGTTTCAGTTGAGATGGATAACTATTTTGCAGCACCCAGCCTTGTTTTGTTCAAATAATAATGAATTATTGGGCTTTATGGAAAACAATTTCAACAAACCTCTAATTATTTCTCACATAACTGTAATAAACCTTTACCCCAATACAAAAATACCACTCCACCCCTCTGACACACATAAAACACAGAAACAGATATATACACACACACACACACACAAAAAAAAAATAGAGAATACATCCCTTCCTCATTTTCCATTTCAAATACTATGCAAAAAGAATGCAAAAGGATGTCCATTGCAGTTTTCTTTTGTGAGTTCTCATCAGGCAAGTGGTGCACTTGACTTCATGTTTATTGCTAACAGTTCATGTAAAATACTGTCATTTGGAGTTTGTTTCACCAAAATGCCCCTATCTTATTAAATGACTGTGGTCACAGTCTTCTGGCCTTAGATAAAAAAAACAGAGTGAGTTCCAAGTGTGAATATAGCACTGAAGAGTAAGTGGAGGGCTGGCAATTTGGGAAGGCCTGGATGTAAAGCTTAAGCTCACAAAACACCATTAGTGACACACAGTGGACAAAGGTGGCATAACTGTATCAAGATTGTAAACTTGTCAAAACCAAAAAGTAGCAATGTCACTTGAAGAAGTGAAAATATTCAAAATCTGAATTATAACAAGAATCATATCAGATACTCTAGTACTGCTACATCATACTTCACCATAGATAAAAATACACAGGCTCAGGATTTACAAAATGCATACATTAAAAACAGAATATTGGACATTCTCAGAGCCCCTCCTCTTGTGTTTTACAGGTTCTGACAGGTTGACAAACTGTGCCCTATCCTGGCCTTCCACTCCCACTACTGCACCTTGCCTCTATTTTTGCATGTCACACTGAAGAAGTAACACAATGGAAGGATCACTCTTAGCTGCCTCCTTGAACTCCTCCAGTGTAATCTCATCATTGTGATCTTTGTCCATCTTACTGAAGATCTTGTCCACACGCTGCTGGGGGGTCAGGCCATCTTCATTCATACGCATCATAATCACAGTTCCCACCATCTTATAAATTGCCTGAAACAGAGGTAAGCATTTTGTTTTGGTGTAAGAATTGGGTCTCGCTGGTCAGACTTTAGAAATTTCATGAATATGGTCTAGTTGATATGCCATCTTTTGTTATGTTTAGTCTAGTATTTTATAGAGAATTTTTGAAAATCACTATTAAATTAAATCATGATCAAAATAAAGCTGCTTGTGTAACTGTGTTACAAATGAAGATGACAACATTTTGTGGAGGTCTTGATTGGGGCTGGTGGTGAGAAAGTAGAGAAATCAAATCAAGTCAAATTTTATTTGTCACACACAAATTATACATACATTACAGTATCTAGTGAAATGCACAGTTGTTAAACTCCAAGACTAAATTTACATTTAACAGGAATATAAAGAATAATAGTATATGATCTTATAAATATCAATAAAAATCATTATGTTAAATGAATGCAATATTATGTACTATGATAGAATTATAAAATATGTGATAAATAATAACTAAATAAAAAAGTTAATAACTTAATATAATGTAAGAGAGTTTACAATAGGACATCATGTAGATCTAGAAAACCTTCCTCATTCAACATGTAGATGGACTGTGGAAAAAAGCTCCTACTTAGTCTCTCTTAAGTGATCTTCGGGCATTGGTACCGTTAAACCTGATTTAATCTAGGATCAATTAGTTGGACCTATTCTAAAATATATTGTGGGGGGAATTCAAATTTATATTCCCTTACTTACCATTTCCAGTTATGTCTATGATTTAGATGATCCTTCATATTTATTGTTGAGTTTTTGTTTTTTAACATCGAATTTTTAAATTAAATTTGTGTCTCTTAAAGTTCAGGATGTGTTAAATGTATCCATCCATCCATTTCCTAACCCGCTGAATCCGAATACAGGGTCACGGGGGTCTGCTGGAGCCAATCCCAGCCAACACAGGGCACAAGGCAGGAACCAATCCTGGGCAGGGTGCCAACCCACCGCAGGACACACACAAACACACCCACACACCAAGCACACACTAGGGCCAATTTAGAATCGCCAATCCACCTAACCTGCATGTCTTTGGATTGTGGGAGGAAACCGGAGCGCCCGGAGGAAACCCACGCAGACACGGGAGAACATGCAAACTCCACGCAGGGAGGACCCGGGAAGCGAACCCGGGTCTCCTAACTGCGAGGCAGCAGCGCTACCACTGCGCCACCGTGCCACCCGTGTTAAATGTATTCATTTCCCAAATACTTTAGTTTTGAATATTTTGAGATGAACAAGATATTACTGGGCATCAACCAAATTTAGGCCTCTGGTATATACTTGTATGTAGGCATTCATGGCTCTGGAAAATAATGTCATCAAACCATGGAAAATATACATAGCAGAAAAAGGTGAAAATTATGGTAGGAGACATGGCAATACTTAAAATACACATATGGCATATTTTTTTATATCCCTCCAGGTATTTATTTTCTAAAATCATCTACTTTATTACAGGGCCACTGCTAACAATACTTTGTACAAAGTAGGAACAAACTCTGGAAGAGACAGCAGTCCAGTGTTCAGCACATTCATGCACATACACATAGTCACTCACAGGGAGCCAGTTCAGGGTAGCCAATTTACCTAACATGCACATCTTTGGGATGTGAGACAAATCCTGAACACTAGGATTCAGAAGCGTAGAGGCAACAGCATTACAACTGTGCCCCTGTGTCACTCTTTTTTTCTATCTTGTTATTAAAAATATGTTTAGATAACAATTCTAGCACAAAATAAAGCAGTTGGCCATATATTTTATTTCAGCAAGGTTTTATAATGCTGCTTTCTAGGCTCTCTTTAGATCTGTTTATAATTTTGTCTTGTGAAACTAGAACATCATTTAATATAATAACTTGTATTATTCCTTCCAAATAAAGAAATGTAACTTCATTAAATTTCATGCATGGCTTATTTTATGGGAAAAATACAAAAATGATGGGGCTTGGCAATAACACTGTGCCACCTCATACCATATTATTGAATGTTATCTGCAACCACTCTAAAAGAAATATTAAAGACTGAGAGACTAGCCTTTAAGTCATTTTCCTTACAGGCAGAAAATATAGAAGATTATTATTTATTATTATTATTATTAACTTATTTGGATGACATCTTTATGAAACACAACTTACAGGATTATACCTGTGAACCATAAATCCATTCAGGTATTGCTACTGTATACTGAAGATATATATTGAGGATTGGCTCCAGAAGAACCCTCGTGACCCTGTAGTTAGGATATAGCTGGTTGGATAATGGATGGATGGATATTGAAGATGGAAGCTGCCCATGCAACATATACATATCATTGTCTTCTCTCTATGTAGCAACTGAGCTCTACTTAGATTTTTATTTTCTTCATTCAAAGACCTGCCTGATAGCATTAACTGAAAAATAGAAAATTAAAACTGATTAATAATTTCTACCTACTGACATTTCTGAAACTGCAATTCACCTGTACCTAAAAACACTAACTTACCACATGCACAGACCTTTTAATGAGAAGTGGATCAAAAGGAGAGAAGAGGCATTTTATAGAGCAAAAAATTTTACAATTAAGTGCTGCAACAGTTTAGAGGGCCGCTGTTTCCAGCAGAAGAAGATGACACAGAGGAGTGACCTACCTGCAAGATCTCAGCGTGGATGACAAAAGTTTTTTTTAAAAAAAAAAGAAGTTTCCCAGATAATTCACATGCCAGAATAGCAATAGTTGAAGAGATGCCCACATGTCGGCAAGTGTATGATGGAGAATGGCCCAGTGATTGTGCGGTGACCCAGTGTGTATATAAGAGGAGACATCATGAGGTAAAGCCTGACTTATCCTGGTGTTTAGCAGTCAACTAGTTTTTGGTTTTTTTGGTGGAATTCCTCATGTCAACCAACAGACTGTAAGTTTCTATAGGGCTTACCAATTTGCCTGTTTTGTGTTGTGATGTTAAACAAAATAAAAAAACCACCCTTGGCTTTCTGAGGGCTCCAACCTGCACATTCTGTGTAGTGTTATTCTGTATGTGTGAGGTTGTCTTTTCTGTTTCCATGCTCAGTACAACATCTTTCTCTGTGGACAAAATCAGAAGATCAGAGAGCAGTTCTAGTCCATATACATTTCTGAGTTTGGACTTAAACAAATTGAACTTGGAAAACATTTCACTCAGTAGTTGCAGCCAATTCAGGGAATATGATATAGACTTTCAACAATTGAAACGGTGCGGGAAGTATTAAATTATTATCAGACTGCAGGATTTATTTTTTCTAATATGTGGATTAAGTATATTTTTCTTTATTGGCATTTTCGGAGAACATTGTTTTTTATTATTTTTTTTTGTTTATTGTCTACGTCAAACCGGGGATTCGGATTTGGGCGCTGGGGAGGGCGTCTGGGAAATCTGTTAAATAAGTTTATAGAGCTCTAGTACTTTTTAGAGTGAGTAGTGGCTGATATTGAGGAAGACAGGGCATCCTCTGTAATTGACGTATTGGGATCTCGTTTAACCCATGTGTAAAAGATTCAAGGTTAACTGTGCCAGGAAAGAGCATGACAAAAGAAACGGGTCCTAAATTAGGTTTGGTACTAATAATGAAGGCAGCTTGACAAGGAGGGGAAGACAGTTGGCTGATAATGATGGAGAGGTGGAAGATAGGAACATTCTGTGTGCAGGAGACAGGTTAGTAGGGCCAGAAGTCAAGAGAAATACAAGCAGGGTGTAGGATATTGTATACTAGTGAAGCAAATGAACAAGGAAGGAGCTCATGTAGGCTTAGTGGTTTCTAGGCAAGTGGCAGAAATTTTGCTAGGGGTAAGGAGGACAAGTGATGACTCTAAATGAGCATTGAGGAAGTACCAGTAAACACCATGTATGCATATGTCTCCCAGGTGGGATGTGAGGACAACTGTAACAAGCGGACTAGGAAAGCTGGTGTTATATACTAAGCCAGGGTTACTTGATTACATTACTTGATTGCAGTGGTCTCGAGTTTTCCCTTTAAAAAATTTCCTAATTAGAACCTGTTTATTTACTACTAAAGCAATTTTTTAGGCTTATGTTTACTTGTTATGGTGAAGAACCCTTAATTGCCTATTTTAGTTTAAAACAGCTGTATTTAGGTTTTAATTGATGTTTGTTTTCTTAACCAGCCATCAGTTAATAATGAGGCGTAAAAGACAAAGGAATCTGAGCCTACATGCTTTCATTTAAACCTGTGTATATGCATCATAAAGTATCTGTGAGAGTAAAATGTTTTGAAATAATTGAGGGAGAAGGGAAGGACCAAGAGGTACAAATATGTTCCAGACCACAAAACATATGAATAATGTTCTCTGAAAATGAAAATTCTACAATGTGATAAAGATTTGTCTTAGAAGAATGAAAGCACTAAGTAGCCGTATCATTAAATACCAAATTTCATTATCTTCTAGGACTGGCTTTGCATTACAAAACTAGTTGGAGTGAAAACCTGCAGGCACTACGACCATCCAGGACCGGCTTGTGCGGAGACATCTCAGCTACTTTCCTCATCATTTCTTTTTCTAACCTGCTTAATCCAAACCAGTATTGCTGTGGGGGCTGGAGCCCATCACAGCTAGCATAGGGCACAAGTCCATTGCATTTAGTTTTGCCAGTTCACCTAACCTGAATGACTTTGGACAGAGGGAGGAAACCCATAAAGACACAGGGAGAACATGCAAACTCCATGTAAGTAGAAGTTGGGATGCAAACCTTAGTCTCCTTACTGTGGTGCAGCCACCATTGTGCCCCCTTTATCATACATATTTTTGTAATATTAGCATCTATATATATAATTCACTAAGGCAAGACACCCATGGAAAGCACGCCAGAAGGGGCGTGGATTCACTAAGCTGCCGACAAGTGAGACACCTATGGCGCACGCAGGAAGGAGCCACACCCACCAACTCCAAGACCATTGGATACGACGACAACTCGCAGAGCCACGCCAACCAACTCGGATGCGAAGACACAGAAAAAATGGCGTAATTTATATTCGTCTGTCATAGTGGCCACATGCAGCTCCGACCCACACTCACTGTTCATGTTTCTCACGGAGGTGAATCGCCATATGCAGCGTGTAAAACGGTTTGCGAGGGGTATCCCATGGGATCCTTAAAACAATTCTTTACAACTGAGGTTAAAACACAATGAAGTGAGCAGTCTTTAAAAAGCGAGTTTTCGGTTACGACGCACGACCGCATGCACCATAGCAAACTGTTTTACACGCTACATACAGCAATTCGCTTCCCCGACAAACATGCGTCTTCTTAGATGCTCCTGCACTTTGTACACACCCCTCTCCCACCTCGCTACTACCGTGGTCGGGTGTCTTGGTGGATTATATATAGAAAGGCAGCCAAAACCGCACAGAGCAATGAAAAGTCTACGTGAGTCACAGGTGCATCTGGACTGTGCAAAGACAACAACGACTCGAATGACGAGTTGGAGGTGGGCACATGAGCAGGCAGTGCATACTGAATGAGAAATCAGCACACTAGCATGACGGAGGGAGCAGAAAGGACGTCCTTCTCCTCTCCTCCCGTTCCACCCTCCGCACCTGAGCGCCGCACGGACGATTGTATGTTGGTTTGTTCCGTGCATTGTTACAATGTTGCTTTTCTTGCTGATTTATTACATTACCAATTTTTCAAATGTTAATTTTCTCCCTGTGCTTAAAAATCATTAAAAAACCGGCCTGATTAGGCGGCGTATGGTACGCCGCGGGTTGGCTAGTTAAAATTATTAAAGACAAAATGTTTTTCCATATGGGACAGTAAATAGTAGCCATGGTTTAATAAGACATGTTGGTAATCTCTGCTTTTTCTGTTTTTTTACAATGAAAAGAAGGTGTGCACTCACGTTTATAAGCGATCAATCAGTTAGCTACTAACAGGACAAAAGGGCACTTGGGCTAATGAGGGGAAAGAGACAGGGCCTTGAGCTATTATAGCCACGCCTTCACGTATGTCCCTTAATACCATTTGCATTCCTCTATTTTCATTTATTCTTTGGCATCATGTCTATGATTCTACTATAAATTGCAACTAAAACCATCAAGGAGCAATAAAAACAATGCTAGTTTCAAAGTCATTCATGATTTTTTTTTTATCAAGTAGACCAGTATGAAGTATTTGTAGAAATAGAGGAGGCAAATTAAGAACAAAGGCACTTTACTCTCATTTTCATTTAGCCACTACAGACAGTCCCGATATTTACAATCTTAAATGCTAGGATTTGCAATGCTTACAATATAGAATGTAGTTTTATGAGATGGAAATTATAATTTTTTTTATTATGTGGGTTTTTTTTTTTATTTCCATCAAAGCATCATGTACTACTGCATGTATCCTCCTAATAATACACATCAAATAAAAAGTATGAAAGGAAACAAGCACCTGGGAACATTTCATGTAAATTATGCATGCATCTTTTCAGCAGGCTGTGGCAAGCGATTTCCTAACACTGTCTACACCTAGCATGCATACAGAAAACACTGTAACACTAAACATACAGGGACAAAATTAGCCAAAGTCTTACATGTTTAATTTTCCTGGTGACAACCACCTCCATTCAGATTTCTTAATTTTAAAAACATGCCAGATCCCGGACATTTAGGAAACAACTATGTGTAGATTGAAGTAGCTCTTTTTATATAAACTGTAGTGCTATTGATTTCAAAACCTAGCCCCAAATACAAGTAATGTTCGGTTAATGATTAAAATTACTGTACATCACTGGGGACAGAAGTAGGAGAGAGCAGTATATCCTTAAGGTCCTGAGAAGGTAGACAAATATCCTCAAAGCTGGTTGAGAATGTTAGTGAGGGTTTCATTGTGTACATGGAACTCCCAAATTATCCTCCCTTGCCATATCCATCATGTTTTATTCTGCTCATTTGAAACTAGATTAGTTAGGGATTCTGATCCTTAATTCTTCCCTGTTTCTCCTCCGAATAGAATGAACTAATCAAACCTTAAGTAGATCTGTATCTCCTTCATTCACAGTTCATTTTTATATTCATGGCCAAATAGTCTTTTTAGTGTACATTATGGGTAACACTTTTATAAATATGCTACACCTAATTTTCCTTATATATGAAGAAATTTCTACACATTTTGAAAAAAATTATTTAATCATTTGGTATTTTTCTATGGACATTTTTCAAATGCTCTTTGCAGCTGTCATGTAACTTCACAGATGTTTGGTTTACAGTTATTATATAATAATAATTCATTTTATTTATATGGCAGATAATGATGATAACATTTGATGAGCAAGTGCTGAAAAGGACTACAAATTAAACAAAAGGCTAGCTAAGTAACTTCTACTTATTGTTAATATTAATAACCCTCTACTCAAACATTACCTCAATGATTTCCAACATCTCTGTGCGAGTGATCTTGCCATCTCCATCTAGGTCATACATGTTGAAAGCCCAGTTTAGCTTCTGCTCAAAACTCCCCCGGGATGTGATAGAGAGGGCACAGATAAACTCCCGGAAATCAATTGTTCCATCCCCATTTTTGTCGAAAGTTCGAAAAGCATGCTGAGCAAACTTAGATGCATCACCATATGGGAAAAACTGTGGAGAAATGCTAGCGTCAGAAACATTGTTTCGTGGGACAATATCATGTGCTAATCTCAATGAAATGGTAAACTCTAAAATCAAGCATAATTTACAGTACACAAATACAAATATATATACATTGCCAGCCAAAAGTTTTAGAACAGCACAGATTTTACAGTTTTTATGGAAATGCAAACAGTTTAATATCTTAATGTTTCATGAAATTATGACATAGAACAAATAAACAATGGCAAATAAAAAATTAAGTCAAGGAATTATTAAGTGTACAAAATTTTATTCAAATTTTTGATTCATCAAAATAGCCACCTTTTGCTGATATAACAGCCAAATTGTGGTAATCCATTTGATTCAGAATGCCAATCACTCTGTGCAAGTCACCAACTCTGCCTCCAGCAAAAGAACCTCAGACCATCACACTTCCTCCTCCATGTTTAACAGATGGTGTCACACACTGAGGAACCATCCTTTTGCCAACTCAACATAGTACAAATATCCTGCATGACGAACCGAAGATTTTAAATTTTGATTCATTAGTCCATAGCACTTTCTTCCAGTCTGTAGTCATCCACAGCCCATATTTCAAGGTCCTATTTTGTCTTTTAAAGAATGGTTTCCTTACTGCCACTCGCCCTGTCAAACCTGCAGCATGAAGCCTCCCCTTCACAGTAGAAACTGAGACTTGCTTTTTTTGACCACTGTTAGCTGTTCTTGAAGCTGTTGTGTTGTGAGGCACCTATACGAAGCTGTTGTGTTGTGAGGCACCTGGAGAGACCCAAGCTGGAGACCCTCAGAAACTTGTCTTCTGATTGGGCTGTGTCTGCCAGATTGTCTTCCTTCAATTATCCTTGGATTGTGTAGGACACAGTACTCACTGACATTTTCATTTTTTTTTTTTGCAATTTCTCTAAATGAAAGGCCTACATTTCTAATGGTAATACTGCTCTGTCCTATTTCATTTGTTAATTGCCATTTTCCTGCCATTATCAATGGAATTTACAACTTTTTACAGTGTAATATTGTCCAAGCAGTACTTCAGAAGGCATAGTAACACAGTCTGTTCAAACTCCACTTTAACTTTAACAGAGGGTTTTAAGTAATCAACAGAAGTTGGGACACCTGTAAAAATTGTTTGCTTCAACTTGGAAGGCTTAATTTACTTTAACAGCTGCAGAACATCTGTAGGTTGTAACTTACTAGTTGTTCCCTGACAAAGGTTCATTTGTAATACTCTGAAATTTCCTTTTTTTCAGTTTTTGCTAACCTAAACTTTAAATTTAAACCTATGGCGGTTTATTGCTTAATGTTTCACTATTTTAGGTCATTCATTGCATTTCACTTGATTACATTTGAAGAAAGGCTGGAAAAACTAAGGAGTTCTAAATCATTTGACTGGTAATGTTTATATAATTTTTTATTTAAGGCACAAAATGTAGTAATAAAATACAACCGCCCTTCAATAAAAAATATCATGTTCAATAATATTATACCCCAACTGACCCAGAAGGTTATGCAAGAGAGCCCCATCTAAAGTGGTTCTTCATATAAGTGTTTTACCTTAACATACAGCTGCTGAAACTCTTCAAGGTTGAGTATACCAGTGGGACAGTCTTTGAGGAAACCTTTGTACCACTGTTTGAGCTCACTCTCGTTGAATTCTGTGCTCCTAGTTAGGTCGTCCAAAACCTCAGGAGCTAGTTTGCTGTTGTGTTTTCCCATTGCAAAATCACTGTAAAGATATACAAAGATACAAATGGAAATAAAATCTTCATGAAAATCAACAAATAAAGTATTCAACAGGTTACCTACAATATAAAGAAGAGAATTTTGACTTCTACTTGTTTACTTTTATTACTAGGGCTGTGATGAGGATAAAATACGCTAAGATAATCAGAATATTCCTATTCTCAGTCTTCACTCTGGTCCTAATCACAAGCACCCATACACACTACCTGGATGTGACAGTCCTACAGCTTTTTTTTTTTTTTTTACACCTTTTCATCCCATGGGATGGACTTCTCTGTTTGTTGTTTCCTTCAAGCATTAGATATAATTTAATTGTGATATTGTGGGAATTCCGAGTTCAGTTTTAAGTTAGATCACAGGAATACCAATATTTCATAAGTAGGGCAGAGAGAAAATTCCAACAAAAAAGCTGAAAGCATACTTGTATGTCATTGACATTCAGTGCTGCAATGCACTTACTTGACTGCCATCTAGGTAATGAGGCACAACTTCCCATTAAGCTTCCAGCGGTTTTATTACCATATACTCAAGCTCCAAGAATGCCTGCCCTACTCACTGATAACACTGCAGCTCTTTTCATAACATGTGCAGTTTTTCATCCATATAATTTAAATGGCATTATGTATTTAAAAAAATCTACCATGGACAAATGTGAAGAATCAACTCAGAAAATGGAAGATCACCTTTACATTTCAAGGCTTTGTCAAAAAGGAGAATGTGCTCTGTAGTGATGAAGGGGAAATGTAGTCAAAATGATTTGCTTACTTTCTAGTCAGAATGAAGTTGTAGATGAAAATTTACTACTTGAATTAAATTATTTCATCCAGCATTGACTTCCTTTTAGCTACCAGTTCCAACTTTTGTTTTTAACTATTTTGTTTTATAATGTTTAAAGCCTAATGGCTAATAAATAACAAAGGTTTTGGTCTAAATTAAGTAACTTGCTCGATAAAACAATTCAAGTTACTTAAGATGCCTTTGCTTAAAAAAAAAAAAAAGAATAAAAAGTGACCTTGACTTAGTGATATTAATACAGAACTATGCGTTATAGAATAAAAAGGTTGGTTTTTTTGGTTACAAATTTGTAATGTGATTCACATCTATTGTCACCCTCGTTGATTTTTATGGTTCTTAATTAGCATATTTTAAGAAAACTAAAAACAAGCCACCACTCTCATGTGATAGTGGTAAATAAATTACTTAACAGAACAAAGATCGCTCTACAAAATGAATGTCAAATATCAGGAAGTTCAAGCTGTTAGTATCACATCAATATCTTACTGCCTTTTATTGCAGAATTTTTATTTTGTGTATCTCATATATTCCATATAGATGTGATAGTCAAATTGGTTACACCCAAAGCTACTTTCATGTCATAAACATCAGCAAAGAAATGTCTGTGAGACTCAGCAACCTGATGCCTGTAAGGAGCTACTATTTTAATGCTAGATTACACATGCTGGCATCAACCTGGTAAACTTTAAGGGGTGTGTTATATAGAATCATATGTGATACATTTGTTTGGCTAGAAGCATTTTTTAAAGAAGCTATTAAATAGTGCAGAATATTCAGCACTTAAAATACAGGAAGTAAAAACTACCTATTATTGATCACAAATGGTAAACAAGAACTGAAAAGGTTTAAATATAATCATGCTACATTATAATGGCATGGCAGCTCAGTAACTCATGCTGTTGCCACACATCTCTATAAGACTGAGGCTGAATCCCAGTTTGGTCACTATCTGTGTGGATTTTAAATAGGTGAAACAGTGAAGGCCAAATGCTGAGAGCAGGGAAATAATATCTCACTATTCTTTGATGATTCTTTCCTGTATAGTCCCTGGTATCAAAAACAGCAAAAGATGTTAAAGTTAAATTGTTCTTTATCTCAATTTTCAAGCATTAGCATCCTTTACATAATCAGTATCTTAAGTTGCCCTAATTTACAGGCATTTGTCCTTTACTAGTGATAAGTTTGTTTTTTAGTGTTTACTTAAACCAACTACTATATGTACATACAGGCATAAGGACAGTGAGTTCTTTTGGAGGTCAGCAACTGACTAATCAAAGTTTTTATTACATACAGTATAAGCATAGAATGTTTGTAAATATTCAAAAAGAAAAGGTCACTTTGGTCACTTTCAAAAAGAATGGACATATCCTGGCACAAGAAATTTCAAAGTCAAGCAACATGAAAGGCAACCTAATACAGTGATGCTAGTTGCACAAATTTGTAAGATGTAGGCTGCATTATCCATCACTCTGTTTTCTATTTTAATTCCACTTAGGAAGACCAGTAAACCAGAGAGAATATGTAAATGAAAAAACATATCAACAGTTCATCACAGAGTGCACACAAGCACATCTACATGAACCTTCTTTCCCCTTGGACCATAGGAAGAAACCTGGCGTCATGAAAAATGGACATAGAGCATGTAACCAAGAATCAAATGGAAAACGCAACCTGTGTGAAGTAAAAAGACTGTTCTCTGTCTTGCAAGCCATATTTGCATTACAGTTGTAATGAACACTTGGTATGGGCTGGCATTCTGGTCGGGATGATTCAAGGTTTAATGGAAGCATAGGGGAGACGAATTGCATGGACAATTTGTTCCCCTGATACAATAGGTGTCAGTCTTCCATGGCAGGATGGGAACTGCAGTCCCGTTAGACAGCCCTGTGGAGTTCCCTGGGTGCCACTAGGGAGAGCTGTAGGGACAGATCGTAACCACTCAAAGGAACTTCTGCATGACCTGGAAATGACTCCAACCTGTAGGAGTGCTAACACCAGAAGTGCTCCCTAGTCTGGCATAAAGGAAACTGCTCGTCATCAAGGTGAGTCAAAGTCAGGAGGAGCTAGGCAATAGGAGGAATAGAAAGAAAGAAAGAAAGAAAGAAAGAAAGAAAGAAAGAAAGAAAGAAAGAAAGAAAGAAAGAAAGAAAGAAAGAGAAAGAATTGTTGCTGTTCTGTTTTTGTGCATTGCCTGTGAAGGTATTTGTTAAAATAAATTATTTTAACTGTAACTTGTGTTGGTATGTTGGAGGGTTAGGAAGCACAGTGGTACCCCCTACAGGTAACACAGTTTAATCCAGTATCTTAAAGAATAGTATTATTACTAATATTTTTAGCAATGTAACAAGTGAATGGTTTAACATGTCTTGATTTTTTTTTCCATGGGCTCATCAGGATTTTAACAGCTTTTTACACTTTAAAAATTGTAATATACTTTACATATAGTACTAGCAAAATATCCAAACTTTGCAGCGGAGAAGTAGTGTGTTAAAGAAGTAATGAAAAGAAAAGGAAGCATTTTGAAAATAACGTAACATGATTGTCAATGTAATCAATGTAATTGTTTTGTCACTGTTATGAATGTTGCTGTCATATATATATATATATATATATATATATATATATAAATATATACACATACATATACACACACACGTGTCTCTCTCTCTCTCTCTCTCTCTCTCTCTCTCTCTCTCTCTCTCTCTCTCTCTCTCTCTCTCTCTATATATATATATATATACACACACACACACACATATATACATACATATCTACATATATACACACACATATACATATATACATATCTATAAATATCTATATCTATCTATATATATATCTATATCTATCAATCGATCGATCAAGATAGATAGAGATATAGATATATATTTCTATATATATTTCTATCTATCTTATACAGTATATATATATACCTGTATATATATATATATATATATATATATATATATATATATATATATATATATATATATATATGTATATAAACTGCTCAAAAAATTAAAGGAACACTTTGAAAACACATCAGATCTCAATGGGAAAAAGAAATCCTCCTGGATATCTATACTGATATAGACTGGGTAATGTGTTAGGAACAAAAGGATGCCACATCGTTTGATGGAAATGAAAATGATCAACATACAGAGCCCTGAATTCAAAGACGCCCCAAAAATCAGAGTGAAAAAATTATGTGGCAGGCTAGTCCATTTTGCCAAAATTTAATTGCAGCAACTCAAAATTGTACGCAGCACTTTGTATGGCCCCTGTGTTCTTGTATACATGCCTGACAACATCGGTGCATGCTTCTAATGAGATGACAGATGGTGTTGTGGGGGATCTCCTCCCAGATCTGGACCAGGGCATCACTGAGCTCCTGGACAGTCTGAGGTGCAACCTAGTGGCATTGGATGGACCAAAACATAATGTCCCAGAGGTATTCTATTGAATCTAGGTCAGGAAAGTGTGGTGGCCAGTCAATGGTATCAATTCCTTCATCCTCCAGGAACTGCCTGCATACTCTCACCACATAAGGCCAGGAATTGTCGTGCACCAGGAGCCACTGTACCAGCATAGGGTCTGACAGTGGGTCCAAGGATTTCATCCTGATACCTAATGGCAGCCAAGGTTCCTTTGTCAAGCCTGTAGCGGTCTGTGTGACCCTTCATGGATATGCCTCCCCAGACAATCATTAACCCACCACCAAACTGCTCATGCTGAATGATGTTACAGGCAGCATAATGTTCTCCGTGGCTTCTCCAGACCCTTTCACTTCTGTCACGTGCTCAGGGTGAACCTGCTCTCATCTGTAAAAAGCACAGGGCACCAGTGGTGCATCTGCCAATTCTGGTATTCTATGGCGAATGCCAATCGAGCTTCATGCTGCTGGGCAGTGTGCTCAGGGCCCATTAGAGGACATGGGGCCCTTGGGTCACCCTCATGAAGTCTTTCTGGTTGTTTGGTCAGAGACATTCACACCAGTGGCCTGCTGGAGGTCATTTTATAGGGCTCTGGCAGTGCTCATCCTGTTCCTCCTTGCCCAAAGGAGCAGATACTGGTCCTGCTGATGGGTTATGGACCTTCTATGGCCCTCTCCAGCTCTCCTAGAGTAACTGCTTGTCTCCTAGAATCTCCTCCATGCCCTTGAGACTGTGCAGGAGACACAGCAAACCTTCTGGCAATGACACATATTGATGTGCCATCCTGGAGAAGTTGGACTACCTGTGCAACCTCTGTAGAGTCCAGGTATCGCCTCATGCTACCAGTAGTGACACTGACTGTAGCCAAATGCAAAACTAGTGAAGAAACAGTCAGAAAAGATGAGGAGGGAAAAATGTCAGTGGCCTCCACCTGTTAAACCATTCCTGTTTTGGGGGTTATCTCATTGTTGCCCCTCTAGTGCATCTGTTGTTAATTTCATTATCACCACAGCAGCTGAAACTGATTAACAACCCCCTCTGCTACTTAACTGACCAGATTAATATCCCATAAGTTTCATTGACTTTATGCTATACTCTGATTAAAACGTGTTCCTTTAATTCTTTTGAGCAGTATATATATATATATATATATATATATATATATATATATATATATATATATATATATATATACTAGCTGTGTAAGCCCATGCTATGAAAAGCCTAGAGTCCTAGAAACTATTGAAATCATCAGAAAAAAATTGAAATGTAGAGGTGTCAGGTAATTGAAAGGAACTACTCTGGGCATCTCTCTCCTAGGAGGATATATATATATATATATATATATATATATATATATATATATATATATAAATATCTCCTTTGGGGTGTGAGCAGCTGTTGCTGGGGGTGCCAGAATCCATCGAGGAAGAAAAATTAAAAACATTATTTGTACAAAGTCTTAATTTATCTATCCATTCCTAAATAATTAAATGGGCAGGCTATTTCGTATTAGTGCAATACACTGCTTATTAAAACGGATGACTCCTGCTCTTACGTGCACTTAGTGCTGCGTGGGTATTATGGACTATCGTAGCTGTTCGAGTTCTATTTAAATTTTAAATATAAGTAATTTTTATTTAGTCGACAGAAATATGTTTAGTAGGAATGTAAGTTAAATTTAGTCATCATTGCATAAATTTTTCTTCACCATAGAAATTTAAAGACTAAATTCAACTTCCATTCCTACCAAAGATATTTCTGGCGACTAAATAGAAACTACTTATATCCAAAAATCAAGCTATTGAGCTGTTGCCTGCCTGCCTGAATAAGTCACCCTTGCTTCGCTCTTTTTTACCGTTCATTTAATCATGGCTAGTCGCATAAAAATTATAAAATGGAAGGAGGATTACACTGAGTATGGCTTTACCAAAACAATTATTGATGGCAAATAAAGTATCCATTATTCATAAAGCTTCAATTGGTGATGTTTTTCTGCGTTAACCTCATATTTTTTCATACTTCTTCTCAAACCAAGGGGGTGCGAGGGTAAAATGAATCGGGAAGCGCTGATATATATATATATTGAAATAGTTTTACTGTCAAATAATGCAAACAGTACTCAGCACGTGTTTTGCCCTAATTCTGGGCTCATCAGGCTTACACACTCACTGCACCCCCTGAAGCCTCTCATGTTGCGCCATGTTGTTTTCGTTTATTTGACAGTATGTAGATCGGGGTGTATATTTTATATATATATATATATATATATATATATATATATATATATATATATATATATATATATACACTAATAAAAGGCAAAGCCCTCACTCACTCACTGACTCATCGCTAATTCTCCAACTTCCCGTGTAAGTAGAAGGCTGAAATTTGGCAGGCTCATTCCTTACAGCTTACTTACAAAAGTTGGGCAGGTTTCATTTCGAAATTCTACGACTAATGGTCATAACTGGAAGGTATTTTCTCCATTAACTGTAATGGAGTTGAGCTGGAAAGACGTGGGGGCGGAGTTTCGTGTGACATCATCACTCCCACGTAATCACGTGAACTGACTGTCAACGCAGTACGTAGAAAACCAGGAAGACCTCCAAAAAGCGCTTAAGAAAACATGCATTATATAATTGAGAAGGCAGCGAAACAATAAGAAGCGAGCGAGTGACATATACTACCATATTCATGAGTGCTGCTACCACGGAAAGAAAGCAAGGTGTAAACCAAAACTTTAAATTAAGTTCATAGACAGGCTACACATGCTTTCACATGCCCACAGGTAATGCGGGATACAAGTTTAATGAGAGGACGAGGATATAAACGAGTTTTGATCACTTTGTAACTAAGTTAAAATTGTAGGTGAAGGGGTGTGCTTATGCAAATTTCGAGACTGTGTTTGTGGGGATTGACAGTTAAGCGGTGGGGAGTCACGCCATCATCTCCCTCCCATTTACCTCATTTCGCTCTGAGCTGAGCTCATGGCTAACGCCGTCTTCAAGCAACCGTCACACTGCCACCAAATACTCACAGAAAAATCCACAAGTTAATACACACACTGTCTCTAGAGTTTCTCCACACTGAATCCTCCAGGCACTACTTACAAAAGGTTACATTGACAATCGTGTTACGTTATTTTTAAAATCTTTCCTTTTCTTAGCACAAGCACAGCTGAGAAGCTTCGATGCATGTGCTCCATAACGCGTTAAAAATTAATGCATTTAATCACACTTTGCATTTCAAGCAAAGGGGAGTTTTTGTCAATGCATGATTTCCTGGTACAACGATTACATTGATCAGCGCATCCCGATTCATTTTGCCCTCGCACCACCTTAGTTTGAGAAGAAGTATGAAAAAATATGAGGTTGAGACGCTGACTGCGCTTCTGCCTTAAGTCAAAGTGAGCACTTTTAATTTTTTTCATCCTCCCCCTGCGCTATAGCCCAGACAAGTGCAAACACGGGACCCCTTTTCTACACCACGGCAAAATAATATTAAGGCGATTCACACTTTCTTTGCACGCGTATACGATTATGAGGTCCTCAGCTCGGATTATGAAGACACGCACATGAGTGGAGGACTGACAGTGCCATCACAGCCGATTAATGGCGGGACGTCTCACCAGTCTACACAAGACCCACCGCGACTGCCCCCAAAAGGCGTTCATAACGTCAGCAAACACATCTCTCTATCTATACTAATAAAAGGCAAAGCCCTCACTCACTCACTCACTCACTCACTCACTGACTCATCACTAATTCTCCAACTTCCCGTGTGGGTGGAAGGCTGAAATTTGGCAGGTTCATTCCTTACAGCTTCCTTACAAAAGTTGGGCAGGTTTTATATCGAAATTCTACGCGTAATGGTCATAACTGGAAGCAGTTTTTCTCCATTTACTGTAATGGAGATGAGCTTGAACGCCGTGGGGGCGGAGTTTCATGTGACATCATCACGCCTCACACGTAATCACGCAGTACATAGAAAACCAGGAAGACCTCCAAAAAGCGCTGAAGAAAACATGCATTATATAATTGAGAAGGCAGCGAAACAATAAGAAGCGAGCGAGTGACATATACAACCATATTGATGAGTTCTGCTACTGAAACAAAGCACGATGTAAACCTACACTTTAAATTAAGTTCATAGACAGGCTGCGCTGGCGTTTGTAATTTAGTGCCTGCCCATATAAGGCCGTCCGTCAGCGGCAATCCAATAGCAAACTCCCACTAAATATTCACGGGTGAAGGACTGTGTTTATGGAGAGGAAGATGAGATGGTCAGGGTGGTGTTTGACACAAACTCAGCGAAACTGCGAGAGAAAGTTTTAAGTGCCAGGACTAAGGTAACATTAAATACAGCCACGGACATAGCACGAGATGGCACCAGCACAGCTGGGAACCTTCGATGCATGTACACCGAGCGCTCACGTGAACTGGCGCAGTGCACAGATAAAAGGCAACAGTTCCAAAGAGCTGAACAAAACCGAATTACACAATTGAAAAGGCAGCAAAAATATGAAGCGTCCTGATAAGCATATTCATAAATCCAGCTACTGCGGAAACAAAGCACACGGTGGAAAAAGTCAATGTCCGCTAAAGGAAGACAGTGTAAAAAAAAAACCGTGCATGCAGTGTGTCAGGTCTCAGATAAAGAAGAAGACGAGCTGTTTATTGATGCAGTAAGAAACGAATCGATGAAAGAAACCTGTCATCTTTACAACGATTGACAAACACGGAATGTAACTTGAACACAACACATCCTACAAATACGAGCCTGATTGAAAGAAATAATGATAATCAAATCCTTGATGACAGCAACACTCAGTAACACTCACAAAACAAATACTGTATATTGACAGTCATGTTACGTTATTTTTAAAATGTTCCCTTTTCTTTTTCTAGCTTTTTTAACACACTACTTCTCCGCTGCGATACGCGGGTATATATATATGTATATATATATATTCCGATCTACATACTCGAATAATGGATACTTTATTCGCCATCAATGATTGTTTTGGTAAAGCCATACTCAGTGTATTCATTAGATGAACGGTAAAAAGTAAGAGCGAGGGAGGATGCAGGCTGTAGTGCGTCAACTCTATCTGAATTGCGCGATCACATTTCAAAAATATATCTTTTCAAGTTCTATTTAGTCCATATTTGTCAAACTCAAGGGCCACGGGCCACATCCGCACGGCGTGTAATTATATCCGCCCGAGATCATTTTATATACTGTATTATTGTTATTAATGGCCCAGGTATATGAAGCGCTGGTAACACAATAAACTACAGATCCCATAATGCAGCGCTTCAGCTGCCTTGCCGAACACTTATTGCGAAGCTAGCTCACGCGATGCTGGAGAGAAAAGTTCATTCTGAAAATAGAGCCTTTAAAACCGATGGGAGGCTGAGTATATGTTTACTGAACCCGTGTGTCTCATTTGTGGAGCTAATGTGGCTGTAATTACAGAATTTAATCTAAGACGGCACTATGAGACAAAACATCAGGGTAACCTGAATGCAATGCAGAAGATACAGAAAGCAGAATAATTAAATAAGAATCTGACACTTCAGCGGACGTTTTACCGTGCACAATCACAAAGTGATTTCAAGTGAAGCTGCTTTTATGAGACACAAATGCACCAGTGCAACTTTCCCCTCTTTCCCTGTTGCCAAGTAATGTTAAACCAAGTCGTCACTACGGTGTTCCCAAATCGCACTTTGCTGATAAACTGAGCGCACTGAGTTTGCACGGCGCTTTGGTGACTTTGAAGAACAAAAAGTCCGTCTACATGCGGCTCGAACCTTGTGCATGTTTGGTAGCACATATCTGTGTGAGAAGCTCTTCTCAGTGATAAAGACTAACAAAACAGCACACAGGAGTCGCCTCACTGATGAGCACCTGCAATCCATCCTGAGAATCTCCACAACACAGAACCTCACACCAAACAGAAACGAACTGTGGCCAAAAAAGATGCCAGGCGTCCAGCTCTAAAATGACATATGAGCAAAGACAACTGAATGATTTGATTTGTTATTGCTGAAAGGAACACATTTTATTTATATTTCCAGGTTTTGTTATGCAGCATGTTCATATTTGAATTTGTATAATTTTGACAGGATATATTTTTATGGAGAGCAAAATCTTTTGGGATATTTAAAATCTAAGTTTATTTTTATATAAAATTACATAAGAGTAAAGAAATTTGAATGTTTGTTCTTTTAATGTTTACTTTATTTCTAACTTGTATAATTTAGACAGGATATATTTTTATGGAGAGCAAAATATTATAAGTTGTTTAAGGTTTGAGTTGATTTATTCAGGAATAATATTCCTGTCTGTTTTTACCATTCCTACCAAAGATATTTCTGTCGACTAAATAAAAATTCCTTCTATTTAAAATTTAAATAGAACTTGAACAAATCTGATAGTTCATAATATCCACGCAGACTTGCGTAAGAGCGGGAGTTATCCATTTTAACAAGCAGCGTATTGCACTGATCTGAAATAGCTGTGTGTGTATATATATAGATATGTATGTATATGTATATATATGTTTATATATGTGTGTGTGTATGTATATATATATATATGTATTTGTGTGTATATATGTGTGTGTATGTATGTATGTGTGTACATATGTATATGTATGTGTATATATGTAGATATATATATGTATGTATATATGTGTATATGTATAGATATATATATATATGTTTATGTGTGTGTGTGTAAACATATATATATGACAACAACACTCATCACTCACAACAGTGACAAAACAATTACATTGACAATCATGTTACGTTATTTTCAAAATGTTTCCTTTTCTTTTTCATTGCTTCTTTAACACACTACTTCTCGCTCAAAGCCTGGTATTTTGCTAGTACTA
Source organism: Polypterus senegalus (assembly GCF_016835505.1). NCBI lineage: Eukaryota > Metazoa > Chordata > Cladistia > Polypteriformes > Polypteridae > Polypterus > Polypterus senegalus. The sequence goes on along the minus strand of NC_053170.1, from coordinate 74,352,190 downwards.
TATAAAAGAAAAAGTCAACTTTCTTTTCTTTACACCTTTTTTCCTTTTATCCCAAACCAAAGCCTTTCTCTCTTAACACTGCAGAGGACACAAAAATAATTTTCTTTAATTGCCGGTAAGGCATATTACCAGAGGCACAAATTTGAATGTTCACATAGAAAATGTAATTTCTATACCACAGCCGTCGTGTAGCGATTTTCAAAAGGGATCTACTACCGAGAGATGATCCATATACATTTTAGCTGCTGTTAGTTCTACTTACCTGTTGTGTTACACAGTCTTTAAAATGTAGTTTACCCGCAACCACTCCAGTAGTGCTCAATGTACCTGTACTTCTTAAAACGTTAATGTTTTACTGTTTAATAACTTATAGACTATATTTTATTATTTTTCCCTTGCACTCAGTGACCAAAGCTATACACACACATATAGACACATACAAACATACACACAAGTATATGTATGTGTATATATATATATGTATGTGTATATACTGTATATATATATACACACACACCCCTATCTAGATTATATATATATATATATATATACACACACACACACACACACACACACATACATACATTCATATATATAATCTGTGTGTGTGTATGTATGTATGTGTGTGTATATATGATGTAGATAGGTATGTATATATATATGTGTGTATATGTAGATATCTATTCTCCGCTGCGAAGCGCGGGTATTCTGCTAGCATACTAATAAAAGGCAAAGCCCTTACTGACTGACTCACTCACTCATCACTAATTCTCCAACTTCCCATGTAGGTAGAAGGCTGAAATTTGGCAGGCGTATTCCTTACAGCTTACTTACAAAAGTTAAGCATGCTTCATTTCGAAATTCTACACGTAACGGTCAAAACGGTCAACAACGTCCACTATGTTGAACTTTCTTATTTATGGCCCCATCTTCACAAAATTTGTTAGGTGGCTTCCTTGCGCTAACCGCAACCAATGTACGTACTTATTTTGGTGGTATGGTGCCACTGTCAGCCGACATATTGAACTTTTCAATGGTCTTTGTTACTTTTATGGGCCCTTCTTCAAGAAATTTGGTACGCGGGTTCCCAACGCTAACTGAATCCTACTTACGTACATATATACGTCCACAGCCTGGAGCTTGGTTACCATGTGAGGCGGCGTTGGGTCCTCCATCCCAATGCCTCAACACATTGTTGGCTGCCTGCCTATATAAGGCCGTCCGTCACTCCGGTCTCTACATTCCCTTCCTTGCTTCGCCACGGGATTCATGTCTCCCTGCTGATAACTACAGCTTTTTTATTTAATCCACGGCTTCTCCACTGTTTTATTGTTTGTTTATTATGATTATAGTTATTGTGTAGGTATTTTAGACTTACTTTACATTGTTCAGGTACCCATTTCCTTTATCATTCCAACCGTACCCCCATTAACATGTCTATCGAGGTGATCACCATCGATCAAAGAACTGTCACTTACCAAGTGGTTTCCATGCCAGGAGATGGCTCCTACCTTTTCCATTCTCTTTGTTACATATTGCACGGCCATATCAGGCTCACTCTTGATATCTGGAGGAACATTGTGTGTTATGTATTGAACGACTGGGACAGGTTCAAAGTGTGGACTGATGATGGTACAGGAGATAATTATACTACACAGGAGCAGTATAAGAGTGAAATTCTTAAGCCCTTCACCTATGGTTCTGCATGTGAGTTGATGGCTGCCGCTGAATTGTTCGGTTGTCGCTTTCAAGTGTACCGAAATGGCCAAATATTTTACACCTTTCGACAACCGCCAATGCCTCTTAAACATCTTAGATTCACAGGTGAAGATTTCAGTAGTGGACACTTTGATGTTTATGAATGTTTAAACTCTCAAAAGCTGGATGTGAAGTTATCGATGAAACCGGTTGTATGCTTACAACGCTTGACAGATGCCAAATGTCACTTCAACACAAGTCCTGCAAATACTGTTGTAATTGAAACAAACCATGAAACTCAAACCGATTATGACAGCAGTAATCCAAGCTGTGAGAGTTTAAACAAGATTACTGTTCACATGGCCAACTGTACGTTGCATGCTTAAGAGTAAGCTCAGCGCACAGCTTGGTCATATTACAACAGGAGGGCCGAACTCACAATGTGGTATACAAAGAGATCCTTAGCAAATAATTATTGGTATATTTTCCCTCAGTTTAAAAAGGTTTAATTTTCTTCTTAATAAAAATTTTAAGGCAGTACTTAGCGTTGAGAATGATGGGTATTTTGCTAGTATATATATATATATATATATATATACTAGCAAAATACCCAGCCTCTGTGAGAAGTAGTGTGTTGAAGAAGCAATAAAAAGAAAAGGAAACATTTTGAAAATAACGTAACATGATTGTCAATGTAATTGTTTTGTCACTGTTGTGAGTGATGAGTGTTGCTGTCATATATATATATATATATATATATATATATATATAAAATATATATATATATTTACACACACACACACACACATAAACATATATATATACATATCTATACATATACACATATATACACATACACATATATACATACATATATATCTACATATATACACATACATATACATACACATACATACATACACACACATATATACACACACACATATATATATATATATATATACATACACACACACATATATAAACATATATATACATATACATACATATCTACATATATACACACACAGCTATTTCGTATCAGTGCAATACGCTGCTTGTTAAAACGGATAACTCCGCTCTTACGCAAGTCTGCGTGGATATTATGAACTATCGTATTTGTTCAAGTTCTATTTAAATTTTAAATAGAAGGAATTTTTATTTAGTCGACAGAAATATCTTTGGTAGGAATGGTAAAACAGACAGGAATATTATTCGTGAATAAATCAACTCAAACCTTAAATAACTTAAAAGAACAAACATTCAAATTTCTTTACTCTTATGTAAATTTATATAAAAATAAACTTAGATTTTAAATATCCCAAAAGATTTTGCTCTCCATAAAAATATATCCTTTCAAAATTATACAAATTCAAATATGAACATGCTGCATAACAAAACCTGGAAATATAAATAAAATGTGTTCCTTTCAGCAATAACAAATCAAATCATTAAGTTGTCTTTGCTCATATGTCATTTTAGAGCTGGACGCCTGGCATCTATTTTTGGCAACAGGTTCGTTTATGTTTGGTGTGAGGTTCTGTGTTGTGGAGATTCTCAGGATGGATTGCAGGTGCTCATCAGTGAGGCGACTCCTGTGTGCTGTTTTGTTATTCTTTATCACTGAGAAGAGCTTCTCACACAGATATGTGCTACCAAACATGCACAAGGTTCGAGCCGCATGTAGACGGACTTTTTGTTCTTCAAAGTCACCAAAGCGCCGTGCAAACTCAGTGCGCCGGTTTATCAGCAAAGTGCGTTTGGGAACACCGTAGTGACGACTTGGTTTAACATTACTTGGCAACAGGGAAAGTTGCACTGGTGCATTTGTGTCTCCCATAAAAGCAACTTCACTTGAAATCACTTTGTGATTGTGCACGGTAAAACGTCCGCTGAAGTGTCAGATTCTTATTTAATTCTTCTGCTTTCTGTATCTTCTGCATTGCATTCAGGTCTTTCAGCCTCACTGATGAGCACCTGCAATCCATCCTGAGAATCTCCACAACACAGAACTCCCTGATGTTTTGTCTCATAGTGCCGTCTTAGATTAAATTCTGTAATTACAGCCACATTAGCTCCACAAATGAGACACACGGGTTCAGTAAACATATACTCAGCCTCCCATCGGTTTTAAAGGCTCTATTTTCAGAATCAACTTTTCTCTTCAGCATCGTGTGAGCTAGCTTCGCAATAACTTGCAGCATCATAAGCTAGACTTGATTAACGCGTAAGTGTTCGCAAGGCAGCTGAAGCGCTGCATTATGGGATCTGTAGTTTATTGTGTTACCAGCGCTTCATATACCGGGCCATTAATAACAATAATACAGTATATAAAATGATCTCGGGCTGGATATAATTACGCCGGGCGGATGTGGCCCGCCCTTGAGTTTGACACATATGGACTAAATAGAACTTGAAAAGATATATTGTTTCAAATGTGATCGCGCACATTCAGATAGAGTTGACGCGCACTACAGCCTGCATGCCTCAATAAGTCATCCTCCCTCGCTCTTACTTTTTACCGTTCATCTAATGAATACACTGAGTATGGCTTTACCAAAACAATCATTGATGGCGAATAAAGTATCCATTATTCGAGTATGTAGATCGGGATATATATATACATATATATATACCCGCGCGTATCAGAAGTAGTGTGTTAAAAAGCTAGAAAAGAAAAGGGAACATTTTAAAAATAACGTAACATGACTGTCAATATACAGTATTTGTTTTGTGAGTGTTACTGAGTGTTGCTGTCATCAATGATTTGATTATCATTATTTCTTTCAATCAGGTTCGTATTTGTAGGATGTGTTGTGTTCAAGTTACATTCCGTGTTTGTCAATCGTTGTAAAGATGACAGGTTTCATTCATCGATTCGTTTCTTACTGCATCAATAAACAGCTCGTCTTCTTCTTTATCCGAGACCTGACACACTGCATGCACGGGTTTTTTTTTTACACTGTCTTCCTTTAGCGGGACATTGACTTTTTCCACCGTGTGCTTTGTTTCCACAGTAGCTGCATTTATGAATATGCTTGTATGTATCAGACGCTTCATATTTTTGCTGCCTTTTCAATTGTGTAATTCGGTTTTGTTCAGCTCTTTGGAACTGTTGCTTTTATCTGTGCACTCGTCAGTTCACGTGAGCCGCTCGGTGTACATGCATCGAAGTTCCCCAGTTGTGCTGGTGCCATCTCGTGCTATGTCCATGGCTGTATTTAATGTTACCTTAGTCCTGGCACTTAAAACTTTCTCTCGCAGTTTCGCTGAGTTTGTGCCAAACACCACGCTGACCATCTCATCTTCCTCTGCATAAGCACAGTCCTTAACCCGTGAATATTTAGTGGGAGTTTGCTATTGGATTGCCGCTGACGGACGGCCTTATATGGGCAGGCACTAAATTACAAGCGCCAGCGCAGCCTGTCTATGAACTTAATTTAAAGTGTAGGTTTACATCGTGCTTTGTTTCCGAAGTAGCAGAACTCATCAATATGGTTGTATATGTCACTCGCTCGCTTCTTATTGTTTCGCTGCCTTCTCAATTATATAATGCATGTTTTCTTCAGCGCTTTTTGGAGGTCTTCCTGATTTTCTATGTACTGCGTGATTACGTGTGAGGCGTGATGATGTCACACGAAACGCCCACGGCGTTCAAGCTCATCTCCATTACAGTAAATGGAAAAACAGCTTCCAGTTATGACCATTACGCGTAGAATTTCGATATAAAACCTGCCCAACTTTTGTACGTAAGCTGTAAGGAATGAACCTGCCAAATTTCAGCCTTCCACCCACACGGGAAGTTGGAGAATTAGTGGAGTCAGTGAAGGAGTGAGTGAGTGAGTGAGTGAGTGAGTGAGTGAGTGAGGGCTTTGCCTTTTATTAGTATATATATATATATATATATATATATATATATATATATATATATATATTGTGGAAGTTGACCCGGACACAGACAGGCGGACATGTTGTTCTCAACCACCACAAGTTTATTTACAATATTTACAGTATTTGTATTGGTCACACAGACCCAGTAATGGTCACTAAGACCCCAAATTAGTGCACAAAAACCCCAAAGTCACACTCCTGGCCACAATGCCTTTCTTCGGGCCGCCTCCACAGCTCTCCTGAGCTTCGTCCTTCCTCCTCCCGATTCCAGCCTCGAATGAAGGGAGACGGCCCTTTTTATATATGACCCGGATGAGCCGCAGGTGTTCCCGGCGTTCCTCCTCTATATATATATAAAAGATAACTCCTGTAGCCACAATAAATGCCTTTACTGAATAGACAATACTGCAGCCACAGCCGTGACACACATAAAAAACATCAATAATAACTCATAAACTTGCAATATTATTTAGGAAAATCGCAACATTTTACTCACCAAAAATTCAGATTATTTGTAAACAAAATCCATCGTCCTCTCTTTCCTCAAAAACAGTTCAATTACTCTGTCGTATGGATTATCCGTGTGCTTCAGTTCCATCAAAACCTCACTTTCTATCACCATCGAAGTTAATGCTGAAAGACGAACCCGCCCTGTGGTATTTCTGGCATAAGTTTCAATTTGCTTTAGGGCTGAAAATGTCCACTCGACAGAAGCAGTGTGCACAAGAATGCTCACCGCCCAATATACCAATGTGAACAGCTGCCCCATGCTCTCATTCAGATTTTTCTGATGAAGGAAGTCAAAGAGATCAGTGGGAGATTTTCCTGCAAAAATCATCGATGGCATACATTACAGTCAGTTCTGTTTTTAGCCGAGACAGATCAAAAAGCGCTCCGTGGCTATTGTGTTAAAGTGGAGAAGGCTGCATGCGTGAAATTTTTCTTGTATTCCCGAAACTTCTGGGGCTCGAGGAGCGTGACAAACATCAGGTTTTCGTGGTCTTGAAATCTGGTCTGTGTCTGGCAAATAATATTGTCCAGAATCCTGCCATGGAGTTGGCCGTAGTGCACGCTACGATCTTTCGCTCGGAGCGTTTGCGGTGCGTTGAGTGGCCTCTGAGAGTTCCTCATATAGGCTTCTATTCAATCAATGGGTCTGAATACGGTAACGTTGCCGTATGCCTGCTAGAGGGCTCTACTGACACCAACTCAAAATCTGATTGGTTGAAGCAACACGTTAATCGACATTTATTCTGTGTTAGAGTGCCTCCACAACAGATTGTGAAAGCCTCTCTGCCTGGCAACAAATGATGGCTGAAATGTGATTGGTTAAATATTTTAATACGAAACTCCGCTTCCCACGGCTATCGAGCTGCAGTCTATTCTCTCTGCCTGGCTACAAATGACGGCTGAAATGTGATTGGTTAAATATTTTAATATGAAACTCAGCCTCCCACGGCTATCGAGCTGCATTCTATTACAGTATATGGACAAAAATACGTTCCATTTATGACCATTACGCGTAGAATTTCAAAATGAAACCTGTCCAACTTTTGTAAGTAAGACGTAAGGAATGAGCCTGCTAAATTTCAGCCTTCTACCTACACGGGAAGTTGGAGAATTAGTGATGAGTGAGTGAGTTAGTGAGGGCTTTGCCTTTTATTAGTATAGATTCGAAACGAATGACCTATGTGAAATGAAGTTTTGTTAGTTATGGCTGAAAATGTTTTGCCTCATATAGCCTGTGGTAAAAGAGTCAGGTTAATCAATATTTAACTATTAACTATGAGCAAGGTTTGTACTTTGATAATGACCATTGTTTGTTAAAGTGTGACTGTTTTTATTTTTGTTTACTGTGAAAAAACTAATTAGAGTTTTTAAACATTTTTATTTTTTTGGCAAGGTTTAATAGGTTTGGCAAGGTTTTCTTGTTGGCCATCTTTTACTTATGCAAACCATGCCATGTGACTGTGAGTGGCACATCACCAGAAATTCTTTTATAAATATCATGCTGGCTCAATGCGGTATTCCCCCAGTTGGATAATTCCATTAAAGACTCTAGTGCAGTTAGCTTATTTTTCATGTAAGTCAAGTGATATATTCTGCTTCAGTTTTTCAACTCCTTTGCTCCAGACTTTGACTTTTATGTTTGTTCTTGTGTTTTATTTGCTGGCTTCTTATGATCTTCATGACGTTAACCTCGATCTGTTCCTCACTACAGTTCTGTCTTGCATACTGTATATCTCCTAGTAAATCTCTCTCTCACAACAATCCCTGGAGACTCTGACTCTTAACATGTGCACCTCTCTCTGTTGTCTCTGGCATGTCTGCCTCTCAACAGATAGCGTTCATCCTCATTTCTCCTCACAACACCAGACTCGCATCACTTGTGTATAGCTGCTTTAAACCTCATTCTGTGGTCTTTTCTAAGCCTAGCTTCAGATTTATTCCAAAGGTTGCTGGTGTTTCCATAGGTTTAATTCCTTAGACACAAGCCCTGCAGACAGGGTTTACCAGATTTACCTTCCCCAGAAGGCTCAATTACACTAGCATGTAGAAGTATTTTCTCTCAGACAGCATACACCTCTCCCACCTCACAAGCTAAAAAACTCAAGCTAAGAAACCCATCATGGTTTAATAATTTCACCTATCAGTACTCCATTTTCCTAGTCAAGCTGCCAAAGAATTGACTGGCAAACCAAAGAACACCGAGAATCATTCTTTGTATTTTACAAAACTCTTGTTTCAAATAATGTACAGTATATTACTTTTTCATTTTTGTCCTGTGTGTAATAAGTTTTCTGTCACTTTAAATACTATGTGTGTGATGGGTTAGGTCAGTTTAGCAAATTACCTTTCTAGAACACACCATAAATAAAGTTTTCAATAGCTACACATCTGACACAACACATCAGAAAAGCTCATTAAATTACTAATCTACAAAACTCCCTTGAGGTTGGCAAAAAAAATCTCATGACCTTAATTTATTTATTTAAACATGCACTATATATAATGTAATAATTATTTAAACAGTGCAGAGAGCACACAACTTGAGTGCTTTTCCTTATTGTTTATGCATATCCATGTACTCGTGTTTAACAGTCTGTGACAGCTTTACACTTAACTGAACACCTGCCACACAGATATATTTACTGTATGTATGCCTATGGTAGAATGACTGCTCTCTACAGATGACTGTTCTGTAATATATATCTTCTGCTAAGCGAAAAGAAATACTAAAGTATTTTTTTCCAAATTGTGACACATCCTTTGATGGCCCCTGTCACATTGCTCTCCTTTTAAATAAAATCTTAGATTCAATTTTTTTTTTTGTGAAAATGTAACAAATTACCAATTTCTCTTCTGAATAATGTTGTTAAGATATTCTCCAAAGTTCAAAAGCTTCCACCTGTAATATCACAAGACCAAATCAGATTTATTTAAGGAAGATGTTTAGCTTCAAACCTTCTGTGTCTGTTTAATATAATTACTAACCCATTAAGTCTAACACATCAGAGATCTTAAGGACTACCTTTTACCACATTGCACAAATTTGAGTTCGCCCAAACATATTTACATGGATAAAATTACTTTATGCCAGTCCAGAAGCCTTTGTCTATATTAACAACCCGATCTCAAACTGTTTCAAACTACACTGTGGTATTTGACAAGGGTTTTCTCTATCACCATTGCTTTCTAAAATTGCTATTGAGCCACTGGCCATTCACTTTTGAAATGTATAAAAGGAATTATCAGAGAAGGACTTGAACAGAAAATATCACTAGAAACAGATGACATGGTACTGTACATATCACATCCACAAACATCTTTGCCAATAGTTCTTAATGCACTAGCAGAATTTCAAAAGATATTTGGACTCAAAATCAATTTCAATAAAAGTGTACTTTTTCCAGGGAACTCTCAAGTCAAGTTGGAGAGCTTGCACTGGTACATCGTGTTGCAGTGTCCAACAGTAGTCAGCAAGCATTGACGGATTCCAGTTGCCCTGGTATCGTTTCTCCATTGTAGCAATGTCCTAGTGAAACCTTTCACCGCGTTTGTCACTGACAGCACCGAGATTTGCGGGAAAAAGGTCAAAGTGTGAGTGGAGGATGAGGGAAGGAAATTAATCTAGAGCAACATGTTGCACTTCATTGTCTTGTATGCTTTGAGAAGTTTGTCTACCAGCTGAATGTAGTTTGGGGCTCTGTAATTGTCCAGAAAACTATCAACAATGTCTTTGAAGGCTTTCCAGGCAATTTTTTCCGGCCCAACTAACAGATCTTCAAACCGTTTGTCACTCATAACATGTCTGATCTGGGGGCCAACAAAAATGCCCTCTTTGATCTTGGTGTCAGTTATTCTTGGGAACATCTGTCTTAAATAACGAAAACCTTTGCCTTCCTTATTCAGTGGTTTCACAAAATTCTTCGTGAGTCCCAGTTTTATGTGAAGAGGATGCAAAAATATCTCTGCGTGGTTGACAAGCGATTCATGTGTCACATTTTTCTGTACTGGAACTAACTTTTTATGGAGTGGCCAGTTCTGTCGAGAATAGTTCGACTCTTTGGCACACCTGTCCCATTCACAGATGAAACAACAGTACTTTGTAAAGCCGAGCTGCAGTCCTAGTAACAGAGGAGAGCAAAGAGCAATGACTTTAAGATCTCCACAGATATTCCAGTTATACCTGCTATACTGGACGTGCTTCAGCAACAGTTCCATATTTTCATAGGTTTCTTTAATGTGTGCTACACAGCCAACAGGTACTGAAGGATAAACGTTGCCATTGTGTATCAGAACAGCTTTCAGGCTTAACACTGACAAATCAATGAACAGACGCCACTCTTCTGGGTTGTGATCACAACCCAAGGATGAGAACAATCCTTTAGTGTCACAACAGAAACAGAGGCTGTCGACTTGTGCAAAAAATTTGGTTGTATCATGATTTCTGCCTCGAAACAAAGAAATTTTCATACCTGGTGACAGCAAACACCATTCCTGCAGTCTCGAACTCAGCAGCTCGGCTTTTGCTTTTCATAGACCCAAATCTCTGACCAAATCGTTCAATTCGGACTGTGTTATCAGATGTGGATCGCCTGATGAGCGCGGTTCAAAATCAGGGTCAATGTCACTGTCAGTACCCTGCATTGCAGTTTCTTCATCTGGTTCGTCTAAGGTCCAGTCCTCTGGTGGTTTCAGAATTGGAAGACTGTCGTCATGTGGCATGCATCTCATTGCTGAAGGCAGATTAGGATATTCAATTGACTTCTTGTTTTTGGCAAAGAAACCAGACACATTCATCAAACAGAAGTATCACCATATCATCGGAACAGCAAACGGTATTGTCTTTCGAGTGCCTCTGAGCCAGGCTCTCAGACTGACAGCACATGTTGCACAGCAAATGTGAGGCGCCCATTCCTTGTCTTAATCACCAATTTTGCAGCTGAAATACAGATGCTAAGCTTTCTTCACAAGAGCAGTCATCCAACGTCTCTGAGGCGCAAGTGTATATTCGCCACAGATATAGCAGAATGTATCGCGGTTGTTACGACATTGACGAGACATATCGCCCGACACCAAAACGTCTATAGCATCAAGCTTACTTACTGTTATATTGCTACAGATACTATACTATACTATACATAAACACTGACTATCTATATAAACCAAATGAGCAGGATCAGTGTATGCAAGCCACCTTTATAGCATGCTGAGACAGTGTCAAGCTCGTTCAGACCTGCCCAGGCACGCCCAGGATGTCATCTTTCACAGAACAGCTTCCAATTTGGCCCAATTCCATGCCTGGACATGACCAGGCTGCACAAACCGTTGTTGATAAGTCACTTATGGGAGCGAAAATGTTTGGATACAAATATAAGAAAAAATCATGACAAAACTGAAGATGTCTCTGAAACGGTATGTGATGGTTAAATTGATGTGATATTCGTGATCAGCACCCAAAAATCTATAAAAAGCACCTAACAGTGTTCAAGAAGCAAAAACTTTGTTGTGTAGTGTATATACACAAGCCTGATCGGCAACAGAAATAAAATCTTGATGTACTTCTTTATGTGCCCTGCTTTGTGCCCCGGTATATACAAATTGTTGTCAATATACCAATAATCCAATTGTCCATCAATCATTCAGAATATGGAATCAAGGCAGGATGCACTTCAAGGCAAAGAAGCTTTTAACTGTTGCACCTCTAAATGATAATCACCTTTTTAAACCCTCTCAAACCTTTAATCTATGGAAAAAGTCAGAGATTAAAACACTAAGAGAACTATATATAGATAATGTTTTGCATCTTACGAACAATTATGCTTCAAACGGAACTTCCCAGCAACAAAGTTTTTCCACAATTTTCAAAATAAAAAATGTACTAAAAAGAACCTATCCAATTTTCCACACATTCCACACATTTCTATTCCAGAGGAAATACTGATTAGTCTTGAAGACTCAGACAGCATCTCAACAATATATAAAGATACCTTTGTGTATCTTCCTTTCAAAGAACCTATTGTATGGTAGAGAAAGGATCTTTCACTTAAAATCTCAGAAAAGTAGTGGAAGGCAAAATGTCAAAAATGTATCAAGTTTTTGGACAAACATCTTATTAAACAATATTTGTGTCACAATCACTCCAAATCCATTAAAAGCTGTGTTTGGTATACTCCCATATGGGGTTAAAGTGGAGAAGGACAAATTGATTGGAATTGCCAATAGCACATTACTAGTACATACTGTCTTGCCCAACTGGAAGAATTCCAACCCACCTTGTATAAGTTTGTGAGTAACTGAATTCCTATACTATAGTATTTGAAATAGGAAAAAATAAAATTCCTGCTTAAGAGGATTTGTTCAAAACTTGTAAAATTAAAAGATCTAATTAATGAAAGTTTAGAATAAGCATGGGGCGGCACAGTGGCACAGTGGGTAGTGATGCTGCCTTGCAGTTAGGAGACCTGGTCTGCTTCCTGGGTCCTCCCTGCATGGAATTTGCATGTTCTCCCCGTGTCTGCGTGGGTTTCCTCCGGGTGCTCCGGTTTCCTCTCACAGTCCAAAGACATGCAGGTTAGGTGTATTGGCAATCCTAAATTGTTCCTAGTGTGTGCTTGGTGTGTGGGTGTGTGTGTGTGCGCCCTGCGGTGGGTTGGCAACCTGCCCAGGGTTTGTTTCCTGCCTTGCACCCTGTGTTGGCTGGGATTGGCTCCAGAAGACCCCCGTTAGGATATAGCGGGTTGGATAATAGATGGATGGATGGATAGAATAAGCATTTATATCAAGGAAAAGGTCATTCTCCCTTGTTTGCTTTTAACTTTTTGCCAGTGCTGTTGGCTCTCCCTCCTTTCTCTTGGATGAGGGTTGACTTTAAGTTAAGTTTGACTTCATTGTATGGAATGTTCATTTATTCTAGTAAAATTAAAAAAAAACAAAACAAAAACAAACAAAATGTAGTGGTCTGCCATTACTCTATGCCCTACAGATATTCTGCTGATGCTTTGATTACACAGCTTTGAAAAACTTACCACGACAAAATGAAAAAGGTGGTGTGGAGGTGGTGTTGGAGAAGATATTGCTTATTATCTTTGGTCCTCATCTTTTTCAGAACACCCTGGTGCTTTCTATGCTCATTAGGACTTATGTTAATCATAGTGTGGCTTAACCAAGTATCACTGATTAACAAGCATTAAATAGTGCTAGAAACAAATATAGTATATCAGTTTAGACTAAGAATGCCATATTGCTCTTGGACTCACTGTGCATAGGCTTCATTTACAAAATCAGTCATGTGGAGTTTATGTCTGGTCTTGAACAAAATTTTATGTTTCTGCCAATATAGAGATGTAGGTATTTAGCTAACATATCAGACGAATAAAACAACTGGCTTCTTTTTCTTCTTCTTTTGGTTGCTCCTGTTAGGGGTTGCCACAGCGGATCACTTTCTTCCATATTGTCCTGTCTTCTGTATCTTGCATGTCCTCTCTCACCACATCCATAAACCTTCTGTTAGGCCTTCCTCTTGCCTGGCAGCTCTATCCTTAATATCCTTCTCCCAATGTACCCAGCATCTCTCCTCTGCACATGACCAAACCAACGCAATCTCACTTCTCTGACTTTGTGTCCCAACCGTTCAACTTGAGCTGACCATCTAAGGTACTCATTTCTAATCCTATCCATCCTCATCACCCCCAGTGCAAATCTTAGCATCTTTAACTCTGCCACCTCCAGCTCTGTCTCTTGCTTTCTGGTCAGTGCCACCACCTCCAATCCATATAACATAGCTGGTCTCACTACTATCTTGTAGACCTTCCCTTTCACTTTTGCTGATACCTGTCTGTCACAAATTACTTTTGACAATCTTATCCACCCATTCCACCCATTTCACTTCTCTACCACAATCCCCATTACTCTGTACTGTTGATCCCAAGTATTTAAACTCATCCACCTTCACCAACTCTACTCCCTGCATCCTCACAATTCCACTGGCCTCTCTCTCATTTACACACATTTATTCTGTCTTGTTTCTACTGACCTTTGTTCCTCTCCTCTCCAGAGCATATCTCCACCTCTCCAGGGTCTCCTCAACCTGCTCTTACTTTCATTACAGATCACAATGTCATCAGCAAACATCATAGTTCACAGGGACTCCTGTCTAATCTTGTCTATCACGAGATGAATAATACCACTGGCTACTATCAGAAAATTCTTTCATATAGTGATAGTCAATACCAGCAGAATTCAGTTTATTACTAAATGTGCTGTAGAAGTACACCCTTTTCTTTTTCTACCTTTGGAAGCATTGCCCAGAAAATTCTAAAAGCAGAGTGACATGACTTGGAAATGTTCCTCTTTCTGAAATTACATCATCATTATAGAGCAGCTTTTCACAAACATGTAAAGAGTGATTTAGAACTTCTCCATTCCAGCTTCAAAGAAACACAGTTAAGGTACTGTATATGAGTCAAGAAATACAAAATATGAGACATGGTGAAAATAGTGCATATCTCGTAGCACATGGTCACTTCTAGGCCACTTGTCCTTATAGTCACCACTGGGCACTCTACCAGGCATTCCTTTTAAATTTCACCTCAGTGCAGAAGTATGTTTAGAGAGGCCACAACCAACAGCGACCGTATCAACTTGGAGGAGTACACGTCATTAGTGACCAGCTACATATATAAGTGCATTGATGACGTTACTGTCTCCAAGTACATCACTACATGCCCCAACCAGAAACCATGGATTACAAAGGAAATGTGTGTGCTACAGAGGACCCGGGACTCTGCCTTCACGGAAGGTGACGAAATCGCCCTGAGAACAACGAGGGCCAAACTATTCCACACCATCAGAGCGGCAAATCATGCACACGCCCAGGGAATCCAAGGACTTTTTCTATATGACAAAGATGCACGGAGCATGTGGAAAGGCATCCAGGCTATCACTAATTACAGGACAACACCACCCACCTGTGACAGTGACACCTCCTTTCCAGATGTGTTGAATAAATTCTATGCACGGTTTGAAGTACAGAACAACGTGGTGATGAGGAAGACCACCTCTCCTCCTAGCGACCAAGCATTAAATCTGACTGTGGCCGATGTGAGAAATACTCTACGAACAGTCAACTCACGAAAGGCTGAAGGACCAGACAATATTCCTGGCAGAGTGCTAAGGGAATGTGCAGACCAGCTGGCAGATGATTTTACTGACATCTTCAACAACTCCCTGAGCAACGCCATTGTCCCAACATGCTTCAAAACCACCACCATAGTTCCCGTGCCAAAAAAGTCACAAGTGCCTAACCTCAATGACTACCATCCCGTTGCACTCACTCCCATTACCATGAAGTGCTTCGAGAAGCTTGTCATGAGGCACATCAAAACCCTGCTGCCCCCCTCACTGGACCCCCTGAAGTTTGCTTATCACCAGAACTGTTCAACAGATGATGCAATAACCACAACTCTCCATCTGGCTCTCACTCATCTGGACAATAAGGACACATACGTTGGAATGCTGTTTATTGACTTCAGCTCAGCATTCATTCCACAGCAGCTGATGGAAAAGCTGAGCCTGCTGAGACTGAACACCTCTCTTTGTAACTGGATTCTGAACTTCCTGACTGAGAGACCTCAGTCAGTCAGGATTGGAAACAACATCTCCCGAACCTCCACACTGAGCACTGGAGCCCCTCAAGGCTGTGTACTCAGTCCATTACTGTTCACACTGCTGACTAATGACTGTGCTGCAACACACAGCTCAAATCACATTATAAAATTTGCTGATGACACGACTGTGGTGGGTCTCATCTGCAACAACAATGAGTCAGCATACAGAGAGGAGGTGCAGAGGTTAACGGACTGGTGTAAAGCCAATAACCTGTCTCTGAATGTAGACAAAACAAAGGAGATGACTGTTGACTTTAGGAGGACTAAGAGTGACCATCTGCCACTGAACACTGACGGCTCAACTGTGGAGGTTATCAATAGCACCAAATTCCTGGGTGTCCACCTGGCAGAGAACCTCACCTGGTCCTACAACACTGGTTCTTTAGCCAAAAAAGCCCAGCAGTGGCTCTACTTCCTGCGTAGCCTGAGGAAAGCCCATCTTCCACCAGCTACTCTACTGTAATAACATTCTACAGAGGAACCATAGAGAGCATCCTGAGCAACTGCATCAGTGTCTGGTTTGGAAATTGCATGGTCAGGGATCGTAAAGCCCTACAACAGATAGTGAAGACAGCGGAGAATATCATCGGTGTCTCTCTTCCATCATGGACATTTACACCACACGCTGCATCCGCATAGCTACCAGCATTGTGAATGACCCAACACACCCTTCACACTCACTGTTTACACTCCTGCCATTGGGAAAAAGGTACCGAAGCATTCGGGCCCTTACCACCAAAATGTGTAACAGTTTTTCCCCCCAAGCAGTCAGATTCCTGAACACTCAAGGACCGGTCTGATATCTGATATATGTGTTCTGCTCTGCAATGTTGCACATGGTTGCACATGTCTGCGCATTTGACTTACATGCACCTTGTTATATGTTATGTGTCGTGGATTCTTCATTGTCCTGTGTTCTATATAGCATCATGATCCTGTTTCGTTTCACTGTAAGCTGTACTACTGTATATGGATGAAATGACAATAAATACTCTTGAATCTTGGTGGTTACTTATAAAATTTCCATTGCCACAGCTCATCGCTGAATATCACATTCAGTTGCAGTGGTTGCTTCATTAGTATCAAAAGGCTATCCTAAGTATAGCTGATAGTGAATATAAGATCATTGTGAAAGGGGAGCATGTGTGACCAGTATAGAGGAGAGAAATGCACAGGTGAAGGGAAAGACACCTATCCCTTCACCCTAATATAAAAATGATTTAGGAAATGAGTTTTCCTTAATAAACTGACATTTTTTAAGTTGTGTTTAGCACTCCTTGAAGGAGTTTGTCAGCTTTTCCTTTTTTCCTTTTTAAAATGAGATATAGATTCTAGTAGATTGTTAATATATGACATTATTTAAACCCCAAAATCCATTCATACAGATAAATTCACCTACTCCCTATTCCCTTCTTTCATTGCCATGGTGTGATTATTACAACCACAGCTACTTTGGATAAATAACCTGCCTTGGAAAATACAAATTGGAAATAGCAAAAACAGAAGACAGGATCAGACCATAACTTGTTCACATCACACAAAACAAAAACAGCCAACACTCATATATATCTAATATTAGTTTCCAACTAGCTTAACATATGTGGGATACATGGTGAAAACTCCTATAGACTTGGGAATAATGAGCAAACTCCACATAGAAAATGCCCAAGCTGGGGTTTGAACCCACAGCTTTGTAGCTTTCAGCCTGCAGTGCTAACCTCTACATCACTAAAGCAAATTTAAGAACAGTTAATTCTGTAATTATGATATTAAGGTAATGCAATAATTAAAAATGGTGCTTGACTGATCCAGGAATCTGGGCTTGAACCCTGTGTCCGGTCATTTTCTGTGGATTGGCACATTTTCCCCATGTCTATGCATTTTCCTCACTAATTTCCAAATACACAAAGTTAGATGGCCACTCTAAACTGGCCTCTGTGTGAAGGCAAGTGTAGGTGTCTGCTTGAATACCTGCCCTGTCTATGGTTGTTTCCTGCATTTCATCCTGTGCTGCTAGAATAGACTCTGCAACCCTGCATCTATGAATTTAATTGATTAAGCAGGTTTGAAAGAACTCACTGACAGACATGAATACTATTATACCCTAATTAAAGTTCAATTTCTTTCTGCAGTATTTGACAAGACACACTTACACTTTAAAATAAACCTACACTTTTACAGGAATTTAAGTTCGCTAGGGTGATGCTGAGGTCTCATCAATTGCACTTGTGTCCAAAACAAGGTGGATCGGCATGTGGTGGGTGTAGCTACATGCTACTAGCGCATGCTCCCAACCTCTCTCTCTCCCTTTCAGCTTAGGCATATAACAGATGCAGGCTTACCTACAGCAATAAATAATATTCTAACATCTTCTGATGCTGGATGACTCATCATTGATGTCTCAGCTTAGGATCAAATCCCATTCCTAGAGTCTGCATTTTCTCTTTGTGTCTGAAACATATACCTGGTTGTTGCCTGTGTGAAGTTAAGTGGAGATATTTTCCTTACATATGCCTTTAGGAACATATTCTGGTTAAATCATGGTTAATGATGTTGTCTCCCAATACTAGGAACCATGTCTTAAATTCCAGGCTGCTCACATTTTGTGAACATCTTGCCCATTCTTCAGTTGTCTATTTAGGTTTTTCTCCAAGTATCCTGGGGCCTCTTGTATAAACGGTGCATACGCACAGAAATGTTGCGTAAGAACTTTTCCACATTCAAATCACGATGTATTAAACCTACACTTGGCGTAAAGCCAAGCCAATATTCTACCAGACGGTTGTGGCGAGTGCCCTCTTCTACGCGGTGGTGTGCTGGGGAGGCAGCATAAAGATGAAAGATGCCTCACGCCTGGACAAACTTGTTAAGAAGGCAGGCTCTATTGTAGGAGTAAAGTTGGACAGTTTAACATCTGTGGCAGAGCGACGGGCACTAAGCAAACTCCTGTCAATCATGAAGAATCCACTGCATCCATTGAACAGTGTCATTTCCAGGCAGAGGAGTAGCTTCAGTGACAGACTTTTGTCACTGTCTTACTCCACTGACAGACTGAGGAGATCGTTCCTCCCCCACACTATGCGACTCTTCAATTCCACCCGGGGGAGTAAATGCTAACATTACTCAAAGTTATTGTCTGCTTTTTTATTTTTATTTTTTTCATTTTTATTACTATTTAATTTAATATTGTTTCTTTGTATCAGTATACTGCTGCTGGATTATGTGAATTTCCCCTTGGGATTAATAAAGTATCTATCTATCTATCTATCTAAGCCACGCACTTTTCAACGGTACCTCATACCTTGTCGTACGCAAGTTCTCCGCTCGGTTTTGCAGACTGGCGGCACCCAGCGTCAAAGCAATGCTACTGTTCCTGTGTGGTTACACCTTATTTTCCTGACGCGGCTTTATAAATACACTGAAACTAACCGCATATTGTTTATTAGTGTAACACATCTGATTGTAATTAACTTGTAACAATCTAATGGTCCAGGGAATAGCCATAGTATTCCAAATACCATAACTGCTTTAGCGTTGTTACTGTCACTGCACCTTCTTCTTCTTCTTCTTCTTCTTCTTTCAGCTCCTCCCATTAGGAGTTGCCACAGCGGATCATCTTTTTCCATATTACTCTCAGTGCACCACTCAAGAGTATTTATATCACTGTATCTGAGTGTGAATCACAGCAGCAGCTAATCGGAAAGAGAATTATTGGTATACAGCTTCAAGGACACACTGCCTCAGACACGGCAAAACGTTTCAAAGCCTTTCCTGACCTCGCGGTTCAGAGACAGTTTCATCCCAAGAACTATAAACGCACTCAATCAATTGCTCCTTGTAGAACTGTTTGTACTTATAAGTACAATCACCTCACTGTAAACTTACACTACAGTTATAATATCACACAACCTGAGCCACTTTATAAAGCGCGTATTTACATATGATGACGATATCATTTTAAGGTGAAATGCAGCAAAATATTTTTATTATATTATACAGATAAAACTTTAACTTCATTTAAATAATCTATATTCTTCACTGGGAGTGTCGTGAAGGATAGAATAATTAAACATGTACTACGAAGATATTTCAATGTTCCTTAAACATTTTGAAGAATCGGCGCTAAAATTACAGATGGCTTAACTTCTATTACAGAGCTGATTGTGTGGTGATTGGGTATTTGGGGAAAGAAAAGCAAGGACTGCAGTGGCGGCTACGCCAATATATAATGAATATAAAACAGAAAGAGAAAATAACAACACAGCTAAAAATGCAGCAACAAATTTCGGCAAAAGTTAAATGCTTGCGTCATGAGCACGATGAGGCGGCTATGCAGTGTCTGCAACGGACGTGGCCGTCCACCGTGCATAAGCTACCTTACTGACATTGGCGGGCGAAGGAGCCACTGATTCTTCCTCTGCCCAGTGCCATCACAACCCAAAGCCGCCCCGGAGTACTGCTGCAATAAATTATTTCATCGATGGTCGCAAACGATCACTGCTCTGTGAAACTCATGTTTAATAACGTGCTTTAACTCCTATCATCATAAAAATGATATCACGTATACATCTCAGTATTTTAGTTATTCAGAGAGCTGTAATATCACAAATGTAATGGATTCTGTGTCCAGTTGGAGGAAGAGAGCCGGTTTAAGCAGCAAGTAGTGATTCACACAGAGCACATAGAAGATCAAATACAAAACAAAGCATTTAACGTGCTACTTTAATTACGATGTGATTTGAGAAACTGGTTAATTAAACGATTTTAAGATGAAGTTTATGATGTTCTACTTTAATGACAAAATTAACTACGTGATTAACGTGGAAATGTCGAGATTGAAGTTGACATTTTGTGCTTTTTCCCCACTGTGTGCCATTTCTTCTCTGTACCCTAATAAGTTTTCATATGACACTCAGACAGTGGGCTACAACTCGCCTTTTCACGGCGACATTGATATGTGATTTCTTTTTTATTTACGGCACTGTGCGATTTTGTGAACATGAGCTTTCAAGATTCTCCAACACGCTATGTCACTCGATCAGCTTCCTTTTGTTGATTATACAACGGTTTATTTGAACAAATAGTATGTTTTTCCTTTGCCTCCACTTGGTATTCGCTGAAATTCTTATATTTTCCCCCATGCTTTTCCCATTGTCTTTTCACAGAAGGCTGAGCTTAAGGGCGATTTATATTCATTTGCATATTCAAAGAGGCGTAATTCTGGGAGGAGTTGGGGCATTACATAAAGCGCGTGCACGAGCGTCACTTTTCAGGCTGATCGGGATTTATGTAGCGGAAGAATGTGGAAGTTTCCGTGCATAAGCACATTTCGCCTTTTGTGCTTACGCCATGTTTATAGTGTGAGTTCTACGCACACCGTTATACATGAGGCCAATGGTCTTTCTTCCTTATCTTAAAGACGTGTGTGTTTGAGTCATATTTACTGCTACAGACTTGCCTACTTGTCCATGAAAATCATTCTTCCCCCTCCCACTCTTATCTTCTCTTTCAGAACTCCATCTTGTCGCTCACCTTTTGAACTTATTCTCCTTCCAGGATTTAATGATACACATGCCTGAAGCAACTTTCAATGCCGTCCTGGGGTCCCTTCTAAGCCAAGGCTGTGGAATCAACCTACGGTCAGTTGCAGTCTTTTGTGATGGCAGATACCCCTCTAGAAGCCAGTGATTTTCATAAATCCTTGAAGGCTAAATGTCTTTTAAAGAGCAATTTATTGAAGCAAATTCCAAATAGTTTACTTTGTCTTCCAACTTACAAAGGGAATCCATGTTACTTCCAGCTGCTTACTTCCATTTCTCCTGGGTTCATTTCTGTCATTGTAAACGTTATCCACTTTTTTAATTACTGGGTGTCCTGTACTTCAGTGTACTGGATGATTCTTTTCAGTTTCATTCCTGGGTATCACTCTCTATATCTTGCAATGATGCCTCTGCAGATTTCATTTTCCCAACTGTCTCCATGAAACACTAGTATTCAGAGGTATTCTCTGAGGACTAGTGCATCTAGTTCTCTCTTTCTTCAATAAGTTTCTTATGGGAGATGATGCTATACTTTGCCAGCTGGGCCCCATTTCACAACCAATACTCTAATGTGACTGTGTAACTTACTACATGTATTAAGATGTCTGTAATATAAAAGTCATTTTAAGATTTACAGGATATATACAACTACAAGAATGACTATCACATCAATATTAGAGGCGATCTACTAGTTTCATAATTTAAATCTCAAGGCCTGAAAACCATTATGATAGAATATAGCACTTATATTAGATAGCACTTATATTAGAAACTAGCAAAATACCCGCGCTTCGCAGCATAGAAGTAGTGTGTTAAAGAAGTTATGAAAAAGAAAAGGAAACATTTTAAAAATAACGTAACATGATTGTCAATGTAATTGTTTTGTCACTGTTATGAGTGTTGCTGTCATATATATATATATATATATATATACACACTAGCAAAATACCCGCGCTTCGCAGCGGCGAAGTACTACCCTAAAAGTTTTATTAAGAAGAAAATTAAACCTTTTTAAACTGAGGGAAAATATACCAATAATTATTTGTTAAAGATCTCTTTGTATAGCACATTTTGAGTTCGGCCATCCGGTTATAATATGACCAAGCTGTGTGCTGAGCTTACTCTTAAGCATGCAATGTACAGTAATCTTGTCTCAAATCTCAGTATTTGTAGGACTTGTGTTGAAGTGACATTCAGCATCTGTCATGCGTTGTAAGCATACAACCGGTTTCATCGATAACTTCACTTCCAGCTTTTGAGAGTTTAAACATTCATAAACATCAAAGTGTCCACTACTGAAATCGTCACCTGTGAATCGAAGATGTTTAAGAGGCATTGGCAGTTGTCCAAAGGTGTAAAATATTTGGCCATTTCGGTACACTTGAAAGCATTCAAGTTCTATTTAAATTTTAAATTGAAGGAATTTTTATTTTTTTAATAAATCAACTCAAACCTTAAATAACTTCATAAATATATATCCTGTCTAAATTATACAAGTTAGAAATAAACATTAAAAGAACAAACATTCAAATTTCTTTACTCTTATGTAATTTTATATAAAAAGTAAACTTAAATTTTAAATATCTCAAAAGATTTTGCTCTCCATTAAAATATATCTTGTCAAAATTATACAAATTTAAATATGAACATGGTGCATAACAAAACCTGGAAATATAAATAAAATTTGTTCTTTTCAGCAATAACAAATCAAATCATTCAGTTGTCTTTGCTCTTATGTCATTTTATCAGATTTGGACGCCTGGCATCTTTTTTTGGCAAGAAGTTCATTTATGTTTGGTGTGAGGTTCTGTGTTGTGGAAATTCTCAGGATGGACTGCAGGTGCTCATCAGTGAGGCGACTCCTGTGTGCTGCTTTGTTAGTCCTAATGACTGAGAAGAGCTTCTCACACAGATATGTGCTATCAAACATGCACAAGGTTCGAGCCGCATGTAGATGGAGCTGGAGCATTTCTGCGGGAATGTAAGTGAATAAACTGTGCGGGCCGTGTAGTATCGTACTTTGCCTACAATGCAGCTCAATCACCTCCATCTGAATCTGCACAGGTGCAGTTTCCACATCGACGGCAAATGGGTTGCGAAACAACTCAAAATTCTTTTTTTGTTCTTCAAAGCCACCAAAGCGCCTTGCAAACTCAGTGCGCAGTGCGCTCAGTTTATCAGCAAAATGCGTATTTGGGAACACCTTTGGTTCAACATTATTTGGCAACAGGGAAAGTGGGGCAAGTTGCACTGGTGCATTTGTGTCTCCCATAAAAGCAGCTTCACTTGAAATCACTTTGTGATTTTGCACGGGTGAAAATGTCTGCTGAAGTGTCAGATTCTTCTTTAACTCTTCTGCTTTCTGTATCTTGTGCATTGCATTCAGGTCTTTCAGGTTATCTTGATGTTTTGTCTCATAGTGCCGTTTTAGATTAAATTCTGTAATTACACATTACATTACATTTAGCTCCACAAATGAGACACACGGGTTTACCGGCAATGTCAGTAAACATATACTCAGCCTCCCATCGGTTATTAAAGGTTCTATGTTCAGAATCACCTTTTCTCTCGGCATCGTGTGGGCTAGCTTCGCAATAACTTGCAGCATCATAAGCAAGACTTGATTAACGCGGTAAGTATTCGGCAAGGCAGATGAAGCGCTGCATTATGGGATCTGTAGTTTATTGTGTTACCCGGACCATTAATAACAATAATACAGTATATAAAATGATCTTGCGGGCTGGATTTAATTACACGCTGGGCCGGATGTGGCCCGTGGGCCTTGAGTTTGACACATATGGACTAAATAGAACTTGAAAAGATATATTTTTTCGAATGTGATCGCACAATTCAGATTGAGTTGACGTGCACTACAGTACATCGAGCCCGCGTGCTATTGTGGTTTTCCCTGCGTTCCTCAATAAGTTACCCTCCCCTCACTCTTACTTTTTTACCATTCATCTAATGAATACACTGAGTATGGCTTTACCAAAACAATCATTGATCGCGAATAAAGTATCCATTATTCATAAAGCTTCAAATGGTGATCTGTCTTTCTGCGTTAGCCACATATTTTTTCATACGTCTCAAACCAAGGGGATGCGAAGTTAAAATGAATAAAAATGCGTGTGTACATACGGAGTGTGGTTCATTTATTTGACAGTATGTAGATTGGGGTGTATATATATATATACTCCTGTAGCAACAATAAATGCCTTTATATTATAGACAAACCAGGAATGAACAAGTTCCTTTCTACTGCAGCCACAGCCGCGACACACATAAAAAACATCAATAATAACTCATAAACTTGCAATATTATTTAGGAAAATCGCAACATTTTACTCACCAAATATTTGGATTATTTGTAAACAAAATCCATCGTCCTCTCTTTCCTCAAAAACAGTTCAATTACTCTGTCGTACGGATTATCCGTGCACTTCAGTTCCATCAAAACCTCACTTTCTATCGCCATCGAAGCTAATGCTGAAAGGTGAACCCGCCCTATGGTATTTCTGGCATAAGTTTGATTTCGCTTTAGGGCTGAAAATGTCAGAAGCAGTTTACACAGGAATGCTCACCGCCAAATATACCAATGTGAACAGCTGCCCCATGCTCTCATTCAGATTTTTCTGATGAAGGAAGTCAAGGAGATCAGTGGGAGATTCTCCTGCAAAATCAACAATGGTATACATTACAGTCAGTTCTGTTTTAAGCCGAGACAGATCAAAAAGCGTTCTGTGTCTGTTGTGTTAAAGTGGAGAAGGCTGCATGCGTGAAATTTTTCTTGTATTCCCGAAACTTCTGGGGCTCGAGGAACGTGACAAATATCAGGTTTTCATGGTCTTGAAATCTGGTCTGTGTCTGGCAAATAATATTGTCCATAATCCTGCCATGGAGTTGGCCGCAGTGCAAGTGACGATCTTTCGCTCAGAGCGCTTGCAGTGAGTTCAATGGCCTTGTAGAGTTCCTCATATCGGCTTCTATCCAATCAATGGGTCTGAATACGGTGACGTTGCCGTACGCCTGCTAAAGGGCACTACTGACAACAACTCAAAATCTGATTGGTTGAAGCAACAGGTTAATCGACATTTATTCTGTGTCAGAGTGCCTCCACAACAGATTGTGAAAGCCTCTCTGCCTGGCAACAAATGATGGCTGAAATGTGATTGGTTAAATGCTTTAATACGAAACTCCGCCTCCCACGGCTATCGAGCTGCAGTCTATTCTCTCTGCCTGGCAACAAATGACGGCTGAAATGTGATTGGTTAAATATTTTAATACGAAACTCCGCCTCCCACGGCTATCGAGCTGCATTCTATTACAGTATATATGGACGAAAATACGTTCCACTTATGACCATTATGCGTAGAATTTCGAAATGAAACCTACCCAACATTTGTAAGTAATTTGTAAGGAATGAGCCTGCCAAATTTCAGCCTTCTAGCTACACGGGAAGTTGGAGAATTAGTGATGAGTGAGTAAGTCAGTGAGTGAGTCTGTCAGTGAGTGAGTCAGTGAGGGCTTTGCCTTTTATTAGTATAGATGCAGATGAATGGCTGCCCATATACATTTTTATTATCTGTAAAAATCAATGTGATGAATTGTTACCAATCCTTTCCTGTTGTTGATGTTCTACAATGATGTATGGTGTTTTTACCCTTTTGCCACTTTTATCAAAATAACCCTCATGACCTTGAAAGTGGACCACAGTATGGTTTGGGCATATGAGTATTACCAGACACACAGACAGAACAATAACTTCTTCATCATCCATCAAAATCATGAATACTAGCCATTGGACAGTGTGTCAGCCCAACGTAGTTCACTTTCACCAAAAGTTCACTAATCTTGTAACTGGTGAGAGTGTGCAATATAAAAACAATTAAAATAAACAAACAAGCCCTAGCTTAAAGTTACTTGATTATGCTACCTCTTTTGTAAGTCGCTTTGGATAAATGTGTCTATCAAGCAAATAAATTTAAACATAAAATGTAAATGAATTTAATTCTTTGCACCCACCTACTTTTTTCATTTCTAATTCTGTTAACCAAGATTTATTTTTCAAATTTTGCCAGCAACATAATGCATTTGCTTACTATTTCAACAAATAATAATATGAATCTTTTATGATGCAGAATGCTTATCTAATCCTCATTCTGTAATCTGATTTTCTGTCTGCTTGCTAAAAATGTCAAATATGAATGAAACTTCATACACATTTTCTAAAAATGTCAGCCTTGCTTCAGATTTGTCAACTACATTCTTTTTATTTTTTTAATGTATTCATTTTTTTTTTCAGAAGAAAAATAATATAATTGCCTTCAAACACATAATACTCAGTGCCTCAGACAGTATCATTATTTACCACTTCTTCTTCTTCTTTCGGCTGCTCCTGTTAGGGGTTGCCACAGCAGATCATCTTCTTCCATATCTTTCTGTCCTCTGCATCTTGTTCTGTTACACCCATCACCTGCATGTCCTCTCTCACCACATCCATAAACTTTTGCTTAGGCCTTCCTCTTTTCCTCTTCCCTGGCAGCTCTATCCTTAGCATACTTCTCCCAAAATACCCAGCATCTTTCCTCTGTACATGTCCAAACCAACGCAATCTTGCCTCTCTGACTTTGTCTCCCAACCGTCCAACTTGAGCTGACCCTCTAATGTCCTAATTTCTAATCCTATCCATCCTCATCACACCCAGTGCAAATGTTGCCATCTTCAACTCTGCCACCTCCAGCTCTGTCTCCTGCTTTCTGGTCAGTGCCAACATCTTCAACCTGATATAACATAACCGGTCTCACTACCGTCCTGTAGACCTTCCCTTTCACTCTTGCAGATACCTGTCTGTCACAAATTACTCCTGACACACTTCTCCACCCATTCCACTTTGCCTGCAATCTCTTTTTCACCCCTTTACCACAATCCCCATTATTCTGTACTGTTGATCCCAAGTATTTAAACTCATCTACCTTCGCCAACTCTACTCCCTGTATCCACACCATTCTACTGACCTCCCTCTCATTTACACAGCTGTATTCTGTCTTGTTCCTGCTGACCTTCATTCCTCTCCACTACAACTAATATTTTGAACTGAACAACTTTGCCACTGATCAGAGCTGTAGAGTTGTTTGAAAAAGTAGCTGTGAATATGCACCTGACTTTATACTTGTAAAACAAGGGAGAAATACTCAGTTCAAAATATTAGTTGGAGCTGCTTTGGGCATTCCATGTCAAAGTACCTAAACTAATACAGCCGTTGCAGCTTACCGTATATCAAACTGGCTCATTCGCCTTGTGATTGTCTTCTCTGATACACCATATAGATCTACAATCTGTCGTACTTTTAATCCGCATAACAGAAGGTGTTCTATTGACTCAGCTGGAATGCCAAAGGATGGGCGTCCAGAGCAGGGTACTGCATCACCTGAACTGGAGTGTAGTATAGTCACCTGTTCTTCGATAATTTCAAAAATAGTTTAATCTATATCGGAGTCTAAAAGGGCCGCCAACATTGTAATTTCTTCCGATAAACCTTCAATTCTCTCTCTGAAATATGTAATATCTTTGGCAGAATCCATTTCATCGGCAGTAGTAAATATTTTTCTAATTAATTCTTGTGCTATCGATTCACCAATCAGTAACTAGAGGGCGTGTTAGAGCCCACCCTCTCAACTTTGACAAGTGAAAGTGACAGTTTTATTTCAAGTCGTATTTCATGACAGTTTGCAGGAATGTTACGGACAAAATGAAATAAATAAATAAGCAACGAAAAACATTTTGTGACACATTTATTTATTTATGCTCTCATTTCATAATACATTTATTTATTAAGGCTTCATTTCATGATACATTTATTTATTTATGCTCACATTTCACAATACTTTTATTTATTTGCGCCTTTATTTATTTATTTTATTTTGTCCGAAATAGTCCTCCATAGTTGAACACTATGTTGGCCTAAAATTAACTGGATTCTGACATTGTCCCCAGACTTCATATCTTAAAATAGCAATACAGTTCCATTTTTCTCATTAACACCAGAATTCCTGAAGCCTATGAAAATATTCGTAATGCCCGGCCACCTTAAATTCCCTCTCACTTCTTCATCAGAGTATTTGTTTTGCAAATGTGCCAATCAGCACAAGCAGCCTGCTATCCCATTCCCCACTGAGGCAACTGAAGTCAAGTCAGATGCAAACTTCTCACAACATAACTCTCTTTTGCTGGGAGGTAGGTGTCTCGAATTGTATAGTGTAAAAAATATATTTATTTGGAACACATACATTTCATGTGTGTTCCGTGTCTACAGCAATCTGTGTAAATGTAGGATGACAGGAAATGCAAGGCAATAAATGATGAACACATAACTAAAACAGAAACTTTTTTCATGTTATGGTAATAATGACATGTTTATGTGAGGTGTATAATGCATGAAGACTGAAGTCCAAATATCAAATATTTCACAAAAGGTATAACAAAACAAGTGTATTTTTATATAAGAATATAACTGAAGAAAAAGAAATTTTTCAATTTTCATGTTGCTGTCAATGTGTAAAAACCGTAGACCAAATTCAACTGACACAAACTAGATATGTCCAATTGGCTGGTGCAGAGGTAAGAACTGCTGTCTAGTAATCAAACATTTGCAGGTTCGATCCCAGGTTCTCTCTGCATATGCCGTTTTGAGTAGTGAGCTGCTATTATTACTATTATATAATAAAAACATTTTTTTATATTCAGATGCATTTCATTTGAATCTGTAACACCTGGTGTAAATTTTTGCTACTTGTAAAAGATATTGCTTAAGGGATATACGCAGACACACAAACGCTAATGAATCATGTCTTCTTGGTATCTTCTTGTCACTTGAATAAAAGCACATTTGTTTTATTATACCTTTGCAGAAATGTTTATGTTCCAGAAATCACTTGAATGACATCAAATCTATCTCTGCCTCTCTTACGCATGCACACACACATCCATGCATGGAAAGGTTATCATTTGAAAACGCTATGACATTTGAACATGAGTTGACATTTTTTTTGCCCCGATCTTGCCCAGCCTATACATTAAGGTGCATGTTACAGAGAATGCAGACAGATTTCTTTTTGGACACATATAGCATGGCACTGATAGATCTAAACACTAGCGTGGAGAATTGCTTGCATACTGAAGTGAGTTTAGCTGTAGGTGAAAGTTCCTGTCCCACTTTATTTATGGTGCCAAGTAGATTTGTGCTGTGGTGCAGCAGTCTATTAGCCAGCATAAGTGATGTGAAGAAGTTGTTTGTTACAGTTATGCCTTTATCCAGAAACAGCTCCATAAGCTTTATGACCACAGTCTCGGAAAGTCTTTGTCCCGTGGAACGACTGGAATCTTTTTCTAAATAAGGAATGGCATCGCACATGTACTTTGTCTCCAAATGTGCCGCAATCCAAAGCTTTATGCCAAATTTGTCAGGCTTGGTTGAGATGTATTGCAAGAAAAAATGGACCTTGGTTGGAAACAGTTGCTCATCAATGGTAATATGTTGCCCTGGGTTGTAACTCAAAATACAGTTCTCAACAAAATGTTGTCCAGGATAACAGCAAATCTGTTGTTTTTCACATGTACTGCACGGGTGTCTTTGTTGTCAAAGCACAAATGCCGCACGATAGTCTGATAGCGGTCACAGGGCATTGTATCTTTGATTGCTGGTACAACAAATAGTTCTGATCAGGCATCAACCATAGCACCAACTGTGGTCATCACTGCTCTTGTGAAAAGAATGGAGATAAATGCCATCATCTTAGAGAGGGACAGGCAAGTTCGTTGTACCATGTGAACGTCACTGAGAAAATAAAACTGAATAATAAAAAAAAAAAAACAAGTTTTACAAGTAGTAAATTTACACCGGGTGTTACAGACTCAAATCAAATGTATATTTTTATTGTATAATGGTAGTAATAATAGCAGCTAACTACTGAAAACGGTAAATACGGTGAGCACCTGGGATTGAACCAGCAACCATTATGAGACTGTGGGTCTTACCTCTGCACCAGCCAAGCAGACATGTCCACTTTGTGTTGATTGATATTTGAGATTTGGTTTTTACACATAGAATCATTTTTTTCTTCAGTTATATTCTTGAATAAAATCACACTTGTGTTGTTTATTAAATATCTGGATTTCAGTCTTCATACATTATACCTTCACATCAACATGTTGTCGATACTACTAGAACATGAAAAAAGTTTGTTTTAGTTATGTGTTCAACATTTATTGCCTTGCGTTTCCTGTTATACTACTTTTACACAGAACATTATAGATGTGGAACACACATGAAATGTATGTATTTCGAATAATGATATATAAATTTACCCTATTCAATTAGAGACACCTAACTCCCAGAATTCAGCTGTGAGAATTTTGCATCTGACTTAAGCTGCCTTGGTTGGGGATGAGTGAGCAGGCTGCTTGCTGCTTTTGCTGATTGACACATTTGTAAAACAAAGACACTGATTAGGTGGTGCAAGGGAATTTAAAGTGGCCTGGCATTACGGATATTTTTGTAGACTAGTGTTAAAGGATTCTAGTGTTAAGGGATCATGTGCTGGTACCAAAAACATTGATGGTAAATGACATTCTCCCTGACAGTTTTCCTCACCATTACATTTAAATGGGCATTATGATCCCACATTTTCTGGCCTAGTGTCCTTACCATCATTTGACCTCTACAGGGCATCTATGGTCTCACTTTTCTCTGGCGCCTTTAGGGTAAACCAGTTCTTCTGTGCTAAAAACATCTGCAGGGCTTACCGATTGACCAGCTGTGTCTTTCTTCATACACTGGTATGTTAATTTTTTAACAGTTTTTTCCTCTCTCTTTTGGTCTGACATTGCGCTCTTCCCCTGTGCTATGCCACTCTGTTGCAACCTTTTCAAATTCTGGTCAACCTCATAATCCTTTGCATAGTCCTTTTGCACTGACATGCATAAACTTGGAGAATGAGCTTGAAAATTAGAGAATGATGGATCCATTCTTAGTCATATTAATTCCTGACTCCCAGAGATAAATGACTAATTAAGTTGATAAAAAATACTATATATAGTAACAGCTTGCTCTGCTGTTTCCTTTTTGGATCCTCTGGGAATTCAGGTGAAATTACTATGATGATACAGATGCCTTAAATTCTATTTTCTCTTTAGGAAAAATCTGGAAATATGTAAATCCTAAAACCGCTTTGAAATGCCACTGCATGTCCCTGCAAAGAAACTCAAAAAAAAGGCTAAGCAACATTGATTTGGCTTTATCTACTCATTACTGCCCTGTAAACATATATAAAAGCCAAAATACTGTGTACCAACCACTCAAGAGATAAAAATTCATTGTGAGAAGTCACTTTGGAAGCTCTAAGGCCTGCATGAAGACTGAGAAGGCAGGAAGGCCTCCTAGATACTAAAAGTAGGCCTTTAGTCATTGAAGAAAAAGACCATGAAAAAATATTTCTGCAAGGCTGTGCTGGAAGAAACCTCCTAGTTCTTTTTTTTGGTTTGGCAAGTATCCCAAGCAGTCTTTTATACCTCAGTATATACACCATTACACTGCAAACACAAGTAGTCTGTACTTTTGACTCAAAAAAAAATTCATTGCTACAATGACAATAAAGATAAAGATTTTGATTAATTTTGATTGATAAAAAACAGGAGGGATGGGTGTAGTTAAACTTTTTCCAAAATTCTGTCTGTAGAATCTGCTGGTATAGCAGAAATCAATGACTGTCAGATCAAGAAAACATTTTGGTAATATTTAGTTGTTCAGTTTTGATGATTATATGCCTACTGTACCTTTCTTTCTGTTCTTAGTTGACAGAGCTGAAACCTATTAGTGATATTTTCTACTGTAGCAGATCAGCTTCTACGTCAGATATACAGTACACTTAGATGCTCTTCTGTACACCACTGTTGCAAAGAGCTATTTGAGTAGTTGTGGCTATTCTCCTCTGACGTCTCTCTTTAACAAAGTGTCTTTACCCATAGAACTGACACTCACTGGATGTTTTTTTTTTCTGCCATTCTCTGTAAACGTAAGATTGTAGTGTGTTTAAATAAAAAAGAGAGAGACGTTTCTAGTACGCCAAACAAGTCAGACTTCAATAATCATATTACCGTCTGTGTTGCTTACATCACTCGTCTTGCCAATTCTAATGTTTAGTCAAACAAGTAAACCTCTTGACTGTGTTTACGTACTGTATATAATGAGTTGTAGCCGCGTTATTGGCTGTTCTGAGGAGCAGGCTCTTTGTGTTAATAAGCTTGTGTATCTAAATAAGGTAGACATTGAGTTCATATAATGATGGGTTTCCTGGTTGGCAAATGGGGTTAACCAGGCAGAAAAGCATGGCACAAGACAGGAAGAAAGTGCTACAGGCCCATAAGTGAAAGAAGAAAAAAAGTTGCATTCTCAATAGGTATTTAAGGTGACTTTCAAGGATAGGAAGAAGAATAATTTAGGGGGTCTTTAAAGACCATGTGAACGTACCCATAGCCAGGTAGCAATATAGTACATTAAAAAGGAAAAATCTACAACTTAAAAGTAAATCGGTAATATTCTCTTTAGATGCTACAAGTCAGTAGACCCATCAGGTGCCACAGATTTACGAAAATACCTCCTCTCTAATAAGAGGGAGCCTATGGTGCCAAGTTGGCAGATGAGGAACCATGCTGCCATTTTAATGGTGGGAAATGGCAAGAGGTCAGTTAACAGCCTTCAGCCCATAAGGTGTTATGAAAATATATTATCTTAGGATAGAAAAATATGACCAAGGAGCCCTTTTTAAAAAACTACACCAGAAACATCACCTTTAGGTATACTAGAGGTCAAGGGCCACTGTGACTGTAGAGTTTGGTGAGCAGTTAGGGTGAAGGAAGATGCTTATGACAATCCACTTCCTCTTTAATCCAGATCCGCTGATTATGTACCTGAGGATAAGCCAGGCCAATGAGGACATACACAAAGGATTGTTGCAAAGTGTATAGTGCTTTTATTTAATACAAACAGTAGTGTCAAAGTGCAGTGCCGAAATCTTCAACAAATAAAATATATCTGTGAAAGTCTGTGAGTTAAAATCCAATAAATCAATAATAAAACCAGAATAAAAGCTCACAGTAATCAGGTTCTCTCTTTTTTTCCCACCTTTCTGAGTCCAGCACTTCCTCTGCTCCCTTGTCACCCCAACTCACCACAATAGGTCTTGCAATTAGTGGAGGCACCAGTAAATGCGGCCCTTAATTCCAACTCTCATCTTGGCTCCTCCGTGGGCATCTGACTGAACCGCTCAGAGCCAGCCCCCATACACTCTTAGTGTCTTTTTTGATCCTTAGGAAGGACTCCAGTATTCTACCCTCTCCTTCAGAAATTCAGCTGGGAATGAATCACCCCAAGGACTGCTGAACACTCATCCGCCTATGTGCCTCATTCTCTCTCAAACTGGCTTGTCCCAGGTACCTGATACTTTGCTCTCTCACAGTTCTATTGTTTGTCTTTGTGTACCCAGATTTTTGGAACCTCAGCTCTCTTTTAAAACCTTATAGGATGCAGGTGCGGCAATCATGGCTCCAGCACTAATGAGGGAACAGGTCAATCTTGCATGTGTACACATGCTACATACAGTATGCCAAACCTGAAAACCTAAGCATATCTATTTATTTAAAATGTGCCATAGACCTGCTACCTCACAATGCCATGTTCATAAAAGAGAGGGGAAACATGTAGTTGAGTCACTTTATCAGAGAGAGGGACAAAAACAAGCTTGTCCTGGAAGGCCTCGTAGAGATAATTTTTTCTTTAATACTTTTGCATTTGTGTGAAATTCTCTGCCATAGGTATGGAGAATTACTAGAAGGACAATTTCACAATATATACAGTACATATACACATATTTAGATACACTCCAAGAAAGTGGAAGCAACAGAAACCTGGTTCCATAAAAATTATTCAGATTAGTCAAATTGGCACTCACTTTCCAATGAACATGCAGCTCTGCTTCAAAAGGTCATGAATGTTAGCATGGATTTCTATTCTCATGGAAAAATCTTCCACCCTGAGAGTATTTCTTCCAGACTGCTAATTTAGAAACATCATAACATGTTGTTGCTATGTCAGTGGAAAGGCAGGTCACAAAGATTTTGTTTTGTGCGACGTAAAATTCTTCCATGTAGACAGACAAGTAAAATCCTGGTGTTCTCGCTGTGGTGCTCCACAGTCAAGCTCACCCAGTTCCTTCCACCATCATCACTTATTATTTATAGAAAAAGACATGAAAAACAATTTGAGAGCTGGCACCAATCCTCTGCAGGTGTGATAGACAAAGCATTGCTGAGATTATATGAATAAATAAAGATAAGTATTGATTTTGAATATGCTGCTGTGCTCTTTGAGTTTACAAACAACACAAAGTAACATTCAGGAAATCCCACATGGGTTGCCTCTTCTCTGCTCGAGAATTATCAATTTAAGCACTGATGTGATCTGTATAATTTCATGGTATCACTAGTCACTGAAGTATACTACTTTACACTCTGAATGGTCCCTGTGCATCTCCAGAGAGAAAGAAAAGTAACCTCATAAATTGAATCTATCAACACCACCATCTACATAGCAGTAGAAAAAAGATGCTTTGAGATAAGTCTGGTTTTTGCTTTTCTGTCCAGTATCATCCGTTAAATTATTTAATAATTACACAAAGTCGAATTCAAACAAGAATTGTTAATTCAGAATGTGGCTTTGTAGAGAAACAAAACAGGCACACTAGAAGCAGAGCATTGACAAACCCATCCTAAGACTGAGCCCAGTATTTATTTTGTTTAA
This sequence comes from Polypterus senegalus, assembly GCF_016835505.1. Classification (NCBI taxonomy): domain Eukaryota; kingdom Metazoa; phylum Chordata; class Cladistia; order Polypteriformes; family Polypteridae; genus Polypterus; species Polypterus senegalus. The sequence continues at coordinate 74,317,037 of NC_053170.1, read as the reverse complement.
TTAGATTAAAGAAAAAAACATTTCTGGTGAAAGGCATAGGCATAAAAGATGGTGACAAGCAAAGATGTGACAAAGACTGTGACAATTACTTCATTTTCATAAATGTGTTCACCTGATTGCTTTGGTATAACATTAACTTTCATTAACATCAGTGTAGGAAATTTGAGACTTATTAGTATACCAAGCCTGAACAGTATTATCTTGCAGAGGGCTGGAACATATCCTGACAGAACTGGGTATAAGGTAGGAAACTGCCCTGGATGAGGGGACAGTGCATCATAGAGGCCACTGATACACACATCCACACTCTGACAGCTTTCAGTCACTATTTACATATCCTGCATATCTTTGGGAGGTGTGGTTGCACAATTTACCAATGTTTGTGAAAGTTTAACAATCTCTCAACAAACAATGACCAGGCATAGGATCTAAAAACAAGAAGAGGGATCCATGAGGAAGCAGTGCTAACCATTGTTCTACCACACCACTTTCTGTCTTTGATAGTGAGAAGTTTAAAAGTAAACCTCTGGCCCTTATAGCAAAATAATAGGTCTTTTTGTTCTTGGAACTGCTTTTGAAGTCATGGTTGACAAGAAAGCCTTAGTATCACTGTTGAAACTTATTAAAGGTTTTAACAATTCAGTGTGTTTCATCATTTCTTCAGTATCACTTAATGATAACTGCACTTTCAGTTGGCAACACTGTAAACTTGATTTGTATTCAAAAATCTTATTTTACTTTTATGCAAACACAGTGTAAGGAGTGGCTGTTGCCTCACTGCTCAGGAGAACTGTGTCTGAATCCCAGCCATGCTATTGTCCAAATGAAGTATTTCTTTTCTCTCTGTGTTTGTCTGGTTTCCCTTGTGATACTCTAGCATTCCTTAATCCTTCCAAAAGTGTGAATGTTATTTATTTTGCTTTTAATAAATGAGTGTGGGTGGTGTGTGAGAGGGTGTCCTGCAATGGACTAACACCCCATCTAGGATTCCTTTTTGGCTTGAATTTCTGTGATGACCCAAAACATAGATCACATGTTCCAACACATATGAGAGATTACTGGAAATGCTATTTAAAACCAGGTTCTTGCTCTTAATTTGGAATATGCACATTATACATGCACTTTAAAACTTGTGTAATACTATTTAGGTGTAATTTTCTCATGAAGAAATGTCCATTGTCAGAATGCAGATGTGTAAATGTGTTATGGGATAGAAATCTTTGCTGCTTATAAGCAGTGTCACACACATGCATATGGGAGACAGTTTACAGGCTCAAATAATGTCTTTTCTCAGCTGAACCAGGGATTGGTGCTGTCATCTGATGCTTTCTCCCTTTGTCTCTCTGCAGACCAGCTGAAGAACCCTCCCAGTAAGGTCACTTCCAGGCTACAAATCCTGCCTCCTGATGACCTCACTTCTGGTCCCGGTCCATGATATCCCACCTGTTTCTATCTACTCCATATAAATAGAACAGCCATCACAATGTTAGTCAGTTCAGTTGTGGACTCCTGTCTGTAAAGACGTGTTTATTTTGTTGCATATATCACAGTATACGGGGTGGTCATCCCCAAACCTTTTTCTGCCTCCAGTCTACTTTATTACAGCAGTTATGAAATAGAGAGTCAGTTAGATAGTTATTTTTTTTCTTTCAGAATTTAGATTCTGCTGTGCCAGGGTTTGGGTTTGAATCTTGGTCTCCAACAGCCTGTATGGAGTATGCATGTTCTTTCTTCAGGTTTCCCCTGGAAATTCCAAAACTAAGTGCATATTTTAGGTTAATAGACAGTTCTAAATTAGCCCATTATGGCTGTGTGCTGCTCTGTATTGGACATACCTCCTATTCAGGGTTAGTTCCTGTCTTGCATCAAATCTTGTTGAAGAAGGCTCTGGCTGCTTAAACCTTCAACTATAGCGCCTTTTCAGGTTGGAACAGTTCAAGTGTTTATTTTCATGCACTGTTTGTGTCTTTAGCCTTGATTGAGAACAGTCCATAACTAGACTTAGTTTTATGTCTTTTGGCCACTATAACCTGTCACATCACCTATCAGAAATGTCTGTCAAACTGACAGACTCCATTGATTCTCTGAAACACTTCTGGATCCCGGTAAAAACACTTGTTGCAGCCTAATCATCTCTGTACTTTCATAGGACTACTAGAAGAAAAAAAAGTGTTTATCATTTTTTTAGATTCAGGTGAACCTGGGGTGCTCAGTGAGTGCCATACTCAGAAACAAACACTGTTGAGGAAACAAAAAGATCTGTGTCTTTTATATCTAAAATTAAATAAACAATAAAAGCATTACTACATTAAAGCTCTTGGGGTGTGGTTTTAAATTCTGCCACTGTGCATGTGGATTTACTACATTTTTTCTGGATCCTCATATATTTTATTTTCATTTTCCTAGGTTAACTATTTATTTTTAATTAGAATGAATGAGTGAAAGTGCACACATGAGTTTGTCCTGCCCTAGACTACTATTTTATCTTGGGTAATTTGGGTCTACTTTGAGAATAGGTTCTGACCCAGCAATAAACAAAGCAGGCTTACACAATTAATGAATGGATGTTCTACAGACCTAGTATCCAAATATATCATTCTCTATTTCGGCTTTCCCCCAGGTGGTCCAGTCTCCCACCACATTCCCAAAGATGTGTAGGTTAGGTTGACTGGTAATTGTAAATTGTTCCCGTTTGAGTGTGGGGGTGTACATGAGTGGTCCCCACAATAGGCTGGCAACCTATCTAGGATGGTTTCCTACTTTCTACCAAGTACTATCAGTACAGGATCCACCATGACGGTTAATTGGTTTGAGCAGGCTGGAGAATGTTGTGTTATGTCATATCATGTTATGCTTTTTTTATGCCCAATGATCTTTTGTTTGAGATCTCTCTGTATGGCATCTTTGTAAGAATGAGACAATCTCTATTTGATCCCATGTCAATTTAAAGTTGTGAATTAATCCAATCTGTCTAATTTGTGGGAAGAAAATAGAATTCAAATATAAAATACACAAAGATACTAGAAAATCAATGAAACACAGATAGTTCAACTGGGTATGGAACTTGAATTCTCCAGATGAACAAGATAGACATGTTTAAGATAAAACCAATATGTTAATGTTGGGGTGCAGACTAACTTCCTCTCCTAACTGAAGCCTAGTCTTGTTTGTCTCTGATAACATTGGAATGGTATTTCCTCCCTCCTTGTAGACCCATTTTCTTTTACAATTGTACAAAGCCAACCATAGGAAGAAAGTGAATCCAGCCTTAGTATAAAGCTGCCTTTACCACATATGCCAGAATAAGGAAGAATTAGGCATTCCTCAGTGCAGTGTGAGATGTGCGAAAAATGAAAATATCCTTGCCTTGTATACATTATTGACCAACAAAGGCCATGCACATAAAACAGTGTTTACTTGCTAATGGCTATAGAGTGTATGTTACGTCTCCAGAATTCTACATTACATGTGTTCTTTCTCTCTAAACTATAATGTATAAAATGCCAAACAAAGAATTCTCCTGCTTTGGCTATCTCCAAAACAATGGTCCACTGTTATTCATCCTTCCTCTCTTTCTCTCTCTCTCTGATACACACACACACACACACACACACAGAGTCTATACAGAGAAGTGTACAATTTCTTCAGATTACTCAACCAAAGAGAAAAAATTAAAAATTCAATCAGAATCAATACTGATTACAGACACACAGGCTGCACTGCATAGCAGAGTCTTTTTCTTCCACTCTGTCTCCTGCTCTCTGGGACCAGCATTCTCAGAACTGATAAAGAGAATATTGAGAGTCCTTTTCCAATTTTACAAATATGGTGGTTCATCGAGATGGATCAATCTAGCCTTATCCAAAGTCAGCACCGATATGTCTCATTAATTCTTAGACAATGATAATTGAGACCTCACATGAAAAAGAAAAATTAAATTTTTTATGTAGTTCCTTCAAGGATATGCAGAAGCTTTTAAGCTGACACAAGAGTAAAGTTAGGCTTTTACAGTGTATAGGTTGGGATGCCCAGCACATATGACCAGATCAGAGTTACAGAGGGTTTCTGGGATGCTTTTATATGCAATATGCCTCCAAATCTGCTTGTCAGTGCTGTTCTCTCACTTAAGGGAGATTTATCCTCCCTCCTTGTCTGCTGAATCACATCACGAGGACCAGCACCATATCATTTTAAATTAAACTCTCCAAGTCGGAGCAGGTTCTGTTTCTATAGCAATGCAGGCAAGGGGAGGGATGAGAGAGAGAGAGAGAGAGAGAGAGAGAGAGAGAGAGAGAGAGGGGAGGAGGAAGGGAGAGCTAGAGATGGAAATGGCTACAAGGTACTTTGTCTGATATCTGCCATGTATGCTCCACAGAGACCTGCAGGTCAGGTGGAGTCAAGTTTAGATGCACTGTTCTATATTTAGAGTTATATTCTCAAGGGATTGTAAATAGCTTTTTAGAAAACACAAATCAGGTTTTAGAAAATGAGAAAGAGCTCTTTGAAGGCAAATGTGCCTGGACAGACAGGACTCAAGGCCAAGAAATCTTGTAGGCCTTTGATGTACACACAGTCTGGTAATGTTCTGCATTTCACTTGTCAAGAGAGATGCAAATGATGTTGTGCACACATACGGTGGACAAGTAATCTTGTTATGTTTGGAGTTAAAACTATTTAGTCTTTAAAAATATTTATGTTTTGTGTCAGAAGTTGGTTTCAGGAATTGTTACAGAAAATGCATGTATATATAAATAATCAATGAGCACTGGTTAAAATGTACGAGGCACCATGGCATCATTTTTTTTTTTTTGTTTTGTTATTTATTTCGCCTTATACAATTTCTTGTATTAGGAATTTGTTAGTTTTTGCATACCCCTTGGGGTCAGAGCGCAGGGTCAGCCATTGTACAGAGCCCCTGGAGCAATTACAGGTTAAGGGTCTTGCTCAAGGGCCCAGCAGAATAAAAACTCTTTTGGCAGTGACAGGGATTCAAACCTGCAACCTTCTGGATACCAACACAGATCCTTAGCCTCAGAGCCACCACTCATCATGGACAGTACTTAACTTTACTTTTTCCCTCTTCAGCATACAGACTTCCTCAAGTTGGTAATGTTGACAGCAGCAACCCAAAGGCTTCATGGTTAACTGCTCTGGTGAATAGCTATGTCTGTATAACCCAAGACATTGCATAAGAGACGGATGCTGACCTGTGTACCAACAGAAACTCTTATAAATTTAAAACTGCTGTAAACATCTTAAAGTCTATTTGGATGGATTTACAGCTCCCTGTAGCAAACTAGTAAGGTAGCTGGGTTCACTTTATCAATTGTGTATTTTCAGCATGCATCTTTCACACTCAACTGAAAGTATCAAGTTGGGGAGCGTGTGTTGTCGCACTCAATACACGACGAAACAACTCGGGATCCCGGTTGGCAACCCCCCAGGCAGACGCACGGTCCAGTCACACCCTCCGGAAATGACCCTCTATCTGCCACTGCCAGGTGTTACGTGGGTGACCCCTTGGCCTGGTCCAGCCACTCGGGTCCCCAGCAGTGAGCTGGATCACCCTCGGGGAAACGTGCCTCATGGCTGTAGTATGCCATATTAATATCACTTCTAACCCTATTGTGAAAGAACATAAGATTTTTTATATATTTTTTTTTTGTTGCTCTGTACAAAATATTATTATAAGTATAGCTTAATGAATGGAATCTTTTCAATACAGATGCCACTATGTGTACTATATATTGTACTTCATCTCTCAATAATTATATGCTACATACAGACAATAGGAAGCAAAAAGTTCAGGAAAAAGAAACTTCACCAGGCAATGAGTGGAAAAATATCTAAGCAGAATCTAACAAAGCTGTGATCATCAGCTTAAATTTGTCTCCATAAGTCTATTATAAGTATGTGAAATCTACCTTTATTTTGAAGGTGCAGATGCGCTGACAAGCCTGGGGTACTTTGCTAGGGTCTGAAATGCTGTCTAAGATATTTTACCAAATTGCAACTAATATTATCAGGATTAAATATTCATTCTATTTTCATAATATTCAAAATGTATCTGTATAGCTTTATTAGGGACACTTAAGAGGTAGCTGTTCAGTCATGATATATAAGAACTAACTGCACTAGAAGTGCTGAGCTAGATTCTGGTGCCAAGCTACTAAGTACAGTTCACTGAGAGCACTGCCTGCAGGTTTTCATTGCAGCCAGTAAATTAATTTTAGGCTAACCTGTATAATCCATAGACAGATTGTTTAATTAGACTTCTCAATTCCAAATTTATCCTGAGAGCATGAAAGAGCTCGCTATTGGGACTTTTTAGAACATTTTAGTAAACCTGTTCAAGAATTGTAATTCACAGAACTCTGTTCTCTTTCTTTAAGGTACCTGTTATGAACATCAGTGCTATGCCATGTGATATCCACTTTCACTGGCACTTGAGTCTTTTCAAAGGAAATTGCCTGCAGTTTAAGGAATAATAAAAAACACTAATCAGCACCTACTATATGTGGGCCTATTTGTTGTAATACTACATTTTAAATTCTAGTAACTTTAAGGCTTTTGATTAAGTCTAAATTGACATAGTGAGCACAGAAAACATGAAAGAATAAATTTCCTCCTGGGGAGAAATTATAAATTTATCCGTCTAAAAAAGAATAATTTGTAAGCAAGAATTTACCTCTTATTTAGAGACTGATTAAAATGAAAATCTCTAATCACTGTTGCTTTTCATGGACTGTGCAGAGTAAAAAATGGTTATATATTTGCTATATTTGAGCTCACTGGAAAAAACTCTACTTGTCTGGGAACTCACTTAATCCTTAGGCCATCAGTCTATACTGGTGGCAGCTTTGGGAGAAACACCAAGTCCACCTGGTGAGTGGGTAACATTCCATGGTAGTCACAGCTCAACGACAACACTGAGTCTATAAACTGAAGACTGTCTGAAACTCTTTAAGGCTAAAAATGATACAAACTCCACTGCAAGTTTTTGAAATATGGACTTCAAAAAGATGTTAATAAAAGGTAATCTAACACTCAACTCCCAATACATGAAACTCTAGAATGAGCAAATTATTTGTTAGAAACATGTTTCTTGTGGGTGGGACACTACTAATCACTAAAGTAGTGGTGTCTTCAAATCCTTGAATAATTGCTATACTTAATTCTGCTTAGATCTGTCCTCCTCCTTTACAAGTGAACAGTTTCGTACTTTGAACACAGCAGACAAGTTTGGTATTTGCATCTGCTGTGTATATATCGATTTTTATTACTGTACTTTTTAATTATTTAATTTGACATTGCACTGTAATGCTGTCAACCCTATAAAACACAATGTGATGGTTTATTGTGTTAATTATGCTATATGGCTAAAAGATGATTAATTGAATAGTTTACTTTTTCACACAGCTTAAAGAACCAGGATGTTAGTGAGGTTTTCTGCCTAGTAAATTTGGATACTGTTGGTTAGTACTTGCACAAGCTGAATTAATTAATTTGCTTATTTAAGGGAAGCAGATTCTGTTTGCTTCCAGTTTCATTTCAATAGCAGCCACCCATCCTGCATTTAAGACACCAAGCTTCTTTCAGTTTTACTGAAAAATAAATAGCTGTAGAGATACCATACTCTGCTTTCTGATGTCTGCCATTAGGAGCTAAAGAAATGCTTGGAAACAATGGAGACGTACCATGCCCATGCACTCTTACAAGGTACTGACTTTTCATTTTATTTTCTAGAGGAGCAATGGGTTCTGAAGGCACTTTTTAAACATAACAAACATAACTTTTTATAGACTTCTAGAGCTTAAGGCAAAAATGGATCTTTGGCACCTGATGTCAATCACTTCTGCACAGGTTAGGCAAAAATGCTGAAAGGCAGAAGACTTCGTAGAGACAGAAATGCAAAAAAGACAGATAGCTGGCTATTATTTACACAATAGACCACTTCTACACTTTCAGGTTCATAAACTCAGAAACTTTTGGTTGCTGGGATCTGGCATATCCTGTTATATCACAACAATGTCTGAAAACCAAGTTGAAGAGTTTTTGTGGTGTTCCTTTTTGTTCTGCTACAAAACCTAACCATATCTCAGCATTTCATGTTAGTTGAGGTAGCTCTTTTGTATGTAGAATTACTCCCTTCTATCTGCACTTTGTAAGCGTCTCAAAATTGGCACTGTCCCATCCCACTTTAAGTGTAACAACTGGGGAGAAAGGAATTAAGGGCATCCTTCTGTGTATGACTGAGCAGACAGCCATCTGGGAGATGATTTTCGGCATGTTGTTTCTGATGTGCAACTTGAAATGCAAGAGACAGACACGAAAGAAGTGTGTGACACTGTTATGTTGACAGACCATGATTATGCTTGTCCTCCATCAGGCATTCTCATGTGTTTTAATATAATAGTTTTTAATATTAATCTTTATTAAAACTTCACTGTAAGACTTATGTGCCTAACAAGGAATCACCAATCAAGCACTAGTGTAAATCTAATACTGATATTCAATACTTGCACTCAGTAACATAAATTATTACAACCACAGTGAATAAACATCAAAACATGATGATCTGCGACACCTGCATCTTAGCATACCGCCATATTCAATATGTTTCATATAATTCACGTACAAAGAACAAAAGAAAATGAAAATTGCTCCATTCATAAATCAGCATGGTATATGATGCTAGCTAGCAAAATAAAATTAACATGAGAACACTTACCTTTGCAATTGAAAATATAATTTTCATGAAAATATTTCTATCCCTTTTCATGTTTTTAGATGACATGTCACACTCCACTAATTGTGCAACATATGGTGTGGTCAGTTTGGGAAGATTTTTGAGAGAACAACTGAACAACAGTCCAGATTGCTTCATTGTGTTTGCCAACCACCATTCAACAGGAAGCGGGTTATCCCAGCAAGAAACTGACAGGAAGTCATCATAGATACCCAAGAAAGTGGTCTATGATTATAAAAAATGAACAAACTAAAGACTTACATTCCACTTGAATTTTTACAATTTAAAACCTAGCAGGCAGGAATTAAGAAAGACAATATGCAGAGTATCTTGAGAAATACTCACACAGACCCTAACTGGAACCAAGAATTCTAGTGCTAAGACAGTACCAACATGGTACAAAGGCATTTTTTGCTGACTGCTTTCCATATTTATTTACTACTTATCTAGAATATACAGTGGACCCTTGACTTACGAACTCAATTCGTTCGCGAGGGCTGGTTGTAACTCAAGTTGGTTGTAAGTCAAGACTATTTTTCCCATAAGAAATAATGGAAATACCCATAATGCGCTCCGAACCTCCCACAGCAACACTTACTTAACCTTTTCATAATAAAAAATGGGGTTGTATAATGCGCATAATTTACCAAAACACCAATACTTTTTCTAATGTACTAACCAAAAAGTTATAAAAAGTACCTAGCCTACCAGAAACAACAATTTTATACTGTACTCACCATTTAATTTGATATCTTTGGGCTGCAGGAACAGAGAAGGAGAAGAATGAAACGGAAGGTGGTTATTGTTTAAAAGGAGCCTCCTTATGCAAATCTTTTCTTTGTAAAATTGTCGAGATGGTGGATTTCGACATGCTGTACATATTAGCGACATCGGTCACGGACGCCACTCTCATATTTCCGCACAATTTCTTTCTTCGTTTCGATTGTGATCGCTGTTTCTCAAGTTAATAATGACAGTAGTCGAGCACTCAGTTCAAAGCTGGCCGTGTTGTGAACTGCTGTAATAATACACTCCAAAGCAAGCCGGTGCTGACTCAGCCTGATGACATCATCATGTGCCGCGCCAGCCCGCTAGCTAACATCTCTTAACAATCACTTTCTTTACCTTTGTTACCTTCTCTTCCTTCCTTAACAATTATGCGTCTTGCTTGCCATGGTCTTAGTGAATTATAAATATAGATAAATCACTGCACTGACCGAAATTACGTCCACAAACACATGTATCTGGGGTCCGACTGATGCTTACGAACGCTCTCGGCTGTTTACAATCGCACAAGCGGATACACGTGACCGCATTCGAGTCGTAACGCAAGAGGTTGGTCGTAAATCAAGTTGTTCGCATGTTAGGCCGGTCGTATGTCAAGGGTCAACTGTATATTTTATTATTCCTTTCTATGTGTCCTAACTGTATTTTTTTTGTTTATACAATCAATTGTACAAAATCTAGTACAAAAAGTGGCTTTAATTTACACTGTTTTGCCCTTGATACAACTTATTTGATCTCTTCAAAGTCAACTTCAATGTATCTCACTCAACTGAGAAGCAGAGAACACCAAGTAGAAACGAACTGCTGTAAGTAAAGGTCTAAAGGGCTAGTGGACACTTTGACTGTAATTGATTTGATTCAGTCATTGCAGGTTAGCACACTTCTATTGCAGTAAAGCGTCAAATGTCATTGAATCCCACAACAGGACAAAATTGAAACTGAAACACGCATGCTTGAACCAGGTACATCACATAAGCTTTCAACTTAACTGAAAACTCACTCTTCCCTAGAGCAAGTGCCACTCAACCAAATGCACTGTATAAGCTAGTAGCTTGTCAAACTGTATACCACTTCTTTTTTGATTCATCTTTAATGGAAGAACATGTTCCAGGTACAAAGATAAGCATCATATAAGCAAACAGATTGCACTGTTCCAAGAGCTTACTTAAGGTAATTACTGTATATAATTTTAAAATACTCCTGGTAAAATCTATGTCATGGGAAATGTATTCATAAATTTTAAGATAGTAGAAGAAATATTCAAAAAATGTATCTTATACAATATATATGTACAGTATATTATTATGAAGGGCCACCACTACTCATAATAAATGCAGAAAAAAAGAACACATAAAGAAATATAGCTTTATGCAATGAAGCTCAAAAACAGTGATATGATCACAAGGAATAAAGCACCAAGTTCCGGATTAATGCAAATTGAGAGAGGTTCTTAGCATGTGCTGATAGCGTATTGCCACACTCACCAACACAACAAACCACCTGGATTGGGACCTGAGTGCAGTGGGTGACACCTCAGCACCACACTGGAACAGTGTGAGGTTTTTTTACAGTGGTTGGAGTGCCAAACCTGCCACCAACCCCCAAGTTTTTCCTGCAAGTTGGAAGACCTGCTTGCAGGGCTGGATGCAGAATAATGTCACACCCAGGATGAAGCAATTGCAAGTTAAGGGCTTGCTTAAGGGCCTAACGAATCAGAGTCACAGCTGGCATCTATGGGATTTGAAACAGCAACTTTCCAATGGCTGGCACAGATCCTTAGCCTCAGAGCCACCATTCCACCCAGATTAACAAAAAAGACAAACCAAATCCTACAGTGCCATTGGCACTGACAGAAATGTTTTTTCTTTCTTTAGCCAAGCTTTCCAACTCTACCCCATATGTTCTCCTTTAAAGACTGCGGTAAATCGTCACTCCACATGCCTTTCTGTCCTCCCAGATTTCCTTCATATCTTGAAAAGCAGTGGTTCTACAATGAGGTCATCCTGTAATGCCAAACTCTTCACGCTGTCACAGAGAGTAAGCCTAGAAACCCTATGAAGGAACTTCATTTAAGCCACTTGTACTTGTGTGCTCTCACTTTTACTCATCACCCAGAGCATATAACATTAGATGAGGACGGAAATGTATACAGACCAATAATTAATAGCTTTGTCTATATACTAAACTCTTGTTTCAAAATCATGCTCAGGTATAAAATTCACAAAATTGCAGCTGTTGCAATTTAGTTGATCAATCTCACAATCAGATCTGCTCTCTCAAGTGGGAAAGACCACCGAGGTACTTGAACTTCTTCAAAAACAAGGAATCGTATCCTTTAATTTCTGCCATGAGCAAGACACCCTTTTTGGGATAGAATCATAACCTTAGATTATGAGGTGCTAAAGCTCAATCTAACTGCATCATACTTATCAGCAATCCATTTCAATCACAGAATAATGAGGTTATGAGGACAATATCACCTGCAAACAGATGAGATGCAGCCCTTGGGTTTTAAACTGGATATCCTCCAAACCTAGGCTGCATCTTGCTATCCTGTATATAAAAATCACACACTAGTATCACCAAATGTTATGGCATTAATACTTTACCCTGGTAAAATTATTTATAATATTTGCTGTTATATTTCATGGCACAGAGTGCTGTGGATCCTGCTCTTGTCCGTCTTAGTTGCTGACTTAGATTCAATACTTTGCCTCCAACGTCTTCACCAAATGAAGGGTAAGAAGAGATATTCTCTATATATTGAATGAAAATAGTATCACCCTATTGCAATGAACATGTGGCCATTGTTAAGAATTATGTGAGTGGCACAGCCAGTGCCGGTGCAAGGTTATTTTTGTGCCCTAGGCTAAGCTTATTAGTGCGCCAACTGACTGTTAACTAACCTGTGCAGCTGGGTTCCCTGCCCTCCACCCCACCCTTATGATCTGCACCCTAAGAGAATGCCTAATGCACCTTAATGGTGGTGCCATCCCTGAGTACATCTCATGTGCCTCTGTGTCTGCCCTTCACTGCTATGAGTAAAAATGAAAAGAGTCTCAGGTCTACAGGATGCATACCTTCATCTAAGACTTAAATACACAGATTTGATACATTTGAAAAACAATGTACTCAAGGAAAAATATAAGTAAAGATATTTCCACAATAAGAAACTAAAAAGAAAGTTAGAGGTATGGCATTCTGACTGTTAGTCCCTTATCAGGTAAGTGTCTCACTAGAAACTGTATTCTGTTGTGTTGTGCACTATACTAAATGAAGACTGATTTATACAGAAAGAAATCTGACAAACACATTAAAGCTTCAATATAATTCAGATATAAATGTATATGTAGACCAATACTCTATATGCTTAATACATATTGCATAGACTCAAAATGCACAACGAATTATAATTCTGAAATTTATAGCTAGAACCAGGTTCACTTGACTGCAAACAAAAAGACAAGATTAATAAATATGGTGCAGTGACAAACTTTCCAGTCACTTTAGGACGAAACACAGCTATGAATTCTTTAAGGTACTTTGCAAAATGCTCATCAAGCTTATATAATAATCCGAGCATATCGTACCCTTGGAAAATGACAATATCTGCTACTTTTGCTTTTATTATTGCCGGATCTAAATCCTCCCAGCTATTAGTGTCATCATCAAAGCTTTCTGACTTTTTCTTTACTTCTTTCCACTAAGGCCAGTTTCGTTATTCAAAGTTTTACATGGTTGATGAACAAAGCTTAATATCTAGTGTAGATTCTAGTTATTATCGAAACGAAACGTTAAGCAGCTGGCAGCATTGTTTGATTCGGCTCAAATGAACTATGCATGACGTTTATTGTACTGGACATATATGGTTTGCGCACATTCACACAATATCTACATAACAATCTCTACAAAACTGCTGAATATTTGGAAAAATTATCTGCCTTACATTCTGCCAAAATGTGCATGTGTCATGTGAAAACTCAAATTAAAATGTTTATGGGAGCACACACAAACACAAATGTTCCCATATACATATTAATGCAATGCCAATAGGCTCGTTTTCCCCCACAAGCTCTCAAGAAGTCACGCATACACGAAGACTTCGCTTCACACATCGAGGTGTAGTGCTGAAAATAGGCTTCGATAGCATTGCATTAACTGAACGACAATGAGGTTTGCACACAGGCAAGTTGCGTCTTGCAGTTTCATTATGTGCATCTATTCTATGTGAGACAAATAATAGTGTATGCATTTAAAATGAGCTTCCTGTCTGAAATAAATATAATAAAAAAGCAACTCTGGTTATTGGTGCATACGTGATATAAAAACCAATGTATAAAACAATAACCACACAGACGCGTACACATACCTGCCGACTCAGAATTACACTGTTCAAAATGATCTAACAATCAGTTCACTATGGAAACACATCGAATAATACATATTCATATCGAATTAAACTCACCAAAGAATTTTTCAGTTCCTCTTTTGAGATGTTTCAGAGTTCAAATCTCAGCAGTGTCGAAACGATCTGGATTTATTTCCTCTACCCCGTAGACTGCTGGCCAGTCAGGAAGATTTACCGGCCAGCTGTACTGAATGGGAACTCTGTAAGGCTCTTTAGCGTGCGACTTTCCCCTTCGGAACAGTACTATCATCCGATTGGAGAAAGCGCCTGTCTGTCACAATTTTCGTCAATAATGTGCTCTCTCATAGTTCTGTGCCCCGCCCTCACACGCGAGCGCTGTTGTGATTGTTACCCGGGGACCTGTTGTGTTTGCGTAGGAGGTACAAAAATATCCTGGGCGCCAAGCGCACATGAGCAGCGAGATGATCTATATAACGCATATATTACAAAACGACAACGAACAGAACCTTTTACAGAGTTTGTGTTTTTTCACATAATTTTATAAAAACGCTCGCATCTTTTTTCTAATGTACACAGTTCATTGGCAATTGGAACCAATACATGTTTTATTTCTGCATCATGGTATGAATTACATTGACAGTTGTTGTTTTTGGAATAGCAGATGCAGCATGAAACCGAACTCATACGACTGAAATCTTTACTTGAGGAATTTCCCGGTACTTAATAAACTAAGCTTTTCTTCTGTTCTTCACTGCCTCGACTTCAAAAGGACAAAGCTTCTAGCCATCGTCCTTGTAAGTGAGTTTGCAGCATACATCGGACAATATGTTTTCGTATTTTCTTATAAAACTGTTTATCCATTGTAGTTGCCTTTTTTTACCCGCCAGCCCTGCATTACGCACAATCCTGGTACGAGTAATTCTGGAGTGGGCATAATTCTCGTCCAGGACGGACAAACACAGTTATTAGGGAAATTTTGATTTACATGTTAATGTAAGACATATATACATTTATAATCTGGGAAGGAATAAATTCCCTTGGGAAAACCATTCTAATTATATGCAAATTTTGCACAGGAAGTAACAATGCTAGATATTAAATCCAGGTCTATGAAGGGCTAAGGCTGTAATGCTAATTATTCCACAGCTCTCTAGAGACACTTCCATCCATAAGCTTATCCCAGTATCATAGGGCATGCAACAGAACACCAAGAGTGGTTGGGATACTAATCTACAGCAGGGTCACACACACTCCCTAAATGAGTTACTCCAGGGCAACTTACAGTTGCCAATAAACCCCCTAGGATTTAAGAGAAAACCAGTGTATCCTGGAACAGCCAGTAGCAAAGAGGAGAATGTGCAAGCTTTAACACAGAGAATGACCAGGAAAGATTTTAAGTCTGGAAGTGGGAGGCAAAACACTAGCCAATTCACCACCATAACACCAATGGTAATGTAACATAACCATATTAGACCTGCAGGTTCTGGGTCACAGGGTCATTGCTTATCCCAGTAGCAATTTGTACAAAACAGGAAACATCCCTAGATTATACGCATACTTTGTAGTGCCTTCACATGTCCACACCCACACTGAAACCCACAGAGACATGAAGGAGAATGTACAAACATCCTTCATGGAAATGACCAGGGGTGGGCTTCAAGCCAATGACCCTAGACCTATGCTAACAATCTGCCACTGTGTCACCATGCCACACAAGAAATATTTGTGAAATTAAGTACATGGACAATAGGCTTATTCTAAGCTTAGGCACTATAATGCAGCTTGAAGGAGCCCCACACCTTTTATTAAACTTGGTACAAATTAATTTCAACCAGCATTTTCTCAAATAGTCTTAGCTATTGTTTGCTGCACTATGTGAAAACCATACTTTATGGTGAGTAACCTTTATTTTGCATTTTGTAGCAGCTCCAAAGGCAAAACAAAGCAGCTAATTAGTAAATTATCACTTAGTGGCTACAGAGATTCCACTATAGACTCCTGCACCAGAAATGTCATGCAATCATGGTTTTTAAATCCAGAAGCTGGAATCAGAACTAAAGATGGTAATTCAACTTTTAATTTAGAGGATTATTAATACAGATATAGTTAAATTCTAAACATTGTGACAGATAGGGGGCACTATCGCTCCCTTGAACCCCTGTCCATGACTCCAGACACCAGGTAAAAGTCCAAACTTTGACTTTATTAAATCTCCACAGTGCACAAAGCACCCTCTCCTCCACTATATTCATAAACACTCACAATAAATAACAATAAATCAATCCTCCACTCCACCCTTCCACCCAGCTCAGCTCGCCGTCTGGGAGCTCCCATAGTCCTTTTAAATACCCTGACCCAGAAATGTTCTCAATCCCCAGTCCATGTGATCTAGTATCACTTCCGGGTCAGGTAAAATGTTCTTTTCTTCACCTCGGAAGCCTGTCGCTCTTCCTTTGACAAGCTTCCGGGTCATAGGGCACAAATAAGTCTTTGGTCCTCCCTGCAGCTCCCTCTTGCGGCCCCTGTGGTATTCAGCAGGGTCTTGTATAAAAACTACATAGTCCATGACTCCCTGCTGGTCTTCGGGGCACCTCCATACTGCAGGGAGGGCTCCATCTGGCGGCCTGGTGGTATTGGCCGGGATGACAAGCCAGCCACATCTCAGAACATGTTGTGCTTAAGGTAACACATGTTATGTTTTGCTTTTTTGGAATTTTTATTTAGAACAGATAAGCCATAGATACTGTATGTTGTCTATAGCAGAGTAATGTTGGTGTTTTAGCACAGCATACTTTTAGCAGTAGTAAAACCCTGCTGTAAAATATTTTTATAAGACTATCCATTTTCTGAACCCGCTGATTCCACATAAGCACCCCAAAATTACTTTCTCCCTATTTGTGACTGTGGTATGACATATAGTGCTTCCGGAAAGTATTCACAGCGCATCACTTTTTCCACATTTTGTTATATTACAGCATTATTCCAAAATGGATTAAATAATTTTTTTTCCTCAGAATTCTACACACAACACCCCATAATGACAATGTGAAAAAAGTTTACTGGAGGTTTTTGCAAATTAATTAAAAATAAAAAAATTGAGAAAGCACATGTACATAAGTATTCACAGCCTTTGTCATGAAGCTCAAAATTGAGCTCAGGTGCATCCTGTTTCCCCTGATCATCTTTGAGATGTTTCTGCAGCTTAATTGGAGTCCACCTGTGGTAAATTCAGTTGATTGGACATGATTTGGAAGGGCACACACCTGTCTATATAAGGTCCCACAGTTGACAGTTCATGTCAGAGCACAAACCAAGCATGTAGTCAAAGGAATTGTCTGTAGACCTCCAAGACAGGATTGTTTCGAGGCACAAATCTGGGGAAGGTTACAGAAACAATTCTGCTGTTTTGAAGGTCCCAATGAGCACAGTGGCCTCCATCATCCATAAGTGGAAGAAGTTCAAAACCACCAGGACTCTTCCTAAAACTGGCCGGCCATCTAAACTGAGAGATCGGGGGGGAAAGGCCTTAGTCAGGGAGGTGACCGAGAACCCGATGGTCATTCTGTCAGAGCTCCAGAGGTCCTCTGTGGAGACAGGAGAACCTTCCAGAAGGACAACCATCTCTGCAACAATCCACCAATCAGGCCTGTATGGTAGAGTGGCCAGATGGAAGCCACTCCTTAGTAAAAGGAACATGGCAGCCTGCCTGGAGTTTGCCAAAAGGCACCTGAAGGACTCTCAGATCATGAGAAACAAATTTCTCTGGTCTGATGAGACAAAGATTGAACTTTTTGGTGTGAATGCCAGGCGTCACATTTGGAGGAAACCAAGCACCGCTCATCACCAGGCCAATACCATCCCTACAGTGAAGCATGGTGGTGGCAGCATCATGTGTGGGGATGTTTTTCATCGGCAGGAACTGGGATATTAGTCAGGATAAAGGGAAAGATGACTGCAGCAATGTACAGAGACATCCTGGATGAAAACCTGCTCCAGAGCGCTCTTGAACTCAGACTGGGGCGATGGTTCATCTTTCAGCAGGACAACGACCATAAGCACACAGCCAACATATCAAAGGAGAGGCTTCAGGACAACTCTGTGAATGTCCTTGAGTGGCCCAGCCAGAGCTCAGACTTGAATCCGATTGAACATCTCTGGAGAGATCTTAAAATGGCTGTGCACCGACGCTTCCCATCCAACCTGATGGAGCTTGAGAGGTGCTGCAAAGAGGAATGGGCGAAACTGGCCAAGGATAGGTGTGCCAAGCTTGTGGCATCATATTCAGGCTGTAATTGCTGCCACCTTTCTGAATATCATGTGTAGTATTAGAATTAGAACAATCTAGACGAGAACAGGCCATTCAGCCCAACAAAGCTCGCCAGTCCAACAAAGCTCGCCAGTCCAACAAAGCTCGCCAGTCCGTGCCAAAGGTGCATCGACAAAGTATTGAGCAAAGGCTGTGAATACTTATGTACATGTGATTTCTCAGTTTTTTTATTTTGAATAAATTTCCAAAAACCTCAAGTAAACTTTTTTCACATTGTCATTATGGGGTGTTGTGTATAGAATTCTGGGGAAAAAAATTAATTTAATCCATTTTGGAATAAGGCTGTAACATAACAAAATGTGGAAAAAGTGATGCGCTGTGAATACTTTCCGGATGCACTGTATGTATTCACTAAACTAAGGGATTATGTAGAAGCTTTGCAGGAAAACAGCTCAAGGTGCTCACTTTTAATATTGCATTCCATGTTGTATTTGCAGAAATATTCTTAGCAAAAATATCTGACTACAGTGCAAGCTGTCTTCAAATTCAATAGAACTGTTAGTCATGTGGCAACAAAGTTGTTGACCTAAGTCTTTGATTCTTTATTTGTGAAAGCTTTTTCACAAAAGGTGACTACAATTAAATGGCTTTTTCTGTAGAACCAATCTATCTATGTAATAAAATGTTAATGTCTGTGTGTGAGCCTGACCCTTTGGAGCAATCTAATTTGTCAGTTTGCCTTTGGTCTGATTGATCAGTTTTTCTGTGGCTGATCAGTCAAACGCAATTGAGGCAAGAAGCACCAGGTATGGGAGATTTACACACACAAGGATGCCAAGGAAAGCCACAGGATGAACTCTGTGAGAGGCCTTTACAGAATACAAAATACTGTATGTTTTCACGGTGAATAGTAGGTGCTAATCTACCATTGTTGATAGTCAAAAACTGGACAGGAGGCAAACAGCATGCCTCAAATTGACAGAGCTTGCCAGCACAAGATGAGACACCGGATACCAAAGAATGGTGTAGGGTGAACACTATTATTAAATTTATTCTGGTAGCTGTTTTATAGGTCACATGACAAGTGGCAGTATAAATTAATAATGCTCCAAACTTTAAAAAGAAAATGGGGGTTTAGTGGAGTCTTTTTAAAAAGGGATTGTGGGTTAAATTCCTCAGGGTCTCTGGACTCAAGAAAAGCAGCACTAAGAAACTATTGGATTATGACTTTGATCACATAATGCTACACTTTAGTGCAAGGATTGGCTTGCCAAAGTAAAATGAGCTGGCTAGGAGCATCTTCAGAGCCAGTGATAAAGTCTGTGAATATTGAAAAGGAATACTCCAACCAAAAATTATATATGTATATCTTTTATATGCTACTTACACCATGCAAATTATGCATTTTTTTTTTCAATTAACATTTTTGACATTGTTTGGCCTTGTTTAGCACTGGTCACTGTTGGCTTGTATTTTATCATAAACTTTTAACTCTCCATTCTGCATGAAAACATAAGATTTTTTTGCCTTCAGTTCAAAATGCATGAGATAAGTAACATATAAAACAAAAAATATATCTTTTTTTGGTTGGATTACTCCTTTAATTCCTTGGGATAGGCAAGCTTCCCCAGTGCAATTACACTATTAATATTTAGCCATGTTCCTTTTAGTGTTTGCATTTCTGCATAGCTTCCAAGAGAAACAAAGCAGGTACATTCTTCACTTTTTTAACAAGGTAACGTTTGACATGCAAACACAGGTTTCATTCTTGTAAACAAACCTTTGCACAGCCATGAAGGCAATGCAAATTAAAGAGACAGCTACAAACGCTGCCGAGACATGGATTCTGCAAACAGAACAAATTAAAATTGTTTGTGTCACAAAGGGAAGAAGGATGCTAAAGAAAATGCCAGTGATGTACACATCACATTGAATAATCAGTCTGAAGGCAAAACCTTTTGCCCTTTGTGTGAGGCAGCCTGTAGCAATACAATACAGCTGAGTGAAAAGACTCTTATTGATTTATCCTAAAATAGCAGTCAATTGTTATCCCAAGGACAGCATTCTTCCATAAATTTTGGCACTTTTAAGCTGTGGAAATATTTTCTAACTCATTCTTTTCTGCTATGCTGTTGTGACTTTGTGGCTGCCCTGCACTTAGGCACTTAATTAATGCCAGTGTCCTGTCACAGATGATGGTTGGAGTCACAGTACTGTATCTTGTAGTTTGATTCTGTGCTGTCTCACTGTTTCTTTAATATCTTGCCTGCCTTTCACACTTCAGTGTTCAAATTCTAATTCAGATGTTGTTTTGACCTCAGTTAACATCAGCCTCATTCTGAAACATTCCTGTTCCTGATGTTCCCTATAATTCTGATCCTGCCTTTCAACGGTGAAGATATGCTCATTTAAACAGATGAGATGGCATTCTAGATGAGGAAACAAATACCTCAGCCATGAGCTGTAATACAGTATTCAGCCATTAGAATAAGGCAAAGCATAGGGAATGGTGGATCCCTTTTTGACAGGCTGCTAAGTTTTGTCAGGCAATGGAACATAGTGGGATGCTGGGATGGAGTATTTTTACACTTGTAGTTACTAGATTTCAAAGTAGACATAGTATTGCTTCAGGCTTCCTCACCCCAAATGCCAGGGTTGTGGCCATTCATGAATTGAATTGAGAATGCATGGTAAATTCCAATTCACTTCCAGGAATTGGAATTAGAATTGCATGCAGCTAAAGGGAAATGGAATTGAAATTAAATTGGAATGTCAGGCAACAGAACTGAATTCAAATAAATTCCACTTTTTAAGATAATTTAATTTGATTTGCTAAATAGTCTACAGTATATCAAATATTTTGAATTACATAAATTATAAACATATAAAATAAATACAAGAGTAATGCATGCTTTATACATTATGCATATTAATTCCACAAATCACTATTATAAGTAAAAACTAAAATATTAAATTTGATTCTCCTCTTTGCACATGTCACTCTGCACATTAATGCCCCAACAACATTTTCTTAAATTAGATTAAAACAATGTTTCCCAGAATTCCATGCAAGGTGAAGGTTCATAACCTATGAGTATAAATGAAAACGATTTAGGGCTTATGTTAAACGTGTGAGATTGGAGATTTTCTTTGAGTTTGATTGGAAAGTTTTTAATTGACTTTGGATTGCTTATTGTGTATGATCTTGGACTGTGTCTCATTTGTGCATGATTGCAATATTAGCACACTGATTTGAAATCCCTATTAAACTGGAAATGGCTGAGAAAACTGAAATTTCTGAGAAGACCTTCATGAAGGAACATTTTGGTGAACTAACTCCTACAACTTCCGGTAATCACAAAGCAGTCTGTAAGCATCGTGGTATACATTTTCATGGATCCAGCCGAGCTACATCAAACTTTAAACGGCATCGTCAGGTGAGTACTTGTACTGGTTGTGGACCTAGCACTTTAAAAACAGTTACATGTGAATAACACTTCTACGCAATAATCATACACATAGGATTTTATCCATTGCTAGTAAATATGGAGGTTTGGTTATTTACCTATGTAAAACAAAAATTGCTTCTGTTTATGTTGTTGCATGTATAAAATTGTGGGACAAGATGATTCAACACAGTAAATGCATAATATCAATGAACATCTTCAGAGTTATTAGCATCAGAGGAGGTACAAAGTTACCTAAGCCTACTGTGCTATACCGAGTAGTCTGATCTTCCCATATTTGGCTGAAATTGCATATCAGTATCTCACGATTCCTGCCTCATCTGCTCCTCTGAATTTTTTTTTTAAGTATTGCTAGACACATATTTAGGCCTGAGAAATACAGTCTTAGTAATGCCAGATTTTAGGAAAATGATCATTCAATTCAATAAAAAGTGAATATATGTGAATGAAATACATTAATGCACATGACTCATTATTTTGTAGTGTGAGACATACATCATGTGTAGCATTTATTACATTAAACTGGTAATCATATACCGGTATTAACAGTATATTCAGATACTTATGTCCTGTGTCATTCATCATTTATCAGTTGTTAATGTGCAGTTCTCAGTTTTATATTCTTACATTTCATTAAGTTTTGTTCATTCCTTACTTGGAATTTGTAAGGCACCATAAATAAAGTCCACATGTATGTCCCTACGTTATCCCAAATAGTTGCTCACAAATAGTAATAAATTGAATTCAGCAGAATTTCACTGAATTGAATTCCATTTCCTGCAACACCAATTCAATTCTAATTCAATTTCCTGTTGTTCTTGTTGAATTTCAATTCCAGTTCCATTTGCTTGTTTGAAGAACAATTGTTGATTTCATTCCTGAATTGACTCCACCCCTGCTGTTTACAGTACCTCACAGTGCTCCTGGGCATTCACTTTTGACACATCTTCATTCAGGGTACAATTTTTAATGAAGGGCTCAACATAAGAGAAACAATCAGAACTGTTTGCGTGTTAGAAATTAAGTGATTTTGCTTTTATCACCTTTTTTTAACATTTTGTGGGACTGTGTTGGTGATGACCCCTCTTGCCATTTTATATTTCTGTTGTTATGACATCACACTTTTTCAGAGCACATTTATGTGTACAGAGTATTTGAGTCTGAGCATGCGTGATGTCACTGTGTCCATCTTTAAGAGGCAGGAGACCTCAATGATTTTTTTGTCCCCAATTGGTTTTATCAAAGAAAAAGATTCATCATTGCAAGAAGGTTATCCTTTTGAGCAGTGTCATTTGTTTTTTACAATTTTTCTTTTGATTTTTGATTTCTTGCTTGCTTAAAGATTCACAGATTGTGCTCATCTCTTTTGGTTCTGGTTGATTTAGTGAATTTAGTGTTTATTAAACCAGCCTATCTGACTAATCTTTTAGATCTCCCCTGATATCCTCTCACAATTTTAAATAAAATTCTTGGATGGCCCATATGTTTTCATAAGTAGGATATACAATTATCTGCACAAGTATGACACTTCCTGACAGAGACAAGCAGAGACTGGTACAGTGATGTAAAAAGAACTTGATGAGGCCTAGTAAAAAAAAAAATGAAAATATGAAATTAGAATAAATCCAATTAAAAACTTCCACCATCAATGAGATACATCAAGCAAATAGGCTACATAAAAGTGAAATAATCATAATTAAGCTTTATGGAATTGTAGGATTCACAACATCATTAACCTTATCATTCTGTCATCTAGGCAAAAATATCAATAATAAAGCCTTCTGAGACAACAACCATGTGGAACTGTCCCTTTTGCACTGCATATAGTTACAGTAAGCCATTAGGCTGGTGGTTTATGAGACATTACTGTGTGTAACCTTCTGACAGTTAGACTAATGTCTGAGCTAGATTTATTTTTTTTTATTCTGTGGTTGGAGATATATTGGCTAGGGAGGTCTAAATCAATAGGACAAGGTAGAGAAAACAAATTTAATGGACATAATAACTAGTTTTCACTTCTTTCATTTACCTATAGATGCCTATTTCATCTCTAAATGCCAAATCCCATGATTGCAAATACTCAGTTCAGATTTTATATTTATTTATTTGTAGTTCCATCCACACAGTTTGAGGTCAGTTGCAGAGCCTTCCAAATTCACAAAGAGGAGTTGTCCCAAGCATGGAAGCTGCTTACATGGGAGATTAAGGGAGGATGCCATGCTGAAATGAACCAGTTATCTGGACTCATAAGTAAATTTATGGGAGGTGGTATCATTTAGGGAAGATTTGATTTGACAATTTTTTTTATTCTATTTATTATCAAAACAGACAATGACAAAGTGCAGGAAAAGAACTTAGGATACCAATTTCATGAGACAAATCCAACCTCTGCACTACACACTAATCAAGCATACCTTAAATTTCTGATAAAGTGAGTAATTCATAGAATGTGAAACATGCAGAATTCAATAGGAATTGTTACAGGACCTCACAGAAGACACTTGGGAACTTCGTTTGTTCAACAGTTAGAAAAGTCAGATGGCAGTATGCTGTAATTCCTCCATGATTTCGGTTCGCCATCTGTTTGTATTTTATCATTTTCCTGCAGTGTTCTTTGTTTTGGAATTCTCTTATGTCTCTACTTCTGTGGCAAAAATAACACAGGGAAACAAATATACATTAATTAACATTTGATAATGAAAATTTGTGGTAAAAAAATCATTTGAATCAAATTCAGAAGGTGAATTGAAAAATATATCTGCTTGAAGGCTCCATCAGTGATTATCAGTAGTACAGCACTGTCACTGGAGAATTAGACTGTGTCACTTTCGTAGACAGATGACCTTTTTCTTCAGGAGGGTTTTTTTTTCTTTCTCTATTTCACGTCTAATTTAATCTGGAAAGCCATTTGCTGTACTATTCCTCCACATAAATAAAGGCAAAATATAATATGAATACAGTTATTTGTTAAATAGGTTGAAAGGTATGAATGCCTTATGTCTTACTAAAATCTCCATTTAAATTCCCATGCTAGTGCACAGCCTGCATAAGGTGAGTATTGGATTATGATTACATTCAGAGTCTGTAAGGACTTGATTTGAATGAAGCAGTTTTGAGCAATGGATGCATAAATGGATCCTAAAAGGTGCCTTATCATTTTAAGATTGCTAGTGGCCAGTGAAAAGGATAGCAATTTCATTACTATCAAGACCAGGATTACAGCTAGTAAAAAACACATAGGAATGCCTGAGCATGACATCATTCCATTATATTGCACACTCAACCATAAATCTGTAGAAACAAAGTATCATAACAGTCACATCTTTGAGATGAAAAATGAATAACTATAGGAGGAAACATAAGAGATATATAAAACCTATGCATACACAGTGACCAAGATAGTGTTATTTTTGAGCCAACTTCTGTTTTTAGTTGGCCTCCTCACCTAATTAAGTGAGCTGTTATTTCGCAGGCTTTGTGTTTTGGGGTCAACTAAGTTTGGTAATTTTCTTATTAAAATGTACTAAGCAGTTATATGGGAAAGTGTAGCCTTTTCACTTTTTAACAATACTTTCATCCTGATTTTTATTCTATTTTTTCCAGCAATTCTGATTATTTAATCCACTAATTTTCTAATCAGTGGGTCTAACACTAAAGTAGATGCAATTTTTCATTATTCAGTGTAATTTGCTCGGATGTCTGCTTGTCATATTTTAATTGTCATTAATAGGATACAATGAAATTACCCTGAAAAAGGGCAAAATAATAATTAAACAACAAATGAAAATTAAGCCTTTAAAGCTATAGCAAAACAAATATTTTCAAGTGTCTTATAAATGTAAAAGTCATACCATTGTGCTTTTACAGAATAAGAGAAGAGAAATAAAAGACCCACTAATTAAATTAGATCAGTTATTATCAATAATTATTACTAATTGTGAATCTGATTGAAACAAAAGCCTGTAGCCACACTGGGTCCCCAGGAGCAAGTTTGGGAATCACTGTTCTAGTTCATAACAGATAGAAATGAAACAGGTATCTTATTACATATTGTGCTTTTTTATATGCTGAATTTGTTGTAACTCTTTATCTACACATTTTTTAACATTCACTTTAAATCATCATCTAGGCAGATGCTGTGGTGTGGTGGTCAAGGCATACCACCTAGAGATTGTACGTTCAAATCCTGATACTTACACTCGATATATTACTTCACTTGCCTGTGCTCCAACTGGAAAAATAAATGTAACCAATTGTATCTCAGATATTGTAAGTCACCAGTGCCCAAATAGGCTTCTAGTGGCTGAAATAGCTTTCATGAATAGCAGACTTCAGTCTGAGTAATACATAAATTGCATCAAAGGATGCCCTGTTGTTAGTGTAGGGTCAGTGGCTAACTGTAGTTCACATTTATTAAACATAACGTTTTTGAAAGAAGTATCCAGAGTAAAGGTTGAATCTATGTTTAGGTCTTAAATTAAAATTGATGGCTGCATTGGATCAAGATGGTTAATATGTGATTATGTCAATTTGCTAATAAAATACAGCATCAGAGAATTTTGTTGAATAATTGCGATTTGAAGATTATTTGCAGCAATGAGGATATTTCAAGTATAATGTAAATAATGGTTACATAAATATTCACTATATGCATAATGTGTCACTGAACCATATTTCCTCTTCCCATTCCATTCTAGATAAGTTATGTTTCTTACCTGGTACAATTTCAAGCAGAAGAAGAAGTGAGCTTCTCTGATCAAGATTCATCCAACACCCCACTGCTGCTTCTGCGGGCAGCACAAGCTGTTGCTACACATACATTTTCAGGCATTTCAATGTTTTGCTGCCAGAAGTGACTGTCAGTAGCTGAAGGAACCTCCTCAAGGTACAGTAAATTTGAAGCAGTAAACTCGTCTCTAATTGAAACTAAACAAAATGTTTCTCTGTTTTTAAGATAGATAGTTTGAATAGTTACCAATACTTTTGAGAATTTTGGAAATTTTAAAAATGTTTACAGCTTTTTCTGTTTGGGACATCTCACTAAACATTGAAATTTCATACAATTAAGAGTTGTTTCATGTGGACAAACATAAAGAAATGACAATGACAGTTTGTACTTCTAATCCCCTTCTTTCTTTTTTTTTTATTTAGGTTATGTTCACAGCGGCATAATGAATGTCACCACTTTGTGAGCCAGCTGTTAAGATGAATATTGCATTGGTATCCCAAGAACAGTTATTTTTTTTCTTTTAACTTTTGCTTCTCCCAAAAACCAAGATTATATTTTGCCTTTTGTCCAATTGAATTTTGCAATTTGGTTATTCTGACTTCTTTTTTGATGTTGGCATGGCACTAATTGCTTTTCTCTTAGTGCTTTTGTCTTCATCTCTAAGTTCATTTCATCATAACAACGGTCTTTTGGCTTTTCACATATCCCTTAACAAGAGGTTCAAATGCTGCTAAAGGAATATGAAAGGACTGTTTGCAGCATGAAAAATACACAGGGAACAATAGTGTTGTAATGCTTCATTGATTTTGGGATTTTCAAGCCTTCCATATTCCACTCAAAGTAGGTATCACAGATGGCATTTGGCAGCCCCTGTAGTTCTCATTAGGAAGATTGATGGGTCCTGGCTGTTCCACATTTACCACATGAGAGTGAATTAAGTTCCCAGGAAAGACTAATACTGTTTCCTTAATCCCTTGATCATTCACATCATTGAATACCTGGATCAAACTTCCTTAAACTCTGTAGTGTAATTGGGGATAAACTTAACCAGAAGCTAACCTCAAAACAACATTCTTGATAGGGCACTAGTTTTGTCTCTTTATATCGGTACAGTTTATGTTGTGTAGTGCGCCATCTATATTTAAGCACATGATGAAGCATATCCTGGCCAAAGTGTCATTATCAGTTGTGGACTACATTTTAATGATCTCTTTGTGGTTGTCCCTGCTTTGGAAGTTGCTGTATGAGACCTTGAAATTATGCTATCTTGTTTCCAAAGGGAAGGTCTTAAGCTACATAGGCTTAAGCTTCTTATGAATGAACTGTTACAAAGAGAGTTGCAGTTCTTAGTTTATGTGGTCAGCTTTAAATATGGATCTACTAACCCTACTTAGCTGGAACCAGTAAGAAACTGGCCATAAAAAGAAAGCATTACTTTGTTGGCATAACTGGGGCTGGCCCACATTGCCCCTCGTTTTGTCAGTTATCTCACCAGCAGTGTTAGTTAGCTCTTTACCCTCCAAAGTGATAAAAATCACAGATTTGCAAAAACATTGATATAAAAACTATTCTGTTTCTCTTCTCTTCACATAGTGCCGATGCTCTACTTCCAAGCTGTTTTTATTAGTCCATAAGAGATCCTGTGAGCCTTGAGATCAACAGATAAAAAGATTCTGTTGTCATATTAAATCGCCCAACATAGATTTATACTGTAGAATGCTCAGGAGAAGGTGGACAGCCTAGTTGGCCTACGTCTGCAGAACTTTGACAGTGTCTGACTTTGTCTTTGTTTGTAATAGCTAATTTTGTACACCTGAGAATTTGTATTTTCTCCAAGGATGCTGCTAATTTAAGTTCTTATTTTCTTCTTCTCCGTTGTCATCTGACCATTGTTCACATAGTTATATTAAAAACTTCAGATGATATTGTTAAGTTATTTTTATTTTAATCAGCTTGGAACTGCTTATTTTATTGTGTGTTTAAAGAAATCTTTGTCTTTGTATGTATTACATAATTAGTGATTTGTAAAGTGGCATTCTATTTTACTTCTGAGCTTGTTACAGCACGCTAAGCCTGCACTCAGTGAAGAATGCAATGCAAAAATAAATTGAGATGAACTGAACATTCAACAGCAGTCCTTATACAAGTCACTTTTCTTACTTTTCTGGAAACCTACTGTTTGTGCTGACTACAATGCTAGCATTTTAAGCGAGTACTTTTTCAAGAGCAGTCAGATGTCAAGTTGATGATTTAATGCTAAAATGGAGCCTTGCTGCTTGGGAAAAGAACTGCTGCGTGATATGAGAGTTCTGGAGTGATCATTTATAGTTAGGGAATGATTTGCAGGATTATCAGTATTTCTTTTCACACTGTCTACAGTATATCTTCTGGGGAAGACATTTGAACTGTGCAACCCAACGAAATAAATAACCTATCCTGGCTTTTTGGCTTGAAAATGCACTTGTCTTGTGTGTTTTATTTACTATTTCAGGCTCAAGTTCAAGTTGTACACGGTACAATTTGATTCTTACTTGTTTGTCTCGCACAGATTAGTGACACTAATATAACAGGTTGCACAATAAATTAATATACTAATAAATAAATATATAAAGGAACGACAATCATTGTTCACAAAAAAAAGATAATAAGAAACCAGAAGGTCAGTTACATGCAGTTTTTGTGCATGAATATCATGTTAATGATTGGCTGTTGAGTAGATTTCTGACCTGAGTGTAAAAGCTGTTCCTGAATCTAATAGTGCGAGTGCTGATGATATTATATCCCTTGCCAGAATGAGAAAGGAAGTAAAGAGACCATACAGAATGGCTGAGATCTTTAACAATACTGTTTGTCTTTCTTAGGTGCTGTGTGTTTTATGTCTTGAAGAGATGGCAGCTATGGTCCAGTAAAGACATGAACTGACTTCAGCACCCTCTGTAATGTTTTGTGATCCTGAGCTGAGAGAGTGCCAAACCAGGTTTTAATGTAGCCAGTGAGGACAGACTCCACTGTCCCCTTGGTGGTTGGTCATAGGTAGAGTAATGCTGGCTTTCCTCACACATTTGGGGAAGTAAAGGCATTGGTGAACCTTCTTGATGAAAGCTTAGATGTGCTTCACCTCATTAAATGTTGAATTTAATTGTCAATTAAACTAATTAGAAAAACAAAAGGAGTTGGTTAGTGACTTCAGAAAACAGGATACATACCTCACTCCTATCAACATCTTTGGGGATACTATGTAGAGAGCCAGAAAAATATTTTTTTTAATGCAGTTGGGGAAGAAATAGCTCAACTATGCCTGAAACAGAAATGTTCTAAATGATCTCTAAATATCATTAGCTATTTTTAAAATCAAGCATTGAAAAGACAATGAAGTTGACTTCAGGCTTTCATGTCATTATTTGCAAATATGGAGGGTATAGTGTAGTCAGAAAAATCTGGAAACTGAATGAGCCATAACTGAAACACTGAACACAGGAATATAGATATTAGACTGTAGAAAATTGCTTCAAGTACTTGAAACAAATTAATAATTTAAAACTCAATGAGGACAGAATTTGATCCTATCTGTGAGTAATGTTAACACTATAACCTTATTATTTTACAATGAGCTTACAGTGGATTCAGAACATTATTTTGTAGATTTATTTTAAATGGATACAATTGCCATGTCTGCCCATTAATCTACACGCAATGACACATAATGGCAAACAGAAAACATTTTCAAAAATTTATTAAAAATCAAAAACTGAAATCTCTCACTCATGTAAATAATCAGAGCAGCTCGATTCAATGCCGATCAATCTAACATCTGGTGGGGTTTGGGACACCTTGGACATAGATCACATATAAGTGTTTGGGGGTGGCTACTGAATAGAGGAGCTGTCCCCCTGTGGTAATGTGCCTTACTGGCATTACCAGCAAAAAAACAAAAATTAGTTTAGTGTCCTCTGCAGGGTTATAAATGAGTCATTTGTTGAAGAAAAATGAAAAAAAAAAAAGACAAATAGGTATGAAGAAATTAAACTTGCCTTTTTCTTTTCTAGTTAGTGCAGAGGGCCGTCTTTCTCACAATATGCGCACCTTCTGGGAATATCACGCCGGGTCTTGTGTAGAGTGGAAAGGCGGCCCTGCAATTGACCGGCCGGGATAGCAAAGTCTGTCTTCCACTCGTGGGATCGTACCTCCTACGATCTCATAGCGCTGAAAGAAGAGGAAGTGCGAATCATCTTAGTATCGGTTTGCCTCGGTTTACAAAAAGTATCCCGTATCGGCAACTGTCTGGGCAGTAGCTCGGGAAAGGGTATCCTGTATCGGCAATTGTCCGGGGAGTAGCTCAGGGAAGAGATGGAAAAAAGTGCTTACTTTCTGTTTTTCGGAGAAGCGCAGTACGCGTCTCAAATGCCGGCATAGTTATGTGCGTGCTGGCTGTTCAGTTTTAATAGGAATTTTGCGGGACAGGAGACGGCACTCTTTGTAGACGCATTCATTTCAACGCATGCCCGATGACGTTTAGCAGGTTAATTGGTTGGCGCCGAATACAAACAGGAATTTCCGGCCTCTAAAGGGGGTCTTCAGGCTAGATCAGCAGAGAGAGGGAGGTACAGTAATTGGTAGAACGTTGTCTTGAGTTTACCAAGCACTGCGGCATGTGCCTAGATTATTGTAAATATTGTTTTTTCCTTGTATAAATATCTCTGGATTAGTTTTGGTGGAGGTATTTATTGGGTTGTGGTTATTGGTGCACTGTTTAGTTTTTTTTCTTTTTCTGTATTATGAATATTCTTGTTTTTGGTAAACTCTGTAATATACACTGTTTAGAGGAGCCGCTTCCTGACTTGGATTACTGCGGAGGAAGGAAGGTTTATTTTTGTGTATATATGGGTTTCATTAACTTGTGTGCATTTTTCTTTTTCATTTGGGACTTTCAGTCAGCACTGTAAATATTGTATATACAGTAGTTGTCATTTTTCGGCTCCATTTAATTACTGTTTTTGTGTGTCCTTTGTGGTAGTGGACTGGATATATATATTGTTCCGCAGGACATTACTTTTGTTTTTCTTTATGTGCACCTATAAATAAAACTTCACTTTATTTTTGTAAAAACCCAACCCTTTTGTGTCCGTATCTCCCTGTTTTACACCATCATCCTAGTCACGGTCGGTCCAGCATACTAGACATCTAGAGTGTAGGCTGGTGTCCCCCAATTCCGACTAAACGGGGTGTCACACCCCTTCAACTGGCCAAATAACTCCACTGATTTTCTATAAGGTTTAAGTCTGTGCTTTGATTGGGCCATTCAAGAAACTCAGATATATGTCAGATATATGCTTTGGTCATTGTCATGCTGATAGGTGAACTGTCATCCTAGTCTAAAGGTTATGTGCATTCTGAAACAGGTTTTTTCAAAGACCTCTCAGTGTTAACTCAACAGAACAGAATCTGAAGTGGCACCGCAAGGGTCTGAATACTTTTGTAAATGAAAGAGTTCAGTTAATTATTTTTAGTACATTTGCAAGCCTTTCTGAAAACATGTTCTCACTTTGCCATTATAGGTTATTGAGTGCAAACTGATGGGCAAAATGGCAAATTTATCCATTTAAAATTAAATCTACAACACAATAAAGTGTGCAGAAAGTCAAGAATCCACTGTGATGTTATTAACTTTACTTTCCGGCAGGAGGCCTTCAACTCAGAAGATCAAGTGGAGTATAAGAGAACCCGGTATGAGCTGCAAAAGTCTATCAGAGCAGCAAAAAGGGCTCGCTCACAAAAACTTGAAGGCTATTAGCTTAACCACAACACGCACAACATGAGGCGGGGAATTCAATCTGTCACAAACTACAGGAGAACCACAACAACTACAGATCTCTCAGATGTCACCCTTCCAGACAGCCTTAACACCTTCCAGACAGCCTTCTATGCCAGGTTCAACAGGCTGAATACAGACACACCCTCAAAGGCCCCCTGTGACCCCACGGACACTGCCTTTCAGGTGACACACACACAGGTCCTGAAAGCCCTGAAGAAGGTGAACCCACACAAGGCTGTGGGACCAGAGTTTTGAAGGACTGTGGGGAACAATTAGCTGGTGTGTATGCTGACATCTTCAACCTGTCATTATCCCAGGCAGTAGTCCCCCATATTTTTAAATTCTCCACCATTATACCAGTCCCCAAAAGATCAGACACATCTATTCTAAACAATTTCAGGCCAGTGGCACTCACACCAGTCGCTATGAAATGTCTAGAAAAACTGGTTCTCACGCACATCAACCATATGGTCCTGGACACTGTTGACCCCCTCCTGATATTCTGGTTTTCAACTACATTGTCAATTCCATGCACGTTAATTTAACTGGCAATTCAAAAGTGGAACCTGTGTGAGTGTTAGTGTGGATGTATGCATTAATGGGTTGTGTGATGGATGGACATCCTGTTTTTTCTGACTTGCGTGTGGTGCTGCCAGGGTAGACCATAGCTGTCTGAATTGGACTAAATGGATTTGAGAAGATTACAGTATGTCTTTATCATAATGGTATATTATTCCATCCATTCACTGTATCTGTTTTGTCCAAATAAAGTATAAGTGGCTGTACTGTAAAAGCAGCTTAGGGAATAAGGCTGGAGTCAGCCCTGAACATGGCACATTCACGAATACACATGTAATCTCATACTGGGCTAAGCTGGAATCTCCAGTTAGCCTAATGTGCAAGCTTACTGGAGGAAAAGCCCTTATATACATGTGGGAAATATGACATTTTCTTACACATCGTGACTGGGCCTTGAATTTTTTAACCAATACCTTAAAGGGGTAGGGTGTCCAGGCAAGAGCTTGCAAAGGTAAGTGGCACCTTTATGATGGTACTGGGGAGGAAAAACAGGCAGTAAGGTGTATTATATAAGCTTGAGGACTTTAACCCCCAAGGGTAGCAGTTAAATTCTCTCTTCTTGCTCACTACCTTGTGAACCTGAGCAAGTTACTTATCCTGCCGGTGCAACAATTGTAAAAAGTGAATGCAAACAATTTAACTCTAACCTAACCTTGTAAGTGTTCTTAAATAAAGTTGTTAATAAAATATGCAAAGTTTAATATGAAATCTTCAGAATCAAGACAGACCAATAAGGGATGCCAGTGTGAAAAGGCACGGCTGCTATGGGAGCAACAGATCCTGTTGTGTGTGGTGGGCAAGAAGAGTACTTATGGAAAAGAAAAACCAGCATGCTAAATAGAATCATGCAAAGCTTTCCTAAGAAGGGACAAGGACTGGGTGGATGTGAGTGATGTCTAACTTTCAACATAAAGAGAGTGAGGCCATTTATAGTTGGTAAGAGACTGCAAGGCCTACTTCCTGATAAGTGGAAATATAGAGACAATTAAAGCCAGAACAAACTTACTCAATCAAGCGAAAGTGAGAAATGTGCCTATTTTACAGGTTACTAAGGACCCAAGCATGCACGAATGCTTGGGTGAACATGGCATGTGGTCCAGCGTCCTAGCCCTTTATTAATTTTGGTTTTGTGACTGTATTGAGCTTCTTCACTCCTGTGTATGTACAGTATTTTGACATGAATAAAAAAAAAATATATATATTTTTTATCCTCGCTGCTTCACTCCTGTGTATGTACAAAAAATATAAATATATATTTTTATCCTCATCTGCTTTCAAGAAGAGAAAAGGTAAATGATAAAATTAACAATATCAAAATGATACTGACATTTCCTTCTTCTCTTTTTAAAAACCTCAAAATGTGTTTAATATGACAGCAACAAAAGATCCACTGTAGGCATGTTACCTTGTGAAGAAGATGACAGCTTTTCATCCTATGCTTATTGATGCTCTATGATTAGGTGTCCACTTTCATGCATGTTGCAGTTCTCTGTGAGTTCTGTACCCTTAATGACACAAAGAGCATTTCCTGGCAGGTAATTCATTTTCACTTTTTGCTCCTCTCCACCTGCTCCCTGCCTGGGTCAACTGACACAGGGAAGTAGAAATGTAGATGCTAACTTTAAACAAGTTCCTCCTCCTCAGAAGTACAAAAGACTATTATTCTATATTGGCCTGAAGCAAATATCTGAAAAGATCATATCTGGAGCAAAAGACTTTATTGAAAAATGTTAGGCCTTGTTTTCATAAATATCTGTAAAGAATCCTTTCAAATCACTATTTATTAAGTACACATACCTTTATTTAAAACGTATTCCAAATATACTACTATCAGTCTCTATAAAAATATAAAAGCTACCTTCTAGACATATAAGGCAAGTTTCTGTCTATAAAGGCCTTCTAAATACAGTGAATGGCTAAGAACAATCATGAAGTTTGCCTACTATATTATGAAAAAGATTACATCTATTTTGGAAAGGATTTCTGAAAATAACATTGTTTTATATTTTGAACCTCTTTTTACTTCAAGAAACTGATGATCATTTCAAGTGAGTAGGTGCAAATAAATGCTCAATCAAGTGTTTTTGCTGTCTCTGGGAAGAGTAACTGTGATTGAGGTGGGTCTTCAATAGTAGGAGTGAAGCAGTTTGATTTTAAAATGCATTACAGCTGATTTTTTTACAGGTTGGTTGAATGGCACTCAGTCTAAATGGCAAATGCCTAGTTTTGATGTGTCATTGGCATTGTGGCTGCTTGTTACAGTATAAAGATATTCAGGTATTAGTAGCAGGTTTTGTGCAAAATAAAACTTTTCACAGCTGAGCACATATATTTGATTCATTCACTGTGGTTGTGCCACAACTGATGGTGCTTCTGTTTTTAACACAAAGCAAAGAGGTTTTGCTGTTGGAACTATGGTATAACATGTAAAGCAAACTGCCTTAAGAGTCACCATTTTTGTCACCTTGTGAGAAGGGTTGCTGGGTTACTGACCCCAATAAAGGTCTAGGTGGAACAGAATATCATAAGGCAGAATATCTGTATCAAGCCATTACTGATTATTATTTTATCACTTGTTTCTGGCCAATCTGAATGTTCTGTTTAAATATTCTACATTTTACAGTCCATTTTCATTAATTCTTTTTGTGAAAATTTGTTAGCATTTATAAAGTATGTTAAAGGCTTGGTATTTCTTGTTAGTTTTACAATTAAAGATCACTGTGGTCTGAGAAGCTGGTATTGCTTCCTGGAGTGCAAATTCTGCCTTGTTCCTGGAAAACTTGCTCACACCATGCATGTGCTGCTTTCTCCCTGCTAATTAATCCCTCATTAAATACTGACTAAATGGCTGTTTATGTGGCAGGTAGCAAGAACAAACTAATTGGCTTTGACCAGCTCATATCCAGAAGTACAGAAAATACAATTGGTAGGAAGACCAGAGTCTGCATTTTTGA
Source organism: Polypterus senegalus (assembly GCF_016835505.1). Taxonomy (NCBI): domain Eukaryota; kingdom Metazoa; phylum Chordata; class Cladistia; order Polypteriformes; family Polypteridae; genus Polypterus; species Polypterus senegalus. The sequence goes on along the minus strand of NC_053170.1, from coordinate 74,281,325 downwards.
GGCATTTCTCTACCAGGCATTCAGGTATTTTTCAGGCATGTTCTTTAAGTGGAAAAAAAATGAAAACATATTATAATTTAGAATCTTGTGCTACTTCTCAGCAAGTTTATTTTAGGAATTGTTCTGGCACCAAAGAGAGTGATATTTTACATTTTAAGAGATTCTAAGCAATGTCTTGCTGTTAGTTCTCACTTTGTTTCCCATGGTGAGGCCCCTAGCTGTGAGTCTCACAGCCCCATGGCTTTCTCTAGCCATTCTTTTTTGAATTTTGCCTGAACTGTATTTTGACCCTTTGTCCAACATCAATAGTTATTTATGCCCAAATCACAGGCACAAATACAAACATTAAAATCTGGGTCTAGTAGAGCTTGTCAGCCACTACTTTATAAAAAATCTTGGATCTGTTATGAGCCAAATTTGCATTTTCAGGTTTGAAAATTAATGTAGGTTTGTCATTCATATATGCCAGCTTAAGAACTCCTTGTTCTATGATCAACTAAACAATAAGTCAGTCAATTAATCAGTCATCAGTTTTTATTTAAGATCATCTACCTGAAGCTAAGCATGTTCAGGTCCAGCCAGTACTTGGATGGAACACCACCCAGAAAAGCTTGGGCTGTTGCTGGAAGAGCTGTTGGTAAGGCAAGCAGGTGGAACTTTCCCTGTGGTCTAGATGTGGATCCCAATGCCCCAGTGCAATGACAGATACACTGTGCTGTATAAATGGTGCCATCCTTCAGATGAAACATAAAAGCAGAGTCCTGACTCTCTGTGGTCATCAAAGATCCCTGGGCATCCTTTTTAAAGAGTAGGGTGTATCCCAATATCCTTGCTAAATTGCCATCCATGGCCTAGTAATTCTGGTCCCATAATCATTCCCTGTCTCTGATTGTCTCTCGGCCCTTCACCACCTAACCGTTAATGTGTGATGAGTGTACTGGAACAAAATGGCTGCTGCCGCATCATCCAGGTGGATGCTGAACATTGGTGGAGGTTGAAGTGGCTCCGATTCCACTCACTAAGCAAAATTCTTTTAGAAGTGAGAAAAGAGCTATATAAATGTAAAGAATGATGATGATGATGATGATTATTATTATTATAGCATCTCTCATAAAGCACATTATCTTTAGTCATTTTGCAAATCAAAAAATAGATAAACTGAGTCAATTGACAGTATGTAATGATAGTACAGCAAAGTCAGGACTAATACAGCTGTTACACATTTGCTATTTAAATATTAAAATATAGAAAATTAAAGAGAGAAGGGATTTGTTTTTAAGATTACCTTAAATTTAGTCACAAATTTAGCTTGATGGACAAACATTGGAAAAGCATTCCAACCTATTAGATCCACAAATATCTGCACATTGGCTTAATTTTGACTTATCACTCATGCTCCTGCATTGAATACATACTATAGGCAGGGACATTATGTTCTGAAATATATGCTTATCTTTAAAAAACCCAAACCACCAATTTTATTAACTGCCCTTCATTGTCAAATAAACCTGTATGTTGTGCTTTGTCTCAGGAATATACTGTATATGTGAAGTGCTGAAGTCTGCCCATCTGTCACATGATTACCCATGAGCTACAGCAGCTTGAACCTTGTACAGTACCTGGTCTTGATTGAAAGCTTATGACCTAATATGACGGAATAAATGCAAAAAAATGGAAATACTGGCAATTTATGAACTGCCACAAGTAATTAAATACAGAGTAACAGACGTAACTGCTTACAAAACATACAAATATCAATAATTCCTTATCTGTAAGCTATATTTATAGCTCCAGAATGTCCAGTAAACAGTTACTAGACTAATTCCAGTTGTGCACAGAAAAATCAATTTTTACTTGTATCATTAAACTGATAAAACAGTATAAACAGCTTGTTGGATCAACATCCAGAGTTCTTTCCAACAGCGCATACAATGGCACTGATATAGATCCTAGTTTCCTGGAAAGCTGTCTCTATATCATATAAAAAATCCTGGGATGAGACAAGACTTTTTAGCCTGGGATGAGACGGATGAAACTTTGTACCATGAGATTTAACCACGCCTAGTTCTGGAAATAAAAGACAAAGAGTAAAAGACAAAGTATAACGTTGTAAAGAGTTTCAAAAACGTTGGCACAATACACCTGCAGAGCAGGTTAGAGATAATGAAAGTACTAAAATTTGAAAGACTCAAAAAAATTATAGTAAAGATGGTATTAGCGCAAACAAATGGAAATTATTACTCAGTGAGAAAATGGAACAGCGAAAAGAGATTGAAACATTGTTTGGATTTAAACTTTAAATCGGAGACTTGTAGATCGTCTAATTTGTTTTGCCATCAAGGAAAAGTAGTGTTTCTTCCCATTGAAGAGGCATATCTGTGAGAATTAAAAGATTTGTTGTATGGTGAAAGTGAAATCCACATACACGAGTGGCAGAGACATGAAGTGGCTGGTGCGTAGCGCAGACCAGGGGCTTGGCAAGCAAAGCAAGCAGGGAGTGAAGCCCCCTAGTAATATAATAAGAAAGTTTGAGTTAAGGATGATGGATGTATGTATGGACAAATGTGATGTGTATTAAATCTGTGTAATAGTATTGGCATATCCTGCGTGATAAAGGCGTTCGCTATTTTGCGCCTGACCCGGCAAAGACTGACCCAGAGGCATGTGTAAAATCCAAACAGACTTTATTTTCTTCAGCTTGAGGGCACATTTTCCTGTACTCCCTCCAGACACAACACAGTCCCAAAAGCACTTAGTTTGGTTAATACACAACTCCACCTTGGCACCACCACTCCTCCCAGGCAACCTCGTCCTCTTCCTCCCGATTCTGGCTCCTGAGTGGTGGATGCTAGCCCTTTTTATAACCCACCCGGAAGTGCTCCAGGTGCTTGATCGGCTGTTGCTAATTGCACTTCCAGTTGGCACTGTAGAGGTGTCCAGGTTGGGTCCGAGATCCATGCAGCACCCACTGGCAGCCACCCCATCTCCCATGAAACCTTCGGGAAACTGAAGCACCATCATCAATCAGGGAGGCTGCCACCAAGTATCCCGTGGGAGGAACTGAGGAGCCCATGGCTGCTCCCGCGGAACATAAGTAGAAGGGGCGTCAAGTCTTTATAGAATAAAAGTATTTTTAATATATCTTTAAATATGAGTTATTAATACTCTTTTCAAACAAAACAAAAAAATGAGAGAAACATCCTCTGTATAGTATAGAAGCATCGAAACTGGAAGAAGTTCAGTTAATGGTGTGAAATTTAACAGGAGCTCAAATGACAATAGAAACTGATTGCTTTTAAGGAAAAGAATTAAGAGCTCATCATTTAAGTCCTCCGCTGTCTAGTTCTTGTCCTTGAGGGAAGAAGGGTCTTTTTTCCTTTATAACCCAGATTTCACATAATTAATTACTGCAGTTTTTCTTCTGAAGTAAAAAAAGAAATTGAGAGCATGGCAAACTGAGGTCTTCAGGCATTACTATAGACTATATATTAATTTGACTTAAATGAGTTTAAAAAGATTCAGCAAATCTAAATAACAGCAGACAAATATTTCAGACTGTCCCGCCATCAAAACACTTGTCAAGTAAGAGTAAAATCAAGTTTTAGAAGTCAAACTTTCTGAAATACTAATCAGGCTAAGTGTTGCATAGGTGAAGAAATTGTGACGCATAAAGACACACATTTAAATAAGAAAATCTTAGGGGTTCTGCAGTGTATCTCTCAGGTTCTCTATCTCACTGCTTTTCCACCTAACAAAAACTGAATTCACTGTGTCCTCTCTATGAATGAACTTTCACCTTTTTTTGTTTCTGTTTTTGTGTTTTTGTATTAAGTGTTACAAGATTGGACATGGGATATGAAGAAATTGCATGTGTGTTATTTATGAAGGTCCCTGAAATCTTGCAGAGGTCTTTTCTCTTTAACCTGTATTAATTGGGTAACCAAATATTATCTTACAGATTGATAAATAATTTAGACAATTCTGGATTAAGTTATATAGCCCAAGTAGTCTGCTCTTACCTAATTATTTTAAAATTATTACAAAGATATAGTTAAAAATATTTTAACCAACAAAATGTCCACAGTCACATACTGCAAGAGTTTTATATGTACCTTAATTGATAGTTTTTGTATGCACCTTAATTAATATATAATATACTGTAAAAAGTTGAACAAAAAAAAATTGTAGGTAAATTATCCATATTATAATGCTAGTCAAACCTAGGCGAACATCTTTCATAAAAAATGCAACTTTACATATAGGTACGAATGCAATAAATGTCAGCCTTTCTTTACTACAGTTGATTTACTGTATATGAACTCTCATTAAAGTGTAGAGAAGCCTTGAACAGCAAATATGATGTTTTTTTCTGTTGTCTGCAGACACGGTTATCCATTTGCTGTTGTATAGTATAACACATTCAGGAGGAGAATTGAAATAAGAACTAAGAAATCATCAACCAAAACCAAACTGCTCAACAAGTTTAAAGTTGTGAAGAAAGTCAAAATAATGCCTTAAAAAGTAATTGTCAGGGAAACTAGTTTTCTCAAGTGAAATAAAATGACCTTCACTTTAAAGGAAAGTTCAGAGTTCAAACGTGAAATAGGCAGCTTGACATAAAATGGCCACCATGACATCAAATACACGTACATGCATTATGTATGCAGCCAGAATCCAAATAGGCAGAGAGGTAATGAAATCAAAACATGCTGCCAAAAAAAGACCAATAATTAAAAGAATATTAAAGTTAAAATTTACATTTTCGACTGTCTTGATGGGCACCGGACACAAATGGAGGAGTTTAAGCATTCTTGCTCAGGAGCCAGGGAATATGGAAAGTGAGGAAGCTAAAGCTCCTCAGTTATCAGTCAGTGAACTGGTTATGTGTTGGTTAGTGGCCAAAATGGTGAAATTGAAAGGGAATAATGACAATGAGGATTGATGAGCTCTAACACAGGTTTACTCACCAAGGTTCTTCTTTCTTGAAAGTACATTGCATCATGCGTCCCATCCTTCCTGTTGCTTCACACTAAATCAATTTCCTAAAACAAATTATGAAGAATGAAGAATAGCTAGGAAAGGATATAACTACAAACCTAAACAGTATTATATCCAAAGACAAGTCAAAGGAAATCATGTTCTATGTCTCCATATAACCACAACACGAAGAAATAGTTAAGGACTGTATCATCCTCTTTCTTCTAAAAATGTTAAAAAATAATTATATGTTTGCCTATAGGAGAATGCACAGTTTCCTTACAATGACAACCAGTGAAATAACAAATGGAGAAGCTCATTGTTTATCAGTAGAACTCAAGTTTTATAAGTGAAACACCCAGAGTTGATTTTGGCATGAAAATTCTGATAGAGCAATGTGGAACTGGGAGAGAGATGCTGTGCAAAGGAGTGGAGCAGTGGGTGTGTTTGTGAGAGGGTGAAAAAGAGAGGAATGGCAAAGCACTTAAAAAGCAGCACTTAAATACATGCTTTATTACATGGTTGTTGGCAATCTTGGTATTGTGACTTGGGAGTCCAAAAAGCACCGAAGTCCCAAAAATACTTCCAAAAATTGCCTTCTTGTAGGAGGATTAACATCCAGAAACTACCATCACTGCTATTATCAGTTAGAATGATAGTCACAGAATAAGAGTGTCTTCAGTCAGTCATTTTCTAACCTGTTTTGTCCTGAACTGGATCACGGGGGTACTGGAGCCTATCCCAGCCAGCAAAGGGCACAAGGCAGGAACAAACCTTGGGCAGGACATTGACTTAGGGCAAACACACATACATCCCAACCACACACTAGGGCTAATTCAATATTGCTAGTCCAACTAACCTGCATGTCTTTGGTCTGTGGTAGGAAACCCACACGGGGAGAATATTCAAACTTCATGCAGCTGATACCCAAGATGCAAACCCTGGTCTCCTTACTATAAGGCAGCAACACTACCACTGCGCCACCGTTCCACCCAGGAGAGTCTTCTAACACTTCTTAAGCAATGTGGGAGTCAGCAGTTTGCATGGAGGGGGACAGCTTGTTCCACCAGCTAAGTGCTACAGTGAAAAATGTCTGGACTGAGATTTGATGCCACACATTTGAAGCTGTACACTAGCATATCTGAGTAGGTTTGAAGTTGCACAGGAACTTATGAGGGCCTCCCATCTACACGGGTGCTGATCCACTGAATATTCCTGCAAGCATCAAAGATTTCAATTTAAAACATATTGCTACAGTGATCCAGTAGAGCGACCTGAAAAGAGTAGTGACATGTGCCCATCTTGGCTTTTAGAATACCAGATACTAATACTAATTTCTGAATCATCATCAGTGGCTTTGTAACACATACAAGTACTCCTGCCAGTGGCATTTAGGAGTGGCAGTAGTCAGGATATGACAGGACTAATACAGAAACTAGAAGTTGTGCTGCATAGTTTGTCAGACACAGCCTGATTTTGCAGAAGTCATACAGAGAAAATCTGCCTGAGTGAAAGATGATTTCAATGTGATCAAGGTGGTCATTGATCATCACTTCATGGTTTTTCTAAATAAGAAATTACAGTTATCATATCATTAAAAATCAGAAAAATCTAATTATAATACTGAGTTGAGTTTACTACTAATTTATTTTTTTTTAATTCTTTCACAACAGGGTCATTGTGTGGTAAGAGGTCTGTGGCACAGTCCAGGTTTTAATCACATCCTGAGAACGTACAGGCTCAGAATGGCTCCGGATGTGCACATGACGGCACCACTCCAGGATTGATTTCGGTGCATGGCAGATCACGAACTCATGTGCTAAAGCAAGTAGATCAGTCCAGTGCTTCATTCACATCTCGAAATGGGTGGAGGGTCACAGCTGCACCCAATCAGGGCATATGAAGGAACCTGCATGGCAGAGGGAAAGGAAAACGAGAAAAAGACCAAATGAGAAGGAAGGAACGGAGGTTAAAATGAAAGAAAGAAATACTGATCGAGAGGCTGGATTGGGATAGCTACAGAAGAACAGAGGCAGGTGGTAAGGAGTGAGCCTCAGAAAGAGGAACCTGGTGCTGAAGAAGGGGTGCTCCTATTGAGAAATACTGAGGAGTAGGAGTGGCCTGTTATGCGGTGTCTCCCACAGACACCAAAGGACTGACACCGGTAGACATGTTTTGTGACTCAGCGCGGCACCCCATGAATGCTGAAGTACTGGCAATGGGGACTTCAACCAGGTATTTAGGATTGTTTGCACCTGTCAGAATGGCATCTCCTCTGGCTGCAGTATCCCATGAAGGCTAAGCATAGGAGATGTTGTGTTTTAGAAGGAAGCACTGGGGGTTATGTGTTTTAAGAAACAGCCCCTGACTGTAATTTTAACTCTGATTTTATTAATTATTTATTGGACTTTGTAACATCCACTACAGCACTTGTTTTATGGATTATTTATTTGAATCACTGCATTATTTTCACTTCATTCTTAGTTAATTTTAAGAAAAGCACTGGAAATTTTTGCACCTTGTTAAATGTGTGTGTCCTCATTTGCACAGCTAAACTCAGTCTATGACTATTGCTGAAGGGCTCCTGGATGCAACAAGGGAGTTTGGAACCAACGTCGGCTGTCACAGTCACCGGGTGCGAGATGGGAGGGCAATTTCCCACTTGTCCTAAATGCAGAGATGCCTAGAGAAGAAAAAATGATTAATGCTTTTACTTTTGTATACAAATACACAGGGATGGACTGTGAAGCTTATTCAGGCCAGGAATCCTAGTCTAACCCAGGCAACACAATATACATCAGTTTTATTGTACAGGCACAGACTCACAAAACCAACAAACACCATTTTGTCTTGGAATTTTTTATGAATGAGGAGACAATAGATTCATCTGGGTCTGCTGGAGCCAATCCCAGCCAACAATCCCTGGGCAGGGCACCAGCCCACATCAAGCACAATTTAGAATTGTCAGTGCTGCTAACCTGCATGTCTTTGGGAGGAAACCAGAGTACCCAGAGGAAACCCACACAGGCACAGGGAGAACATGCAAACTCCATGCAAGGAGGACCCGCGAAGCGAACCTGGGTTTCCTAACTGTGAGGCAGCAGCACTACCACTGCGCCACCGTGCCACCTGACAGTAGATTCATCCATCCATCCATTATCCAACCCACTATATCCTAACTACAGGGTCACAGGAGTCTGCTGGAGCCAATCCTAACCAACACAGGGTGCAAGGCAGGAAACAAACCCCGGGCAGGTCGCCAGCCCACTGCAGACAGTAGATTCAGCTTTTACAAATGCATTTCACTCTTAAATATTAGTCTCAAGACAACCTCTGATAAAGTATGGAACAACACTTCATAAATAAATAAACCATGTAGTTCTATAATATTTATATCAAACAAATGTGTAAAAAGCACTGAACCACAAAAAGTAGTTGTCAATGGAATACACAGTGCATAGATTATCTGTGTAATTTCAGTGGGGAGTCTGGAATGTACACAGCTGCTGTCTGTGTCTGGATGGTAATTCTGAATACTCTTCCACAAAGTTGGTCAAAAAAGACCACTTTGAATTTCTTCAATAAACAAAAGACAGAAAAAATGTCTGAGTGCCACAGAATCGTATCAAGTAATTTTTAAAGAATGCATTTAGTAAACAAAAAATTATGAAACATTTCGTGTAGCCTATTCAGTCACTCTCTCATCTTAGCACTAAGGTTTAACTGTCAGAGTGTGAGAGATGCACTTTAAAAATATTAAAATAAATTAAAAACAAGACACATTCATTGACAAACTTATCATGAAATAAAGAACAACAGGTACATTAAAAAACACAAATCATTCCACTCATATATGTGTTTCATTGATAAAAAATAAAATTAAACATTTCCTGTAGACTATTCAGTCATTCTGAGGGGAAAAGGAAAACAAAAAAAACATTAAAAATGTGACTATACACTACACTTCATTAAAATTTGAAACAAAAATAAACAAAATAAATACACAGTAACAAATACCAAAACCCATACAACATCCCAATATAATTCAATGTATATTATAAACTTTTAAACAATCCTATATTACTTTAATCATAAAAGCACCAGATGTACATACCTCTCATCATAGCACTCCTGTTTAACTTTCAGAGCGTGAGACGCACACAAAGTCCAAGCTTAACTTGAACAAAAACAAGAAACCATCCAGCTAGAAACCAGAAAAGAACCCCTCAAACGTTAAACTGAAAGGATCTGTGCCCACTAAAGAGCAATAATGCCTGCTCATTTTCAGGTATAATAACATTAAATTAAAGCTTGATCCCACTTATGGGTTTAGAAGCCTGAAATCGAGTCCAGTTCTTCCTTTAAACAGCATTATTATCTTGCATCATTAGTGACAGTGATAAAGGGTAATGCGGTAGGGTTAAAATAAATGATACTTTCCATTACACTTTCGACCATTTGCCCCATAGTTCAGGTTTTGTGCATTTTATTTCATCTTTACAGACAGAAAAGGCACAGATATCATGCTTATATAAATACATTTACTTAGGTCAACTCACATTTTTAATATGTTTTCTTCCTACATCCCTTAAGACACACTTATTAAGTTACCAAGTAGTTCCCAATTGGCTCTTTTAGCTGTGCGTATGCACATATACATGCATGAGTTAGCCCTGAGATGAACTGATGCCCTGTCATGGGATCTCTTTTGCTTTGTGTCCAGTGCCACCTGGATCAGCTTCAGTCAGATTAAGCATGCCTGAGAATACTATGTTATTTTATGTTTTTATCTTATGGGGTTCGTCAGGGGTGTGTTCTTGCTCCTACTCTGTTCAATGCTTGTATGGACGGGGTGTTCGGCAAGGTCGTGGGGTACAGCGGCTATGGAGCATCTGTTGGTGAAGAAAGATTCACGGATCTTGACTTTGCTGATGATGCTGTGATCTTTGTGGAGTCAATGGAGGCTGTGATTGTGGTGCTCAAGAGACTGAGTGAGGAGTCTGCGAGACATGGACGCTATCCAGTGACCTGAGATGAAGACTGGACTCCTTTGATACTGTTTCTCTCGGAAAATCCTTGAGTACCGTTGGTTTGACTTTTTGTCGATTAATCAGTTGCTCATGGAGTCCCGAATGAGGCACATTACCTGCATTGTGAGGGAGCATCAGTTACCGTACTATGGCCATTTGGCGCGTTTCCCCGAGGGTGATCTGGCTCATAAGATTGTTGGGGACCCGAGTGGCTGGACCAGGGCAAGGACTCGCCCACATAACACCTGGCTGTGGCAGATAGATTGTCATTTGCGGAGGGTGGGACTAGACCGTGCATCCGCCTCAGGGTTGCAAACTGGGATCCCGAGTTGTTTCATCGTGTAGTGGGGGGGCAGCAACGCACTGTACCACTGCATGCTCCTCAACTTGACTTGACTTGACTTACAGTATGTTTTTATTGTATCATGAAGGTAACTGTCATAGCACATGTGACCCTTGACAGCTAAGAGCCACATGTGCATTACTATATTCTGCCCATCTTTGGAAAAATAAAGTATAATACATTGTAACATATTCCTGCATATACTGTACAGTATGTACAACTAAGCTGCATTAGTATGGACCAGCTGTCTTGGGGAACATTACAAGTCATTGTGTGAAGAATTGCACTGAATGAAAATTGCTGGCCCTGGGAAAGGGGAAGAGGGTTGAACATGCTGATGGTGTGCTGCAAAATTATTATTTTAGAAAAAAGCATGTCACCCATAAATCTGACCAATGTACATATGAACCGAAAGAGCAAATCTTTCAAGATGACTGGTATGTCACCAGGACTGATCTTCCAATAGCAGCATAGCAAGGCCAGATTAGTGACTCACATAAAAAGAGGAGGAAGGAAATGAGCACAGTTAGTTTCTTCTTATGCATATTTAGTCAGACATGGATTGTAGTGGAGATCACACATCAGGCATTATGCTTATTCAGTTGTGTTTTCTGCTTTGAAAAGGCTGACAATTAGGTTGTCATCTGCCCAGAAGCTGCTGTGCATAAAGGTAAGGTGGTTGTTAGAAACCATTAAATATAATTGGTATTTACTGTAGTGCACTGCTATTGGAATAACAATTAAAGGAGATTGTTTTCATTGTTAAACATCATCCTCTAAAAGAAAAGACTGGATCACTGTTGATTAGAATTCTAAGTCATTTCTGTAGTGATGTAATAAAGCAATTTACAGCATTAAAAAACTGTTGCAGAAGATATAAATACGAACCCTGGATGTAAAAAAAATAATAATAATAATATTGGAAAAACTTCATGACACTTAGAATATAAAGACTTCAGCTTCAGCTCTCTCTGGAGCGGTTTGCAGCTGAGTGTGAAGCGGCTGGGATGAGAATCAGCACCTCCAAATCCGAGACAATGGTCCTCAGCCGGAAAAGGGTAGAGTGCCCTCTCAGGGTTGGGGGGGAGATCCTGCCCCAAGTGGAGGAGTTTAAGTATCTCGGGGTCTTGTTCACGAGTGAGGTAAGAATGGATCATGAGATTGACAGGCGGATCGGTGCGGCATCCGCAGTGATGCGGGCTCTGCATCGGTCTGTCGTGGTGAAAAAAGAGCTGAGCCGTAAGGCAAAGCTCTCAATTTACCAGTCGATCTATGTTCCTACCCTCACCTATGGTCATGAGATATGGGTAGTGACCGAAAGAACGAGATCGTGAATACAAGCAGCTGAAATGAGTTTCCTTCGCAGGGTGTCTGGGCTTTCCCTTAAGGATAGGGTGAGGAGCTCAGTCATCCGGGAGGGGCTCAGAGAAGAGCCGCTGCTCCTCCACATCAAGAGGAGTCAGATGAGGTGGCTCAGGCATCTGATCAGGATGCCTCCTGGACGCCTCCCTGGTGAGGTGTTCCGGGCACGTCCAACCGGGAGGAGGCCCCGGGGAAGACCCAGGACACGCAGGAGGGACTATGTCTCCCGGCTGGCCTGGGAACGCCTTGGGATTGTCCCGGAAGAGCTGGAAGAAGTGGCCGGGGAGAGGGAAGTCTGGGCTTCTCTGCTTAAGCTGCTACCCCCGCGACCCGACCTCGGATAAGCGGAAGAGGATGGATGGATCGATGGATGGATGTCTTATGTAGTTCATGAAAGGAAACAATGACATAAGAGGAGTCAGCACAGCTGTAACATGAGTTATGGACCCAATAGAAACATGGTGCAATCAGTTGCATTGACAATGGCCAACTTGTACAAGTTGGCTGTAATCAGAGCTGGCTTAAGGGTACATTGCACCCCCAAGCAGACTCATTGCAAACACCCAACAAGTGAGATAAACACAGATTAATTCTTTAAAATTCACACATTTGCATCCATAACTGAATTTGACAAGTGCCTTTGGGGAGTGGGGTTGTCCCTCTTGGGGACTGGCACCCACACAATCATATATGAAACAACTTTGTACTGCATCAGTAATATTGCTTTTCTCTAGTGTTACCATAAGGACAGACTTGTAAAAACAAGTAATGAAGCTTGTAATAAATAGCCAAAAGTGGACTCAAAGATCAGACAAGAAATGACAAGGAATGACAGGAAATAAATGTAAATATTGCAATGGCCAGTCAAGGGCAAATGTATGCCAGAGCAGCACACTGTTATGTTGCTGTTTTTTTTCCTCTGGTTTGTTCTTCTTGACTGTTTTTGTTATGTTACAGCTTGTTTATTGACTTATGTTTGTTTTCCTTTTTTGTGTGTTCTTTTTATTGTGGTGTTATTTTTCTAATGTTTACTGTATTTATGTATTTTTGTTACTATTGTTCTGTTCATTTACCTGTTATACATGTGTCATGTGTATACAAAATAATATCCTTAGTTCCTTGTGTTCTATGGGTAGAACTCCAAATTGCCAGCCCACCCTGCTGTCACTGCTAAAGAAAGCAGGTCCTTTAGAGGTTCATTGATTGTTGATCCTGAGTGCATTATTTTTAAATGTTGATTTTTCTGGTTTCTAGGATTTTCTGGCTTCAGCTCCTGGTTTATGGATTACAATATACAGTATACTCACGTATGTTAGGTCTTGAAACCCAAAAAATTGATCATAAAATCAGACCCGACTTATACGTCCATTCAAAAATGCGACACTTAAATATATATATTTTTTTGAATTGTGAGCTGGGGGGCTGATCGTACCCTCAGAGAATACAGATGTTCCTGGGAAAACCCCTGAAAAATGTTGACAGATTACCTTCACATTGCTCCTTACGTTATTTGGGCTCTGTTGCATGCTAAACCTCTCACGCAGTACTCCGCATACTTAAAAGCATGTACAGCACCTGTCAGTATTGGAATGGATTGTTTTGCTTCTTTCTCTCTGTCATCTCTGTCTTGTCATGGAGAGTATGTTTAAACTTTTGAAAAAGAGACAAATGTTTGTTTGCAGTATTTGAATAAAGTTCCTGTCTCCAACCTGCTGTGTTTCTGTGCAAATCTGTGACCCAAGTATGACAACATCTTCTTGCCTCCTCCAATCTCGCATCAGTTTCTCGGACACATCGAATTTTGTTGCAGCAGCACAGTTACCAAACATTTTTCGCCACCTAAACAACTTTTAATTTTAAACCAGCTTCATATATTCTTCTGATCGAATGCTCCATCGTAGATAAGGGACGCTCTTATGATAAACGTGTATAAGGGTGTGAGATACAAAAAACACAAATCAGTGCAAACGTTGCTTCGGAATAGTTCAGCTATTACCGTGTGGTCACATAGGCATAACAGACAGAGAGAGAGGTTAGGAGCATGAGCTAATACAGCGCATTGCCGCACCCACATGGAAAAAAAAGGCTGTGTGCTCCGTGGTTACTCTCTCAGGTGGGCGCTAGCATATCATAATCTCTTGGACCAATAGCATCTGTTTTCCACATTTAATTTTTATGACCAACATTATAAAATGCCAGAAATTATACGGTGAAATCAAGTCCCAACATATCGGTGGGAGAACTTATCCGTGAGTATATATGGTACATATTGGGATATGCTTGCTCTATATTGCATTTTTAGGCAAATCCTTATTGTCTTATTTTTTGCCTTTTTACCTTTTTGTACTTCTTTGTTACTTTCAAATAAATATTCTTATTTATAACTAGCAAAATACCCGCGCTTCGCAGCGGAGAAGTAGTGTGTTAAAGAAGTAATGAAAAAGAAAAGGAAATATTTTAAAAATAATGTAACATGATTGTCAATGTAATTGTTTAGTCACTGTTGTGAGTGATGAGTGTTTCTGTCATATATATATATATATATACATACACACACACATATAAACATATATATATATACATATCCATACATATATACATATACACATATATATATACACACACACATATATACATACATATATATATATATACACTCACCTAAAGGATTATTAGGAACACCATACTAATACAGTGTTTGACCCCCTTTCGCCTTCAGAACTGCCTTAATTCTACGTGGCATCGATTCAACAAGGTGCTGAAAGCATTCTTTAGAAATGTTGGCCCATATTGATAGGATAGCATCTTGCAGTTGATGGAGATTTGTGGGATGCACATCCAGGGCACGAAGCTCTCGTTCCACCACATCCCAAAGATGCTCTATTGGGTTGAGATCTGGTGACTGTGGGAGCCATTTTAGTACAGTGAACTCATTGTCATGTTCAAGAAACCAATTTGAAATGATTCGAGCTTTGTGACATGGTGCATTATCCTGCTGGAAGTAGCCATCAGAGGATAGGTACATGGTGGTCATGAAGGGATGGACATGGTCAGAAACAATGCTCAGGTAGCCCGTGGCATTTAAATGATGCCCAGTTGGCACTAAGGGGCCTAAAGTGTGCCAAGAAAACATCACCCACACCATTACACCACCACCACCAGCCTGCACAGTGGTAACAAGGCATGATGGATCCATGTTCTCATTCTGTTTACGCCAAATTCTGACTCTACCATTTGAATGTCTGACTCATCATACCAGGCAACATTTTTCCAGTCTTCAACTGTCCAATTTTGGGGAGCTCGTGCAAATTGTAGCCATCTTTTACCTATTTGTAGTGGAGAAGAGTGGTACCCGGTGGGGTCTTCTGCTGTTGTAGCCCATCCGCCTCAAGGTTGTGCGTGTTGTAGCTTCACAAATGCTTTGCTGCATGCCTCTGTTGTAACGAGTGGTTATTTCAGTCAAAGTTGCTCTTCTATCAGCTTGAATCAGTCGGCCTATTCTCCTCTGACCTCTAGCATCAACAAGGCATTTTCGCCCACAGGACTGCCGCATACTGGATGTTTTTCCCTTTTCACACCATTCTTTGTAAACCCTAGAAATGGTTGTGTGTGAAAATCCCAGTAACTGAGCAGATTGTAAATTACTCAGACCAGCCCGTCTGGCACCAGCAACCATGCCACACTCAAAACTGCTTAAATCATCTTTCTTTCCCATTCTGACATTCAGTTTGGAGTTCAGGAGATTGGTTTGACCAGGACCACACCCCTAAATGCATTGAAGCAACTGCCATGTGATTGGTTGATTAGATAATTGCAATAATGAGAAATTGAACAGGTGTTCCTAATAATCCTTTAGGTGAGTGTATACATATATACACATACATCCACATACACACATACATACATACACACACACACACACACACACACACACACACACACACACACTCACACATATATATATATATATATATATATCTATACTAATAAAAGGCAAAGCCCTCACTCACTCACTCACCGACTCACTCACTGACTCATCACTAATTCTCCAACTTCCCGTGTGGGTGGAAGACTGAAATTTGGCAGGTTCATTCCTTACAGCTTCCTTACAAAAGTTGGGCAGGTTTTATATCGAAATTCTACGCGTAATGGTCATAACTGGAAGCAGTTTTCTCCATTTACTGTAATGGAGATGAGCTTCAACGCCGTGGGGGCGGAGTTTCGTGTGACATCATCACGCCTCAAACGTAATCACGCAGTACATAGAAAACCAGGAAGACCTCAAAAAAGCGCTCAAGAAAACATGCATTATATAATTGAGTAGGCAGCGAAACAATAAGAAGCGAGCGAGTGACATATGCAACCATATTCATGAGTTCTGCTACTTCAGAAACAAAGCACGATGTAAACCTACACTTTAAATTAAGTTCATAGACAGGCTGCCGCTGGCGTTTGTAATTTAGTGCCTGCCCATATAAGGCCGTCCGTCAGCGGCAATCCAATAGCAAACTGCTACGGGTAAATATTCACGGGTGAAGGACTGTGCTTATGGAGAGGAAGATGAGATGGTCAGGGTGGTGTTTGACACAAACTCAGCGAAACTGCGAGAGAAAGTTTTAAGTGCCAGGACTAAGGTAACATTAAATACAGCCATGGACATAGCACGAGATGGCACCAGCACAGCTGGGAACCTTCGATGCATGTACACCGAGTGGCTCACGTGAACTGACGCAGTGCACAGATAAAAAGCAACAGTTCCAAAGACCGCTGAACAAAAACCAAATTACACAATTGAAAAGGCAGCAAAAAATATGAAGCGTCTGATAAGCATATTCATAAATCCAGCTACTGTGGAAACAAAGCACACGGTGGAAAAAGTCAATGTCCCGCTAAAGGAAGACAGTGTAAAAAAAACCCGTGCATGCAGTGTGTCAGGTCTCAGATAAAGAAGAAGACGAGCTGTTTATTGATGCAGTAAGAAACGAATCGATGAATGAAACCTGTCATCTTTACAACGATTGACAAACACGGAATGTAACTTGAACACAACACATCCTACAAATACGAACCTGATTGAAAGAAATAATGATAATCAAATCCTTGATGACAGCAACACTCAGTAACACTCACAAAACAAATACTGTATATTGACAGTCATGTTACGTTATTTTTAAAATGTTCCCTTTTCTTTTCTACCTTTTTAACACACTACTCCTCCGTATGATACGCGGGTATATATATATGTATATATATATATCCCGCTCTAAATACTCGAATAATGGATACTTTATTCGCCATCAATGATTGTTTTGGTAAAGCCATACTCAGTGTATTCATTAGATGAACGGTAAAAAAGTAAGAGCGAGGGGAGGATGACTCATTGAGGCATGCAGGCTGTAGTGCGCGTCAACTCTATCTGAATTGCTCGATCACATTTGAAAAAATATATCTTTTCAAGTTCTATTTAGTCCATATGTGTCAAACTCAAGGGCGGGCCACATCCGCCCGCGTGTAATTATATCCGCCCGCAAGATCATTTTATATACTGTATTATTGTTATTAAAGCCCGGGTATATGAAGCGCTGGTAACACAATAAACTACAGATCCCATAATGCAGCGCTTCAGCTGCCTTGCATCAGGGTAACCTGAATGCAATTCAGAAGATACAGAAAACAGCATAATTAAATAAGAATCTGACACTTCAGCGGACGTTTTAACCCGTGCACAATCACAAAGTGATTTCAAGTGAAGCTGCTTTTATGGGAGACACAAATGCACCAGTTCACCTTGCCCCACTTTCCCTGTTGCCAAGTACTGTTAAACCAAGTCGTCACTACGGTGTTCCCAAATACGCACTTTGCTGATAAACTGAGCGCACTGCGCACTGAGTTTGCACGGCGCTTTGGTGACTTTGATGAACAAAAAAAGTCCGTCTACATGCGGCTCGAACCTTGTGCATGTTTGGTAGCACATATCTGTGTGAGAAGCTCTTCTCAGTGATAAAGACTAACAAAACAGCACACAGGAGTCGGCTCACTGATGAGCACCTGCAATCCATCCTGAGAATCTCCACAACACAGAACCTCACACCAAACAGAAACGAACTTGTGGCCAAAAAGATGCCAGGCGTCCAGCTCTAAAATGACATATGAGCAAAGACAACTGAATGATTTGATTTGTTATTGCATGTAAGAGCGGGAGTCAACCGTTTTAACAAACAGCGTATTGCACTGATACGAAATCAGTATTTGTGTGTATATATGTGTGTGTATGTATGTATATGTGTGTATATATGTGTGTGTATATATGTAGATATATATGTATGTATATATGTGTATATGTATAGATAT
The DNA here is from genome assembly GCF_016835505.1 of Polypterus senegalus. Lineage (NCBI taxonomy): Eukaryota > Metazoa > Chordata > Cladistia > Polypteriformes > Polypteridae > Polypterus > Polypterus senegalus. The sequence continues at coordinate 74,263,262 of NC_053170.1, read as the reverse complement.
GTATATATATATATATGTTTATGTGTGTGTGTGTATATATATATATATGTTTATGTGTGTGTGTGTAAATATATATATATATATATATATATATATATATATATATATATATATATGACAACAACACTCATCACTCACAACAGTGACAAAACAATTACATTGACAATCAGGTTACGTTATTTTCAAAATGTTTCCTTTTCTTTTCATTGCTTCTTTAACACACTACTTCTCCGCTGCGAAACACGGGTATCTTGCTAGTATATATCTATACTAATAAAAGGCAAAGCCCTCACTCACTCACTCACTCACTCACTCACTCACTCACTCACTCACTCACTCACTCACTCACTCACTGACTCATCACTAATTCTCCAACTTCCCGTGTGGGTGGAAGGCTGAAATTTGGCAGGTTGATTCCTTACAGCTTCCTTACAAAAGTTGGACAGGTTTTATATCGAAATTCTACGCGTAATGGTCATAACTGGAAGCAGTTTTCTCCATTTACTGTAATGGAGATGAGCTTCAACGCCGTGGGGGCGGAGTTTCGTGTGACATCATCACGCCTCCCACGTAATCACGCAGAACATAGAAAACCAGGAAGACCTCAAAAAAGCGCTCAAGAAAACATGCATTATATAATTGAGAAGGCAGCGAAACAATAAGAAGCGAGTTCTGCTACTTCGGAAACAAAGCACGATGTAAACCTACACTTTAAATTAAGTTCATAGACAGGCTGCGCTGGCGTTTGTAATTTAGTGCCTGCCCATATAAGGCCATCCGTCAGCGGCAATCCAATAGCAAACTGCCACGGGTAAATATTCACGGGTGAAGGACTGTGCTTATGGAGAGGAAGATGAGATGGTCAGGGTGGTGTTTGACACAAACTCAGCGAAACTGCCAGAGAAAGTTTTAAGTGCCAGGACTAAGGTAACATTAAATAAAGCTATGGACATAGCATGAGATGGCACCAGCACAGCTGGGAACCTTCGATGCAAGTACACCGAGTGGCTCACGTGAACTGATGCAGTGCACAGATAAAAGCAACAGTTCCAAAAGCGCTGAACAAAACCGAATTACACAATTGAAAAGGCAGCAAAAATATGAAGCGCCTGATAAGCATATTCATAAATGCAGCTACTGTGGAAACAAAGCACACGGTGGAAAAAGTCAATGTCCCGCTAAAGGAAGACAGCGTAAAAAAAAACCCGTGCATGCAGTTTGTCACATCACAGATAAAAAGGAAGACGAGCTGTTTATTGATGCAGTAAGGAACTAATCGATGAATGAAACCTCTTATCTTTACAACGATTGACAAACACGGAATGTAACTTGAACACATCGTACAAATACGAGCCTGATTGAAAGAAATAATGATAATCAAATCCTTGATGACAGCAACATTCAATAACACTCACAAAACAATTACTGTATATTGACAATCATGTTACGTTATTTTTAAAATGTTCCCTTTTCTTTTTCATAACTTCTACTTCTCCACTGCGATACACGGGTATATATATATAAATGTATATCTATAGCCCGATCTACAATACATACTTTAGCATAGACAAGCGGTGGCGCAATTGTAGAGTCTTCAGCCTCTAACGCCGAGGTTCGATTCCCGAGAGGGATGTACTGACTATGTACGCTACCGATTCATTTTACCTTCCCATCTCCTTGGTTTGGGACGTATGAAAAATATTAGGTTAACGCAGAATCATGTTACGTTATTTTTAAAATTTTCCCTTTCTTAGCACAAGCACAGTTGAGAAGCTTGATGCATGTACTCCATAACGCGTTAAAAATAACGCATTTAATCACACTTTCAATTCCAAGCAAGCGGGAACTTTTGTCAATGCATGATTTCCTGGTACATCCATTACACTGATGCACACATCACAGCTACAAAAATGTTAGAGTCGGAATAAAGCGCGCTCCTACGACTGATCATTTCGACTACCCGAGTAAGCCTTGATAAAAGCATGGTTTTGTGCACACTGAAAAGCAAGCAAAATTAGATGCATTACAGAAAGCGGACTTTGTGGCTCTTACTGGGGATCATTGGACTTCCGTGACCGTTAGTAATTCTAAATACATCTAATTACAAAATGTTCAATGATCACACTGTTTTAGCCTAATGTACAAAATAATTTTGGCTAATGTTACTCAGAGTTTAAAGAGTAAGCTGGTCAAATTACCTTTTATGTTTCTGACTTATTTTTTAAGAAGAAAAACTGCACTTTATGGTGAAATTTTGGTTATTATTATTTAAAGACAATACTATTCTGAAAATGTACTTAAAGTACTTAAACTACCACTTTATTTTTAAGTCTGCCCAATTTTAACCAGGGATGATATTTTTGTTTCTGTTTTGAATTCAAATGCAGTTTAAAAGCTTTTTTCAGAAATTAAAACAGCTTCAGTTTACAATATTCATGTCCATGTCTATTATTTGATTCTGTAAGCCCACTAAAACCGTTTTAAATAAAAAAAAATTTGCGATTTGGGGCAAATTTACGTGTCGATTACATACGATTAATCAAGATTAATTCTTACACAGCCTCTAATTAATTGGATTAATTTTTTAATCGAGTCCCACCTAATATATATATGTAGATATATATGTAGATTTGTATATATATATGTGTATATACAGTATATATGTAGATATGTATATGTTGTATATACAGTATGTATATATGTGTGTGTGTGTATATACAGTATGTGTATATATATGTATATGTATATATATGTATGTGTGTATATGTATATATATATAACTGTATATATATGTGTATAGATGTGTATATATATATATGTTTATATGTATATATATGTTTATATATGTGTCTGTGTGTGTGTGTATATATATATATATATATATATATATATATATATATATATATATATATATATATATGCCAGCAACACTCATGACAATTACAAAACAATTACATTGTCAATCATGTTACGTTATTATTAAAATGTTTCCTTTTCTTTTTACTTCTCCGCTGCCAATCGCAGCTATTTTGCTATATATATATATATATATATATATATATATATATATATATATATAGATAGATATGACAACAACACTCATATCAATGACAAAACAATTACATTAACAATCATCTTACGTTATTTTTAAAATGTTTGCTTTTCTTTTTCATAACTTCTTTAACACACTACTTCTCCGCTGCGAAGCGCGGGTATTCTGCTAGTATATATATACTAATAATAAAAGGCAAAGCCCTCACTGACTGACTCACTCACTGACTCATCACTAATTCTCCAACTTCCCATGTAGGTAGAAAGCTGAAATTTGGCAGGCTTATTCCTTACAGCTTACTTACAAAAGTTAAGCAGGTTTCATTTCGAAATTCTAAACGTAACGGTCATAACGGTCGACAACGTCCGCCATGTTGAACTTTCTTATTTATGACCCCATCTTCTCGAAATTTGGTAGGCGGCTTCCCTGCACTAACCGAAACCAATGTACGTACTTATTTCGGGGGTATGATGCCACTGTCGGCCGCCATATTGAACTTTCCAACAGTCTTTGTTACTTATGGGTCCATCTTCAAGAAATTTGGTACACAGGTTCCCAACACTAACTGAATCCTACTTATGTACATATATACGTCCATAGCCTACACCTCGGTCACCGTGTGAAGTGGCATTGGGTCCCCCATCCCAACGCCTCCCACGTTGTTGGCTGCCTGCCTATATAAAACCGTCCGTCGCTCCGGTCTCTACATTCCCTTCCTTGCTTCGCCACGGGATTCACGTCCCCCTACTGACAACTACAGCCTTTTTGTTTAATCCACGGCTTCTCCGCTGTTTTATTGTTTGTTTATTACAATTATAGTTATTGTATAGGTATTTTACACTTACTTTACATTGCTCAGGTACCCATTTCCTTTATCATTCCAACCCCCATTACCATGTCTATCGAGATGATCACTATCGATCAAAGAACTGTCACTTACCGAGTGGTTTCCATGCCTGGAGATAGCACCTACCTTTTCCATTCTCTTTGTTACATATTGCACGGCCATATCAGGCTCACTCTTGATATCTGGAGGAACATTGTGTGTTATGTATTGAACGACTGGGACAGGTTCAAAGTGTGGACTGATGACGGTACAGGAGATAATTATACTACACAAGAGCACTATAAGAGTGAAATGCTTAAGCCCTTCACCTATTGTTCTGCATGTGAGTTGATGGCTGCCGCTGAATTGTTCGGTTGTCGCTTTCAAGTGTACCGAAATGGCCAAATATTTTACACCTTTCGACAACCACCAATGCCTCTTAAACATCTTAGGTGGCGATTTCAGTAGTGGACACTTTGATGTTTATGAATGTTTAAACTCTCAAAAGCTGGATGTGATTTTATCGATGAAACCGGTTGTGTGCTTACAACGCTTGACAGATGCCAAATGTCACTTCAACACAACAAATCCTGCAAATACTGTCGTAATTGAAACAAACCATGAAATTCAAACCGATTATGACAGCAGCAATCCAAGCTGTGAGATTTGAGACAAGATTACTGTTCACATGGCCAACTGTAAGTTGCATGCTCAAGAGTAAGCTCAGTGCACAACTTGGTCATGTTACAACCGGAGGGCCGAACTGACAATATGATATACAAAGAGATCCTTAACAAATAATTATTGGCATATTTTTCCTCAGTTTAAAAAGGTTTAATTTTCTTCTTAATAAAAATTTTAATGCAGTACTTCGCTGCTGCGTGCGGGTATTTTGCTAGTATATATATATATATATATATATATATATATATATATATATATATATATATATATATATATATATATATATTGTCAGGGATGCCAGGGGCCATGACCGGCCGGGACGCCAGGAGGGACCGGAAGAGGGTCAGAGCCCTGCCTGGACCACGTGGGTTTGCCTTCCGGGTTGCTTTGGGGGCCACGGGTCAAGGGCATGGAAGCCCTTCCCTGTAGGGGCCCATGGTCACCGCCAGGAGGCGCCCCAATGCCTTGGGACTTGTTTCCCCAGCACTCCTGCCACACCAGGAAGTGCTGGGGAAGATTTATGACGGCGCCCGGAGAGCAGCCGGGAGGACAGCCGGCACTTCCGCCACGCTGGGGCGTGGCCAACGAAGGTATGCCGGGAACACCAGGTGCTCATCCGGGTCAGCTATAAAAGGGGCTGCCTCCCTTCATTCAGAGCTGGAGTCGGGTGGAAGGAGGACGAAGCAGTGGAGAGTGGAGGCGGCCCGAAGAAAGGCATTGTGGCCAGGACTTTGTGTGATTAGGGGTTTGTGCACTGAACTGGGTCTTTGTGACCATTATTTGGGGGTCTTTGTGACCGTTATTAGTTGTAAATATTGTATTAAATAAACGTGTGGTGGTTTTACAACAACATGTCCGCCTGTCTGTGCCCGGGTGCCGTTCACAATATATATATATACACTCTTTGGAGTGCTTCAACTGTTGCTGGGGGTGCCAGAATCCATCAAGGAAGAAAAATGAAAAAAATTATATGTACAAAATCTTAATTTATTTATCCATTCTTAAATAATTAAATGGGCAGGTTATTTCGTATCAGTGCAATACGCTGTTTGTTAAAACGGATGACTCCCGCTCTTAAGAGCAAGTCTGCGTGGATATTATGAACTATCGTATCTGTTCAAGTTCTATTTAAATTTTAAATTGAAGGAATTTTTATTTAGTCCACAGAAATATCTTTGGTAGAAATGTAAGTTAAATGTAGGCATCATTGCATAATTTTTTCTTCACCATACAAATGTAAAGATTAAATTCGCCTTACATTCCAACCAATGATATTTGTGTCGACTAAATAGAACTTGAAAAGATATATTTTTTCAAATGTGATCGCACAATTCAAATCGAGTTGATGCGCACCGACGCATCGAGCCTGCATGCTATTGTGCTTTCATCTGCGTGCCTCAATAAGTCACCCTCCCCTCGCTCTTACTTTTTTACCGTTCATCTAATGAATACACTGAGTATGGCTTTACCAAAACAATCATTGAAGGTGAATAAAGTATCTATTATTCATAAAGCTTCAATTGGTGATCTGTCTTTCTGCGTTAACCGCATATTTTTTCATACGTCTCAAACCAAGGGGATGCGAGGGTAAAATGAATCGGGAAGCGTGCGTACATACTCAGTGCACCCTTTTTCGGGAATCGAACCTTGGTCATCGGCACTAGAGGCAAAGCCCCTACCATTGCACCACGGCATGTGGTTTGTCTATTTGAGAGTATGTAGATCGGGGTATATACAGCATATACATACATATATATATACCCGCGCTTCGCAGCGGAGAAGTAGTGTGTTAAAGAAGTTATGAAAAAGAAAAAGGAACATTTTAAAAATAACGTAACATGATTGTCAATAAACAGTAATTGTTTTGTGAGTGTTATGAGTGTTGCTGTCATCAAGGATTTGATTATCATTATTTCTTTCAATCAGGTTCGTATTTGTAGGATGTGTTGTGTTCAAGTTACATTCCGTGTTTGTCAATCGTTGTCAAGATAACAGGTTTCATTCATCGATTCGTTTCTTACTGCATCAATAAACAGCTCGTCTTCCTCTTTATCTGAGACGCGACACACTGCAAGCACGGGGTTTTTTTTACAGTCTTCCTTTAGCGGGACGTTGACTTTTTCCACCGTGTGCTTTGTTTCCGCAGTACCTGCACTTATGAATATGCTTGTATGTATCACACGCTTCATATTTTTTTGCTGCCTTCTCAATTGTGTAATTCGTTTTTTGTTCAGCACTCTTTGGAACTTTTTGTCTGTGCACTGCATCAGTTCACGTGAGCCGCTCGGTGTACATGCATCGAAGGTTCCCAGCTATGCTGGTACCATCTCGTGCGATGTCCACGGCAGTTAAAAGTTTCTCTCGCAGTTTCGCTGAGTTTGTGCCAAACACCATCCTGACCATCTCATCTTCCTCTGCATAAGCACAGTCCTTCACCCGTGAATATTTAGCGGCAGTGTTTCTATTGGATTGCCGCTGATGGATGGCCTTATATGGGCAGGCACTAAATTACGTGGGAGGCGTAACTCAGCCTCCCACGGGCATTGAGCAGAATTCTATTATAGTATATGGATGAAAAAATAAGTTCCAGTTATGACCATTACGCGTAGAATTTTGAAATGAAACCTGCCCAACTTTTGTAAGTAAGCTGTAAGGAATGAGCCTGCCAAATTTCAGCCTTCTACCTACACGGGAAGTTGGAGAATTAGTGATGAGTCAGTGAATGAGTGAGTGAGTGAGTCAGTGAGGGCTTTGCCTTTTATTAGTATAGATGCATATGCATTGGTCTTAAGCCAGAGATTTTTTATGGTTTATCCTTTCCCTTAAAGTGTATTTTTGATATTTTGGAACATTTAAATTATTTCTGAACTTTAAAAGCGATTTCTCCTTTTCAGCCTGTGTAGACCAAAACCTGTCAGTGGAGTTAGGAGATGACACTTCCTTAAGTGATGCCCTTTCTGTGCAGGTTAGAAAAAGCCTTGAACTGTTTTTTGGGGTCTAGGCCTCACGCCCTGTCATCATTGTAAATGTACTGAATCATAAATATTTTATTGCTGTTTTGTTAATTTTAAATTATTGTTATTCATGTTTTGTATAATTTCTGTTGACTATTTTTGCTATTTATTAATTATGAAAGTATTTGGTGTTTTTCTTTTTTTTGTTGAATTAATGCTTTTATAAAGATTACTTGTTGTCCTTTTGGTTATTGAAACAAGTTTTTATGGTTTATGTCCTTTGTTGGGCATTGTAAGACATTTGTAGTTTAATTTTCTTTTCATTTGATCCTTTATTTATGCAAAAGAGGAGACTAGTCAAGTAACCACAATCATTTTGCTCCTTACATCAAAGGTAGTGATTGTATAAAGATGGCGGCATTTCACTGTTTTAATATCTCTCAGTTAGATAAAGAGACAAAGACTTTAGAGTAACCAGTTTCTAAACAAGGAGCCCAACAGATCACTTTCACGGGTATCTATGATGACTTCCTGCAAGTTTCTTGCTGGGATAATGAACTTCCTGTTGAATGGTGGTTGGCAAATACAATGGAGCAATAGGGAATGTTTTTTAGTTTTCTCTCAAACATCTTCCCAAACTGACCACAGCATATGTTACACAATTAATAGAGTGGAAAAATGTCATTTAAAAAACTCGAAAAGGGATAGAAATATTTTCATGAAAATTATCTTTTCAATTGTGAAGGTAAGTGCTCTTTTGTTAATCTTATGTTGCAAGTTAGCATCATATGCCATGTTAATTTATGAATGGAGCAATTTTCATTTTATTTTGTTCTTTGTACGTGATTAGTATCAAACATGTTGAATATAGAGGTAGTGGTAAGATGCTTGTGTCACAGATCATCGTGTTTTGATATTTATTCACTGTGGCTGTAATTATTTATGTTACTGAGTTACTGAATATCATGATTAGTTTTACATTAGCACTTGATTGCTATTCTTTGTGAGTCACATAAGTGGTACGGTGGAGTTTTAATAAAGATTAACATTAAAAATCATAACTTTAAAACACATAAGAATTCCTGAAAAAGGAGGACATGCATAATCACGGTCTCTCAAAATATCAATGTCACACACTTTTTCTGTGTCCATCTCTTGTGTTTCAAGTGATACATTAGAAACAATATGCCAAAACTCAACTCTCAGGTGGCTCTCTGCTCTGTCAAACACAGAATGCTGTCCTTGTTTCCCATCTCCACAGCTGTTCCAATTTTGAGACACTTGCAATGTACAGATGGAAGGTACTCATTCTTGGTAAAATGTAGACTACATGTAAAAGGGCTACCTTGATTAACACAAAATGCTGAGATATGGTTGATTTTGTATCAAAGCAGAACAAAAAGGAACTCCACAAAAACTCTTTGACTTGGTTGTTGTGATATAACCAGATATGCCATATCCCAGCCAGTGAACACTTCTGAGTTTTTGAACCCAGAAATGTGAAAGTGGTTTTACTTCAGGTTTTGAATCCCTTTTTTGACCTTGATGTTTGATTTTACAGTTTGGTTGTGTATCTTGTTTGCCTGAACGCTGATTATTCTATCTTTGACCCCTTTTTTTCTCACTATGTTTATTCACATGTTTGAATATCATAGTAATCTATTCTCACAATGATACCAGGAGATAAACATCCTAGGAGATGAACATCCCAAGAGATAAACATCCCAGTGGCTGGAGAACTTTCCAATAACAGAATTTAATTTTTGGTCTTAGTTTTTTGAAATTGGTGTTGTTTTAATGATGTTAATTTTCTTTGTTTATGCTACCACATTTTGGTTCCTGTCACATGACCACAAATGTTGACCTAGATAATGTCATTGGGTGTGATGATATAAATATGGGCACAATCACCCACTGCATTATCCCTTGGTCGATTAAACATTGTCGGTGCATGCTTTTTTTTTTATTTAGCTTAGCTTTTAAAATAAATAGTAAGATTCATTTGGGTTCTATTAAAAGACTTCTTCTTTTCGGTCCTCCACTTGACTTTGTCACTTGGCTTTTCACATTTTTCTCTTTTGACCTTTGATTGTCTTGTATTGCCTTCTTATTGTCCTTGGCTTCTCATCTTCCATCCTATTTCCAACTTATAATAACCTTTAGGTACCTCAACAAAAGAATTTTGGATTAGTACTTAAATATTTTTTATTTGTTTATCCCTTGACTATTAAATGCACAGATAAGGGCCAGACCTATGTAGTATGTCTATGATAACAACACAGTGCTCATGTGAAAAAAGAAACAAGAAATTAGTACACTTTTGTTTTAGGCCACATAGAGTCACAGTAAGAAGTCAAAGCAAAGGAAACTGTCAAAATCTAATATTTAAACCAGAATCAGTATCTCAAAGCAAAATCAAATTATTCACAATCTTATATATATTGTAGATACACAAACAGAACTAGCTTAAATATTATTATACCATTGATGTCACGCCATGTGAGTTCTGGTGCTAAACCCTCAAAAACCAACTGTTCTGTCATGACAGCAAATGCTCAAAATGTCAGAGTTAAAAATCAAGATGATGTCTCTGCATTTTGAAACCTAATGAAATAAGTCCAAAAACAAAATTAAAGTGAAAATCTAAAGCAAAACAAAGTTGCTTGCAATTAGAAATCCCTCAATAACTCAACAAGTCCTAAAGATAAAGGAATTAGACACCAAGAAAAATGTACAATGTGTTGACATTCATAACATCACTCCTCTCTGGGAAAAGGAAGTTAAATGAAAAGGGAGTTACAATCATTTCATCATATCAAATGCTGTAATAAATTGGTAAAAATTAGAATAACATTGTGGATATAAAAGGTTTAGATAAGCAGTTTTAAAATACAGATAACCACTGTATTTTATTTAGGACAATATATTACTTGACAAAAGAGTTTGATCTTGGTGGCACAGGTTACATGTAATACAAATAGAAATTCTATGTATATTCTAGTTATAAATTAGGATAAGGCTGCAGATTTAGAGCTAACATTACTTGATTAAAACATGATAACCTTTGCAGATACGTTGTAAGTTAAGTTAATGACAGAACAAGTAAATCTATGAGTGCTTTCTTAAATTAAATCAGTCCATTACACCACAGAGCCATTTCAAACTAGATTATTCCATAAATGACAGTTCCTTTTCAAATGTACTATTTCATTCTAATGCCTTGCATAATGGTATAGTCCTGCAAATCAAACCTTACTATATCTATGAAAACAAAACTTTTATGAGATACTGCTGTCTGGCTGCAACCTCAGTCACAGTACAGGAGCACATTTAAGCCATAAATAATATTCAATAATATCTTCCAGGATAGAGAATGCTAGATGTACTGTAGGCTTTCAGTACTATGGTACTATTACACAATAAATAATTTTTAGTATTTCCATACACTTTGACCCACCGGATGTTGTAAAGAAGACTGTTACCAAAGTTGGATCTTGTTTTATCAGAAATGTTTTTGCAACTGGGTTGCTCCACAGAAGCCTGTGTTGAAAAAAAGCAAATGAATGAATAAACCAAGGACATATTTGGGTTTTGGACAAAGGTGGCAACAGATTAAAACATATATCTGATTAATCAGAATTACCGAACAGTTTATCATACTGCTTATTTTACATTATCTAATCATTTTACTTCTCCATTGTGCCTTCTTCCCAAAATAACAAAATAAATCTGAAAAAGAAGCAGATAAACAAATTAAATATTACAGTGCAGAAAAACCCATAAAATTGTGTTATTTGAATTGATGGGGATTCCTGGTGGCTCTTTAAAACCAAGAAATAAACCAGTTTGGGCTAAAGATAAAAGTGGCACCTTAATTGGCAATCATATCTCTCAGTGATGTGATAGAACACACAGCACAACTAAACTGAAGAAAAACAATAAACTGGCTTCCTCTCTACGTCTGACTTTACAGGAATGGCAGCTAGGCCTTCTGACTTCTGGGTTTGAGGCAGCATTCAGCTATATCCCAAGGTTACTTACAAATAATGTCTAGTATCAGTTTTGCCCTCACAGACAGGTTTTTCTTTTGGTTCACATACAGCAAACTAGAAGTTACTTTAGTGGCTCCTGGTGTCCTTACACCCTGAAGCTTTGTGGCCAATAAAGTCAAATATAATCTCTCTAGTAACGGGTTGGCCAGTTCTCATCCTTAAAATAACAACTCTTGGAAATGGTTATCATATATCAGGTTTATACTGTCTATGGGGTTCTTGATTCCATATTTGTTTGTTCTTTTCCTTTTCTGACACTGATCAAATTTGCTTTAAAAACCCAGAATCGACATACGATTGGATTTTTTTTTTGGATGTGGTACTGAATTCTGTTTCACTTCTGATCATCCATGTCCAATCTGGATTTTTCTCAAAAATATGACTTGATCATGTCACTTGAATGAAAGGGTTATGGAGAATAAAACATTTTGGAAAGTGCTTCTTTACTTACACTTTCTTAAAACATTGGTATTATTAATGGTGTTATATTGTTTTGGTAAAGCTGATATAAAATGTATTTGGGTAAGCATCAGACCCAGTGGATTTTACAAATACAGTTAAATATTAGAATGGAATCTACAATTTTAAAGAGTGCTAAAGACTTATGAAATGCAGCTGTTATTTGAATTCTGAGTGCTGGTATATCCATTCCATTAAAAATTATTTTTGAGTTCAATTATTACTGAACTTAGAATAAGATAGCAAGATATAATATTATTTCCTTTCATTTCATAGCTATTGCCCTATTTATTTCAATTATTTTGATAGTAACATTGGAGTGATTCCAACAGTTCAGATGATATGATAAAATTGCATTTACCTTTTGTACATGCCCATAGTAGAATTCATATTATATAACTGGAAAGTTCACTTTCTTTCGCCTGCAAAATATCAATTTTGTGAGTCACTGAAATGTTGATATTAGAGCTTTTAGTCCCAGCATTCTCCTACTTTATTATCTCTATTAAATACAGTATATCAAAAGGAATTAGTCTCATAAAGTACACTGTGAGTGAAGGTAAATGTTACACATTTCTCAAGCCCATAAGTGGGTCAAGTTATTGGCAAGGTAGACTTTTTACTACTAGTTATGTAACAAGTGAATTAAGGTTAGAGAACACTAGAGATTCACAGACATATGAAAATAGTGAAAGGCAAGTTATTATCAATAAAGAAATGCTCAATTCACAGCTTACTATGTTACTTACTATATTACACAGAGAAAAGTATATCCAGAGATAAGGTGTAAAAGCTGTATTGCTGTATTGCCAAGACTTACTTTTGAGGAAGCTTATCTTCTTGAGTGTTAGTAGCAACATTATTAACTTGATTTAAATGAGTAGCATGAAGGTTTCCAAGTACAACAGTATAAAAAGCTGGTGTCAGCATTTATTCAATATAGTGTCTTGTATATTAATATCACTTCACTTAGATTAGATCAGATTATACTTTATTTGTCTCCAAGGGAAAATTAAAATTAGCACAGAGCACATGAAAAAGTACAAACTGACTTTTAAAACCAAGCCTGATTTCTTCAGAAGACTTGGCTAAAGCTGAAACAGAACTTATATGCCTTAGTCAACTACAAGAATTTCCAGAAGAATTAAAGGCTTTAAAGAAAAATGCTTACATAAAAAAGAACAGTCAAATCTTCAAACCTGACCCAGTCATACAAGACGGAATAGTGAGAGTTGGAGGAAGACTCAACAAACCTGCAATGCCAGATGAAGCTAAACATCCTGCAGTTCTTCACAAGCATTCAAATACTGCCCTCCTTATACTGCAGCAATTAGACATTGTGGGCGCAACTATATGCTTGCACAGTTACGCCAGAAATATTGGATACTTCAAGCAAATTCAACTTTCAGAAAAATCATTTGAAAATTCACAACATGCAGAAGATACCATGCGAAAGCAGGCAAGCAAAAAATAGCACATTTGCCGGAAGATCCCCTAGTACCTGACCAGCCACCTTTCGTCAGTGTTGGAGTTGATTATTTTGGTCCCTTTCAAGTCAAAAGATGAAGAAGTCTGGTCAAGAGGTATGGAGTAATTTTCACTTATCTAACAATAAGAGATGTGCACATAGAGATTGTACACAGCTTGGACACTGATTCATGCATCAATGCCATATGCCAATTTATTCTTTAAACTATTCTTAAACAAGAACTTTTCTTTTCTTTGCTATATCAATTTTTTCTCTATTTTTGCGTAAACGGTTTTACTTTGAAATTTTACTAAAGTTTTTAAAATGAAGATATTTTGTCTGTGGAATCATTTCAACGCATCAAGCTATTGATGAATCTCATTTGCAAACTACAGCTGCTGAACTTTCATAATTTTTGGTAAACACAGCTACAATTACATATTTTTATTGTGCATATAATGAAATAATATACTTCTAGAGGCACACCATAGTCTGCCTACCCATCTTTAGTGAGATGATGAGTTCTTTTAGTTCCACATCTTTAATCTACCACTACAATCAAAACATATACACAATTACACCATCTGTCTCTCTTTCCAAATGAATCTGATAAATCAGCAGACTTTGCTTATGCTCTCTGCTGTATTTAAAAGCAACTAGAATGCAAAGAACAAATAAGTGAAATGAAAAGAAAACAAAAAGGGTTACTATTCAATTCAACTTGGTCAGGCAGATGTTCAGAGGCCTGGCCAACAGGCAACATGGTCCTAAACTCAAAAGGGAGGTTTCAATGCTTGCAAAGGCCCAAAATGGAGCTCAGGCTTTAACAGTACAAAATATTTTAAATGCAGAAACATGTTGCACAGATGGCACAGTGGCACAGTGGTAGTGCTACTGCCTCGCAGTAAGGAGACCTGGGTTTGCCTTCCGGGTCCTCCCTGCGTGGAGTTTGCATGTTCTTCCCGTGTCTGTGTTGGTTTCCTCTGGGTGCTCCTGTTTCCTCCCACAGTCCAAAGACGTGCAGGTTAGGTGGATTGGCGATTCTAAATTGGCCCTAGTGTGTACTTGGTGCGTGGGAGTGTGTGTGTGCCCTGCGGTGGGTTGGTTTCCTGCCTTGCGCCCTGTGTTGACTGGGACTGGCTCCAGCAGACCCCCGTGGCCCTGTGTTCGGATTTAGCGGGTTGGAAAATAGATGGATGAATGTTGCACGATGGTGTTGTGAGCTTGGAGTTCAAAGCTCAAAGAATTCCAAAGCATGTAGTCCAACACAATCCCAAAAATGCACACTAGAGGGGAGTACACCACCAATCCCTGGCTAGATATAAAATATACAGAATCTTTATAAAATAATAAAAAAGTAATTTTCTCAAATATTCTGTTGCACAAAAGAAGCTCCAAGGAGGACAGAAGGCGAAAAGGAGTTACCTATACAATATGGCTATCCAAACAAGATACAGTCCCAAAAGAGAATATAATAGCAAGGTAAAAACATAGAAAAGAAAATCAGAATTCCAGAAATTCACAAAAGTACTAAGCACATTAAAAGACAGAAGAACTCACCGATTCCAGACCACATTCACAATGAACCACCAGCAACTGTGGGAGACCTTCTGGTTTTATAGGTCAGTTCCTGGTGGTAATTGGCATACCACAGGCAAAGAAAATACAAGATAATTAACAAAATTAATATTAACATAAATAAATGACCCAACAAAGAACATAAAGGAGATTAAAATGGCTTTAAACCCCATCTAAGGACAGGAGGAACACTAGACAAAATATAACAAACAACATCAGATGACATAATTTCCTATGGATGCGAGTCTTTGGTAACTTGGACAACTATGTACATAACATTGCGACATCAATTAAAAAAACAAGATTTTGTTGTAGCATTTTCAACCATGATTTTAAAATAAAATAAATCTTAAATCAAAGCAAAAGTAAAATAAAATCCAAAATGAAACAGCTATGCATGTTTCAAAACCCCTTTAAAGGAAATAGCAAATGTCAAAAAAAAAACTAGTAAGTCAAGAAACATTTACAAAGAGCAGGCATCACAACAATTCTGGATAGTTGGTGCTGCTTTAATTTGTTTCAATTGTTTTACTTACTAATTTATTTATTTTTTCTTGCTCTTGATTTTTTTTCATTTTGCATTTTCCTTAATATTTCATTTTTTTAAATGAATAAAATATTAAAGCTTTGTGTCAACTAGGTGTTTCATCATTTTAGCCTTAACCATTTTAGGCAAATCATAGAGAAATGCAAACACAAAGCTTTGTGCTTTGTGGAATTTTGAATTCTTTATTTAATCAAGTGAAAAGTCAAGCAAAATGACACCTTTTATTTGCTAACTAAAAAGATTACAATATGCAAGCTTTCAAGGCTTTATTTAATCAATACATTAGTATTCAAGTTTTGAGTGGGCATGGTGTTTTGCAGCTTTGGCATTCCTCATTTTAGGCAGATCTCAAATTTGCTATTATTTCCATTCTGATAAAGTTATCCATCAAACATGAAAGTTTGGAGGAGAGTCCATAACATCATCAATCATATATTCAATGTCACACCTTCCTCTAGCAAAGTCACATATTGTAGCAGTTGGGTGCAGGGTGAGGGTGATTTTTCTCATATAAAACACTCTATGAGTGACAAATATTTTTTCTGTAAACATGGAAGAAATAAAACTTCTATTAAAGGTAAAAAAATGTCGTGACAGTAATACAAAAACAACTTTGAATCATTCAGTATGCAACTTATGCTTTATCTTTCAAATATTATTTCTTTTAGTACTCTCATTATTATATTATCCACAACCTGCTTTTTCCAGCTAAGAAATATAGAGAAATGGGTTTTCTCACTATACTGGCAACAGAAACCATAAATTATGCATTTTCCTTAAGCAGCAGCAGCAAGTTTTTATTTAAAGGTTGTTAAAATCATTTTATTTTCAGGCTGTAGTTAATTCAAAATGTTACTACAAAAATCATTAGCAGAACTAGGATGTATAATACATAACTCCTACAGCTTCCAATTAATTGTAGGGCTCATTTAAAAATCCTTCTTATAGCACATTAAGGTTTGAAAAGGTTGGGCCCAACTTACTCCGGAAGACAAATGTTTTCAAAAGTTTCACTTTCTTAAAAATATTTGGTGACTAGCAAAATAACCGCGCTTCGCAGCGGAGAAGTAGTGTGTTAAAGAAGTAATGAAAAAGAAAAGTAAACATTTTATTAATAACGTAACATGGATGACAATGGGGCGGCACGGTGGCGCAGTGGTAGCGCTGCTGCCTCGCAGTTAGGAGACCCGGGTTCGCTTCCGGGTCCTCCCTGCGTGGAGTTTGCATGTTCTCCCCGTGTCTGCGTGGGTTTCCTCCGGGTGCTCCGGTTTCCTCCCACAGTCCACAGACATGCAGGTTAGGTGGATTGGCGGTTCTAAATTGGCCTTGGTTTGTGTGTGTCCTGCGGTGGGTTGGCACCCTGCCCAGGATTGGTTCCTGCCTTGTGCCCTGTGTTGGCTGGGATTGGCTCCAGCAGACCCCCGTGACCCTGTATTTGGATTCAGTGGGTTAGAAAATGGATGGATGATTGACAATGTAATTGTTTTGTCATTGTCATGACTGTTGCTGGAATATATATATATATATATATATATATATATACACATACATGTCTACATACAGACACACACATATACATATATATATATCTGTATATATCTATATATATATGTTTTCTTCAGCGCTTTTTTGAGCTCTTCCTTGTTTTCTACGTACTGAGTTGACAGTCAGTTTACGTGATTACGTGGGAGGCGTGATGATGTCACACGAAACTCCGACCCCCATGGCCATCGAGCTCAACTCCATTACATTATATGGAGAAAAATAGGTTCCAGTTATGACCATTACGCATAGAATTTTGAAATGAACCCTGCCCAACTTTTGTAAGTAAGCTGTAAGGAATGAGCCTGCCAAATTTCAGCCTTCCAACCACACGGGAAGTTGGAGAATTAGTGATGAGTCAGTGAGTGAGTCAGTCAGTGAGTGAGTCAGTGAGGGCTTTGCCTTTTATTAGCCCCTTAACGCGCACACGTACCGGTCCCGGGACATAACAGCGTTTTAAAAACGTTACAGTAATGTGTGCATGCCCATCTGCCATGC
Source organism: Polypterus senegalus (assembly GCF_016835505.1). Taxonomy (NCBI): domain Eukaryota; kingdom Metazoa; phylum Chordata; class Cladistia; order Polypteriformes; family Polypteridae; genus Polypterus; species Polypterus senegalus. Next base: position 74,245,602 of record NC_053170.1, on the reverse strand, counting down.
ATCTCGACATACTACCCATCAAATGAAACTTCAAAGTCTCGTCTTACCGATGATATAAACCATTTTGACACACAACAACCACAGCACTGACACTAAAGCCTTTTTTACAGAGAAGTACATACTTTTAAGAGTTGACTTTCCCTACCTTTGAAGACCCCCTACAAGTCAAACATCAATATTTCCGAGCAGTATTGATCTCATTCTGTCCGTAAGGCTCCAGCGAATATAATCCAGTAAAACGATTAGGTCCAAAACACACGATATATCCTCAAAGGGACAAAAACTCCAGAAAACGTTTCATAACTTGAGACTAGCTACGTAATTTTTTTTCATTTCTATTGATCATATCAGACGTAATTTGTTTCTGTCGGCGATAACCATGCTACCACATGTAACACGGAAGTGTTAGCTTCTGATCGACACCTAAATTGGCCAATTACGACGGGTCTGGGGTTGACTGGCACCTCGTATAGCCAACGAGTGTCACAGACAGCTGAGCGATGACGTACAACTCTAAACCCTGGTAGAATCTACCAGTTTGATTGGACACTGTGACTGACACTCAAAACTTACAGCCAATGAGCAGCCGAGCATTTTGATATGTAACTTGCCATACTAACTTGTAAACAAAATGATCGAGCTGCGAAGGTGGCATTTGTGCCAGTCTGCAGAGTTGGTGCGTGGTTGTTTATTGTGATTTCGCCAAGTTTTTTCGCATTTTAAATATGAATAAAAGTAGAAGTTCAAACGTAAATACACTCGATTAAATAATAGATGCATGTACGCGGCGTGAAAGTAATCAATCGGCCCAGGAGACCTCTAATGGCAGAGAGCGACATGTGCCACGCCTTGTGCTTTCTGCTTGCTAGTGATTGCTGCCATCAAGTGGCACATGGAAAAACGCTGAGCTGTGTTGTAACAGTTTGTAAAAGAAATGTATATAGTTTGTGTGCATTTTATAAAAAAAGTAAAAAATAAAAAATATAAATATATTTTTGGCCCATAAGACTTGTATTGACTATTTTTACATAGAAATGTGTATTTTTTATTGTTTTTATTATTTTTATAACTAATAGAGTGACACTGTGTGTAGATATAGATTCCTTTAGGTGTAAGCTTTCAGTAGAGCCCTCATTGATATATGTGGGTTGAAGCATTCAAAAGTTATTACACTTTTCCATATGTTCCAAAATGTGGATAATGGTCCCTCTAAAAAGCACCTGGGCATGCCCACATAAAAACTGGTGTAAAAAATGTCATTTTTACAGGTATTCTTTTCAAATTTGAAATGTGAGTAGTCAACAAGTTATTCTGTTGGTACATAGTGTGTTTCTGTCCCCACCTACCTACTGCAGCTTTATTCTCCTTTATTTTCATAAAAAAACTTAGGCGAGAACAAAAAAATTCGTTTTTTTTGTGAGTTCTAATGTGCATAACTTTTGATCAGTCACACCTACAGTGATTCTGACTACTAAGGGTGAAACTAGAGAATGTTACCTTTACAAAGAGACCAAACGTGTTTATACTCCAGATAGTTCAATAACAGCAATGATTCTAATTTGGAGAGGTCGAATTACAAGCGATTTAGCAAAAATGACCTCGCTTGATATTAATATAGATTATAAAACACACCCTCACACAAAACGCAAATATAATTTTAGATTTACTTTATCACATACTAATTTGGAGAATCATGAGATAGATAGATAGATAGATAGATAGATAGATAGATAGATAGATAGATAGATAGATAGATAGATAGATAGATAGATCGATCTTTCCCCAGGGGGAAATTTGGCTTTTTACAGGAGTGCTTTAAATAAATAAAAACATATACAGACACACACTTTGGTTTAAACACACATCAGAATGTCTATAAAGCAAGGATATTCAAAAGAAAAGTTCTGACTGGCAGCCATAGGCACAGTGAGGCATTATGCAGTTGGTATAATGGAGTCCCAGTAGTGTTAATCGACACATTTCTACTGAATAATTTGTTGGCTGAAATTGCTCAATGTTAGTGTGTCAGAGTGAGGATGTGCAGCATTGTTCATAATGGAGCTCAGTTTTGTTTTAATTTTCTCCTTAGCTACGACCTCCCGGGAGTCCAGAGTGCATCCTATAACTGAGCCTGCCCTTTTAATTAGCTTAGTAATTCGTTGAGCCTCTCTTGAAGTGATGTTACCAGCCCAGTACACCACAGAGTTAAAGAAGATGTGAAGGATGTCATTTCTTATAATAAGGAATGCAGCCTTTTAAGGAAAAACAGCTTGCTCTGCCCTTTCTTATAAATCTCTGTTCCAAGACCATTCCAACTTGTCATTAATGTGGACCCCAAAGTACTGTACTTGTAGGAGTGGACCACCTTTACATTCACTTCTTGAATAGTGACCGGACACAGAGGCTTTTTTGTTGTGGCAAAAGTCAATGTCCAGTTCCTTGGTTTTGCTGATGTTAAGATGCAGACAATTCTCTTTGCACCAAGAAACAAACTGTTCCATCTGACTACTATACTCTGTCTCATCCTCTTTATCAATACACCCCAAGTGCAGCATTATCTGAGAATTTCTGCAAGTGACATGACGTGGTGTTATATTTATAGCCGGAAGTGTACCAAGCAAAGAGAAAGGGAGACAGGACTGTTCCTTGTGGTTCTCCAGTGTTGCTCACATCCGTATCAGAAACACAGTCCTTGAGTCTTACAAACTGCAGTCTGATAGTCCATTATGCAGGACACCACAGGCTCATCCACCTGCATATCTCTGAGTTTACCCCTTAAAATGGATGGCTAGATGGCATTGAAGGCACTGGACATTCAATTCATTTTAACTTGTATTGAATTTAGGGTGTTCAATTGTTTAATGATGTTAACATATTGCCTCGTCTTTCTCTGTCCAGGAATAGTTGGCCAGCATTGATGGACTCCACTTTTTTGTTTTGTTTGTGTGTTTGATATTGACATCACCAAGATCAGCAAGGCAACAAGGAAGAAGTCTAAGTGTGAATAGAGCAGATACATCTTTAGAGAGATTATCCACCCTACCTGGTTTCGTAAGCTTGAAGGAAGTTGCTTATCAGATGAACATAGTTTGGTACTCTATAGTTGCCAAGAAAATTCTAAACAGCATTCTTGAATGCCTTCCATGTATTTTTTTTTCTGGCCCTAGTAGCAGGTCTTTGAGCCACTTTCCCTTGCCTGATTTGTCAACCAACAAAAAAGCCTTCCTAAATCTTGGCATTAGTTAATATCAAAATTCTTAATGTCTCTTGTTCATCTCTTTCAAAAAAATTTTCATTAGTCAAGTTTTATATGATGAAGAGGCAGAAATAACTTTTTTAGGTCAACAGGTTCTTTATATGGCACACTTTTCTATCCTAGAGCAAAATGCTTACAGAGAAGTAAGTTCTCTTTAATATACTAAGACTGTTAAGCACGGCTGTCTCATTTGCTAAAGAAACAACAGTGCATGGTAGGCTATATCAGAGCTCCATTCCTCATAGCTGTGTCACTACTTTTAGATCACCACAGATGCTCCGTTGTTGCACTATATGCCTTTCAACAACAGTTCCATGTTTCTTTCATGAAGGATAGCCATTGCTATTGTGCAACAAGACAGCTTTCAGGATTAACAGTGATGAAGAAATAAACACACACCATTGTTGTTGTTCACACTCACTACCCAGAGTTGCAAACAATTTGTCTATGTCAGTGTTTAAAAAGAACTTTTTAACCTGTGCAAATAAGTTTATAAAACCCTCTTGGTGGCTCCAAAAGACAGAGAGTTTTGCACCTAGTGATAGTATGCCCCATCCTTGTAGTCTGGAACCAAGTAGTTTTTCTTTTACTTTTGACAAATTTATGTCCTTAACCAGAGGCCTCATGTATAAACAGTGTGTGTGCACAAAAATGTTGCATAAGAACGTTTCCACGTTCAAATTGCAATGTATAAAACCTAAACTTGACGTAAAGCCACGCACATTTCCATGGTAGCTCACACCCTGTCTTATGCAAGTTCTCTGCTCGGTTTTGCAGACTGGCAGCACCCAGCATCAAAGCAGTGCTACTGTTCCTGTGTGGTTATCCATTCTTTTTTTCGATTCACATCCCTGACGCGGCTTTATAAATACACTGAAATTAACCGCATATTGTTTACTAGCAAAATACCTGCGCTTCGCAGCGGTGAAGTACTGCCTTAGAATTTTTATTAAGAAGAAAAGTAAACCTTTTTAAACTGAGGGAAAATATACCAATAATTATTTGTTAAGGATCTCTTTGCGTGCCACATTGTCAGTTCGGCCCTCCGGTTGTAATTACTCTTGAGCATGCAACGTACAGTTGGCCATGTGAAAAGCAATCTTGCCTCAAATCTCACAGTTTGGATTGCTGCTGTCATAATCAGTTTGAGTTTCATGGTTTGTTTCAATTACGTTAGTATTTGCAGGACTTGTTGTGTTGACGTGACATTCGGCATCTGTCAAGCGCTGTAAGCATACAACCAGTTTCATCGATAACTTTGCATCCAGCTTTTGAGAGTTTAAACATTCATAAACATCAAAGTGTCCACTACTGATATCGTCACCTGTGAATCTAAGATGTTTAAGAGGCATTGCCGGTTGTCCAAAGTTGTAAACTGTTTGGCCATTTCGGTACACTTGAAAGCAACAACCGAACAATTCAGCGGCAGCCATCAACTCACATGCAGAACCATAGGTGAAGGGCTTAAGCATTTCACTCTTATAGTGCTCCTGTGTAGTATAATTATCTCCTGTACCATCATCAGTCCACACCTTCAACCTGTCCCAGTTATTCAATACATAAGACACAATGTTCCTCCGGATATCAAGAGTGAGCCTGATATGGCCGTGCAATATGTAACACAGAAAATGAAAAAGGCAGGCACCATCTCCGGGCATGGAAACTACTCGGTAAGTGACAGTTCTTTGATCGATGATGATCACCTCGATAGACATGTTAATGGGGGTACGGTTGGAACGATAAAGGAAATGGGTACCTGAACAATGTAAACTAAGTCTAAAATACCTATACAATAACTACAATCGTAATAAACGAACAATAAAACAGTGGAAAAGCCGTGGATTAAATAAAAAGGCTGCAGATATCAGCAGGGAGACGTGAATACCGTGGCGAAGCAAGGAAGGGAATGTAGAGACCGGAGCGACGGACGGCCTTATATAGGCAGGTGGCCAACAACGTGGGAGGTGTGGGGATGGGGGACCCAACGCCGCCTCACATGGCAACCAAGCAGCAGGCTATGGACATATATATGTACATATGTAGGATTCAGTTAGCGTTGGGAACCCGCGTACCAAATTTCTTGAAGATGGGCCCATAAGTAACAAAGACCATTGGACAGTTCAATATGGCGGCCGACAGTGGTGTCATACCATCGAAATAAGTACATACATCGGTTTCAGTTAGCTCAGGTAAGCCGCCTACCAAATTTTGTGAAGATGGGGCCATAAATAAGAAAGTTCAACATGGCGGAAATTGTCGACCGTTATGACCGTTACGTGTAGAATTTCGAAATGAAACCTGCTTAACTTTTGTAAGTAAGCTGTAAGGAATAAGTCTGCCAAATTTCAGCCTTCTACCTACACGAGAAGTTGGAGAATGAGTCAGTGAGTGAGTGAGTGAGTGAGTGAGTCAGTCAGTCAGTCAGTCAGTGAGGGCTTTTCCTTTTATTAGTATAGATTAGTTTAATGCATCTGATTGTAATTAACCTGTAACAATATAATGGTCCACAGAATGGTCAAACTATTCCAAATACCATAACTGCTTTAGTGTTGTTACGTGCACTGCACCTCGGATCCCACATCGGATCATCTTTTTCCATATTACTCTCACTGCACCACTCGGAGTATTTATATCACTGTATCTGAATGTGAATCACAGCTGTACAGCAGCTGATTGGATAGACAATTATCGGTATACAGCATCAAGCACACGCTGCCTCAGCCATGCTGTCTATTTGAACTCCTCTCATATGATAAATGCTTCAGAGCCTTTCCTGTACTGACCTTGCAGTTCAGAAACAGTTTCATCCCAAGAATTCTAAACACACTCAGTCAGTCCATCAAATGTTCCTTGTAGAACTGTTTGTACTTATTAGTACAATCACCTCACTGTAAACTTGCACTATAGTTATAATATTGCACAACCTGAGCCACTTTATAAAGCGCGTATTTACATATGATGATGATATCATTTTTAAGATGAAATGCAGCAAAATGTGTTTATTATGTTATAAACTTTAAATTTAACTACACAGTGCAGCATCGCTAGTGAGCCGCTGGCGCTCCGTTCACAGATTGTTCCTGCCTCGCACTACATTCTTGCTAGTGCTGACGTGACACTGGAAAGATAGATGGATAGAATAATTAAACACATACTACGAAGATATTTCTATGTTCCTTAAAAGTTTTGAAGAATCAGCGTTCTAAGCTTACAGATGGCTTAACGTCTATTACAGAGGTGATTGTGTGGCGATTGGGATTTTGGAGAAAGAAAAGTAAAGACAGGAATTGGAGGTTAGTACGTTTGAAAGAGACAGTACTGCTACAATAAAGTATTTCATCGAAGGTGAAGCATCTTGCGTGAGATATGAACAATCACTGCGCCACCGTGTTCCCATGTTTATTAACATGCTTTAACTCCTATCATCATGATATAACGTATATATCTCAGTATTTTAGTTATTCAGAGAGCTGTAATATCACAAATGTAATGGATTCTATGTCCTGTCGGAGGAAGAGAAAGCCCAAAAGCACGTAGTGATTCACACACATAGAGCATGTAGAAGATTAAATACAAAACAAAGTATTCAACGTGCTACTTTAGTTACGATGGGATTGAGAAACTAGTAAATTAAATGATTTTAAGATTAAGTTTATGATGTTCTATTTTAATGACAAAATAAACTACGTGGTTAAAGTGGAAATTTAGATATTAAAGTTGACATTTCATGCTTTTTCCTCACTGTGTGCCTTTTTTTCCTTTTTACTCTAATAAGCTTTCATATGACACTCAGACGGTGGGCTATTACTCACCTTTGATATCTAACAACTTCTTTTTTATTTTGAGCACTGTACGACTTTGTGAACTTGAGCTTTTGAATTTTTCTGACACGCTATGTCACTCAATCAGCTTCCTTTTGTTGTTTATACCACTGTTTAAACCAACAAATAGTACGTTTTTCCGTCCCTCCACTTGGTATTCGCTGAAATTCTTCCATTTTCCCTCTTGCTTTTTCCATTGTTTTTTCACAGAACGCTGAGCTTAAGGGTTATTTATATTGATTTGCATATTCAAAGAGGCGTAATTCTGGGAGGAGTTGGGGCGGGACAGCAGGCGCGTGCACGTGCGTTACTTTGCCCGCTAACTGGAATTTATGTAGCGGAAGAACGCGGAAGTTGGCGAACGCACTGATTCCTGCATCTGGATTTTTCTGTGTGTAAGCACATTTCGGCTTTTGTGCTTACGTCATGTTATAGTGCGAATTCTACGCATGGCGTTATGCATGAGGTCCCTGTTCTTGTCAAGTGTTGCTCAGTCTTTTCCTTAATGATTCCTTTCATTAATTTTCCTGTGATGCACATTAGGCTTACTGGCCTATAGTTGTTTGGATCAGCAGGGGCACCCTTTTTATATAATGGATAATATTTGCCATTTTCCAGTCCTTTGGAACTTCCCCAGTGCACAGTGATTTCCTAAAAATATGTGTTAAGGATTTATATATTTACTCATTAACCTCCTTAAGAACCTGAGGATAAATATTAACTAGTCCTGCTGATTTGTTTGATTTCAGCCTATTTAATCTAACCAGTACTTCTCCCTCCTGCAGTTTCCAAATCACTCAGTACCTCCTTAGTATTTCCTTTTACCGCTGGGACGTTATCTACTTCCATGCATGTGAAGATCTCAGAAAAATGTGAGTTTAACACACCTGGTATTTCACTGCATTTTTAAATTCCTCTTTACTATTCCTGATGTGTTTCACATCCCCCTTAACTGTTATTTCACTACTAAAATACTGAAAGAATCTCTTTGGGTTATCTTTCACCTTATCTGCTATATTCCTCTCTAACTGCCTTTTAGTCTCCCTAATATCCTTCTTCATGGTTGCCCTCATGTTCTCATACACCCTACAATTCACATTGGAGTTGTTAGTCTTTTACACCTTATAAAGCTGTTGTTTTCTTTGCAGTTTCTTTTTCAACTGTTTGTTAACCCACTGTGGAGTTTTTAAAAATTTCCTATTAATTCCAAATGCAGAATTGTAGCTGTCCTGAATTATATGTAAAATATGTCAAACCTGTTTTTATCATTGAATACATCACAAAAAATCATTGCAATCAACCAATCTTATAAAATATTTAAGAAAAAATAAATCTACTGTGCAAAGGTCTGCCAGTTACTGTAAGTGATGCCATATTGGTGTCATCACTCTGTCTAGTAAGATGTGTTATCAGAATGATTGGGAACCTTAGGTATCAACAATTCTAACAGAGCACTGTATTATCATATTATGTGAAATCTATAGATGTCAAAATATGGCATATGATAAAGTATTTACTTTATTAAAAAGGGGAACAAAAGGGCAGTTTACTTAGGCCAGCAGAATTGTGAATTTGTTTTTTTTAAAGAATTGTGACAGAATTATGACAATTTTTCAGGACATGTATGCAAATGTGGATGTTAACTGTATGGCTATGGAGTTTACAGCTACTGCTGTATATTGTGGCTTCACAATAAAGATAACAACAACAACAATAATAATAATAATAGTATCAGAGTAATACTAGGAGAAGAAGAAGAAGGAAAACAGAATAAGGTAAGATTTTGTGCTAAGCTGTCTATAATTGTTGCCACCTCGCAACAACATCAATTATACTGTAATGAGCTCCAAGATAGAAAGACAGAGATGCACAAATTGAATGAGAGTATCTGTGTGATGGTTCGCTGTCAATCACTCATCCAGCCCCCATTTATTTTCAGGGTAATATGATGGCTACAATGATACAGTTTGCAGCCATGAACCCCTGTGTGGTAATATTGTGTTATCACTTGTAGTTCACATATGCATGCTCATCCACACTAGGGGCACTGATGTTAATATGAGAGAAGTCAACCAGACCAAAAACTCTAGGATATCAATGATTTGCATGAGTGCAGCTTACTGTAATATTACCTCACATGGAGTGGAGGGGATATGTGTGAATCTACGTATTAAAAAAAAATAATAACACTAAGACTAAGGAAGATTTGTTGTCAATATTATTGCATCCTTGTCAAATCGATAACTTTTTGCAAGTTAATTGTTCTCCGGCATTTCCGAACCATTCAGTCTTTCAGTGGATGTGCATGCTGATTTCTGCCTGAACACCATGCTTTAGCATCAGCTCCTAGCACATTAGGACTACTCATAAACTCTCCTAACACCTGGTGAAGTCTGAAATCATTTTCTAAATTAAGAAAACTGATAAAATGCTTTTACTCTTAAGCTATACAGATGTGGGAAATTTGTTCGTACCCCAAGAAAAATCAGACTTTGCTTTAGAGGTTTGATTTAACAAAATATTTCAAATAATAATGCAAATGAAAATGGCATGGACAAAAATGATGGAATCCTTAACCTAATATTTTGTTGCACAGCCTTTAGAGGCAGTGACTGAAACCAAGCAATTCCTGTTGCTCTCAATGAGACTTCAGCACCTGTCAACAGGTAGCGTGGCCCACTCCTCCTGGGCAAACTGCTCCAGCTGTGTCAAGTTTGAAGGGTGCCTTCTCCAGGCTGCATGTTCGAGTTCTATCCTTAGATGTTCAATAGGATTCAGATCAGGGTTTGCAGAAGGCCACTTCAGAATAGTCCAAAGTTTTGTTCTTAGCCATTTTTGGGTGCTTAGTTGTGTATTTTGGGCCATTATTCTGTGGGAGGTTCCATGACCTGAGACTAAGGCATAGCTTTCTGACCCTGGATGGTATGTTTCACTCTAGAATGTCTTGATAGACTTGCGATTTAATTGTTTCCCTGCAGAGACTCAAGGTACCCAGTGCCAAACAAAACAAAGCAGCTCCAAAACATAACTGAGCCTCCTCCATGTTTCACAGTAGGTTGTGCTATCCTTTTCTTTGAAAGATTCATTTTATCAACGTGGACATAGAGCTGATATGATTTGCCAAAAAGTTCCAGTTTTGTCTCATCTGTCTAAAGAATATTCTCCCAGAAGCATTGTGGCTTGTCAATACACATTTTAGCAAATTCCAGTCTGGCTGTTTTATGTTTTTCATTCAAAAGTGGAGTCCTCCTGTGTCTTCTTCCATTGAACCCACTGTCACTCCAAAAACGAGGGATGGTGTGATCAGACTCTGACAGACCTAGACCTTGGAGGTCAGCTTGTATCTCTTTGGAAGTTGAACTTGACTTTTTGTCTACCATTCTCACTATCCTTCTGCCCTTTCTAACGTCAAATTTCTTCTTGCAGCAGCATCCAAGGAGGTTGGCTACAGTCCCATGGACCTTAAATTTCTTAATATTATTAATAACTATTGTCACAGGAACATTAGGCTGCTTGGAGATGGCCTTATAGCCTTTGCTTTTAACATGCTTGTCTAAAATTTTCTTTCTTATTTGCTTCGGACAACTCTCTCCTTTGTTTTCTCTGGTCCATATCCAGTGTGGGACACACAATGACACCAAACAGCAGAGTGACTGCATTTATCAATTTAAATTGGCTGAATGACTACATGCATGGTTGGAAGCATGTGTGATATTAATTGAAGAAAACAGCTAGTTTGAAAAATCACTCTAATCCAGTTATTTATGGTCATTTCTAGGGATACCATCAAATGTGTACAGGCAATTTTAGAATATATTTGTAGTATAAGCAATACTTTATCCCATTTCACTCTTGCTTTGATTTACGTTGGACGATTGTTTTTCATTTACAGTAGACCCCCTCGAAGTCGTGGTTCAGAGTCCGCAGCCGCAGTCATTCACAGATTTTTCCTTAGAACTTAACTAATAATTGTTGGCAGAAACCACAATTATCCTCCACAATTTTTATGGCTTTTTTCGTGGCAATACTGTATTGTAGGGATAACAGGAAGCAACCGCAGCTTGGGATGGTGAAAGTAGCCAATAGAATTTGAAACTGCAACTCCCAGCAGTCCCTGCAGTGGCTCTGATCTGTCTTCTGCTGAGGGTGCTGGGGCTATTTAGGTCAAAGGATGTCAGCGCAGTTTTTAAAAAGGGGGCCGGTGACCATAAGCAAAGAAAAGTTTTTGTAATTTGTGTTTCAAGTTTCCGTCTGTCTGCCTTCTGTTGGGTTACCTGTACTTATTCATTTTGTCCAGGATCGTTTAGTGTATCTGGATTGTCTGCCGTCTGCCTGTGTACATGAGGACGGTAAGTGGATTCATGGCTATCCTGCAAAGAAAGGAGCGCTCCTGAACCTGTTCACCCGTCTTCACCATTTCAGGAACTACCGGTAGGACTATCTGTACATTCCCATTCAACGTGCGGATCTCTGGAGTATCTATTTTCATCATTACATTTCATCCATTGCCGTTTCTCATGATTTACTGTGTGTGTTTTGTTTGTGCTTTGTTGTATTTAATGTGTAATTGCCATAAGGGGAACAGGGGTGGTGTCATTGTTTTCATTCATTTCATTTGTTTTCATTACATGCTATACAGTATTTGCTGTTTGATTAACAGTTTGCTTTGTTTTTGTCTCTGTTTGTGAGTGCGCACAGGTCGGGCCAAGGATGGGTGCATCCCTGGGATCTCCACTATAAAAATAAATAAATCACCGTCTTCTCAACGGTGTGAATCTTAGCAGCAGCCCCTTGTGAGCAGGGGGGCTGAACACACCCCTAGAAGACACAGATGCTCCTCAAAAACCCCTCTTAAAAAACGCTGATAGATTACCTTCACATTGCTCCCTTACTTGCTGGGCTTACTTCTTGCGCGACACTACATTTACTTAATAGCCTGAACAGCACCTGTCCTTTTTAGTGGATTGCTTTGTTTCTCTTTCCTCCCCCAGACATCCTCTGCTCCTGTTGGGGGTCCTGCTCCCATTGTGCTCCCCTATGATGTTTGTCTATTCTTTAATCGATAACGAAATGCATACTGAGCTTATTTTACTTCTGAAAGAGACATGCTGTTTGAAGTGTTTGAATAAAGTTTCTGTCTCTACAATCTCTTGTGTTTCTGTGCAATTCTGTGACCCAAGCATGACACCCTGCAGCACTGCAGCCTCACTGTCCCTGGGATTGAGCCGCTGCACTAGACTAGCCTGCAAGCATCAGTGTGCTTCTGTGCAGCCAGTTCAAGCGCAGTTGGCTCAGTGATTTACTGAGTTTTATCCATGGCATCAGTTGCACTTTGTACATATTGTTCCAGCAGTTTTTTAAATAATTTTTACAGTTCATTAGCAGTGTGTAAAATGATCAGTGTTTCAGTAATTGTGATGCTCATTGCATGAAAAATAATGTGTTCCATTTAAATTTCATTGTGCTGTTTACTTAAAGTACAGCAAAAATGATTTGGTTTCCAGCGATGCATTAACACCCAAGTATGTGGCAGTTTAAGGGTTAAAGCCCCAAGATGCCACTGAAACACCCTGCACCTTCTAAGGCTTCTGGCAATGAAAATGTGCTTGCATGAATTGCAGTACATACAACGGTAACATCGGTATTTTACATTCTAGCACTGCGGGAGACAATGCAGTACAGTATACAGGTTTACCTTTACATTCTGTATTTTTAGGTAAGGTATTGAGCTGAGTTTAAAATTAAATTAAAGTGTTTTGGGGGCATATTTAGGGTTTAAACTATGAAAATAGGTATTTTTTAACCACAACTTTTTCACAATTTGCATGTGCTCTAGGAACTTAACCCCCGCGAATACATACAACACTTTTTCAACGTTCTTTGAGAGTACCGACAAATTTGTCCACATCAAAGTTTGTGTCACTTTGACATTATTGAGCTAGATAAGATAGTTTTCCTACTCTGAGATGTTTAATAAATACAGGCACTCTGCACAAATAAGCCAAGAAGGCACTGTACTTCTGTGGTATGATCCAAGGTGTCAAAGGCCTTGGCAAAGTAAGATGTAATAAGCTTACAAATTTAACTTGAAACATCTGCGGTCTTACACATAAAATCCATCAAACTTAATAGACAATGTATTGTATAATGGCTTTGTCAACTGCCAGACTCCATAGGATCTAAATTAGTTTCAATATCTTCTTATATAATACGCTTCCATGGCTGTCCATTTGTCTGTCCAGGATTTTAAATCACCTGTAGCTCGCAAACCGTTTCACCTATTGACCTAAAATTAGGTACATATATACTATGTGACCTCTACTGTCCATTTTCGGGGTGATTATTTTTATTACTCTTTTTATTTTATTTTATTGTAGAATCAACTGTCGGCAGCAGGAAGGCAGCCAAGCAGCGCATACGTACAGGCGCTGTTCTCTTCCCTACCCCCTTCGCCATCACTTAAATCATTCTTGACCCAGATTGAACACTTAAGTGCCACTTTAAGTTAAAAATTAAGAAATACGTACTAAGTAATTGCAACACAAAAACTGACTTAATCAGTTTTAATGCAAAAAGAGAAGAAGCGGACCACTAGGGTGGAGAAAAGAACAGCTGCTAAGGAAGCAGCAAGCACATCAACTTCTAAGCAAACGAATGTTAAATGCACAGAGAAATTGTATGAAAACTATAAGTCAAGTGTATTCACTGCATGTTATTGTACAGTCCGCCATTACTGGTCAATTATAATCCAGCTTGCAGCAAACAGTTCATATAGTTCGGAGAATTGAAAAGTTAACAAGATCAGCTTGAAATCATGAATAGTTTGGAGGAGATGATTTTATGATGGTAACTATAGTGGCTTCTTTCCATTATTCAGGAACAACTTCATTTTTAAATGAACTATTCATAATGTCACAAGCTAAAATATTAAATTTATATGCAAACTATGTTGATAGCCTTGAAGGAATAATGTCAGGACCAGGAGATTTATAACAATCATAGAGAATATTTTACAATACACATCCCATACTGATATGACTGGCAGTGGGAAAGCAGATAAAATAAGCTGAGTGTTCAATGGAGGAACCAGCTGAGACACCTGGACAAACTTTTTATTGACTGTATTAGCAATCAACTCCAAGTACTGAGCATTATATCCTCAAATACTGATTTGATCTTTACTTATTATATTTCACATACTGTAGATTTTAATTCTGATTTGCAAACCTCTAGGGCTCAGTGCTGTAGTTCCATCTCTTTCACTTTAAATTAGTGGGATCATTCCTTAGCTACTCTCATTTCCCTTTGACCTTGATTTCTATAAAACAGGCACCATTAAGAGTTGTATTACCTTTATGCACCTTTGTACAGGACACAGTTATGACTGCTTGAACTTATAGAAGGAAGGATTTGGGTTTAACATTTCATATTGGTAATAGTCATATAAAGATAGCATCACCTCTAGTAATATTTCTAAACCACTTGGTGAAAGTAAGCAAATTTCATTAACATATACTTGGTTAAAATCTTCAAGAATTACCAGTCCTATATCAGGATACTTAGTATGAAGCAGATCACATTAGGCAACTAAACGTTCAATGAGTTCATTATGATATGGTTATTGAGGCAGGGAATACACAACACATACAGCAATAGCAGATACAAATTGTGGAAGCTTCAAAGGTTTCACTTTAATCCACACACATTCAAGATAGCCAGGTACACTGATGTAAATTAAACAAGATGATGGAAGAATACACAATGCCACACCTACACCAAATTGAGTGGTTTGACTTTTGGTAAACACTGTATAGCCCATTATACCCAGTACTTCATTGGGCATTTGGAGAGTAAACAAACTTTCTGAAGCTGCAGCCACATCTACAGTGACAAAGAAAAGTATGGGAACTCTGTAAAATGAACCACATTTATCTATAAATTTGTCTTAAAATGTGGTCTGCTGTTCATCTAAGTTACAATAATGAACAAACAAGATCCATTTAATAATGCATGCATTTTTATTGTTCTTGTACATATTAAATATTTCGTTCAAATATTCATGTGTATAATGGAAAAGAATGTAAACCCCTAGGCTAATGAGATCAACAAATGTTAATTGGAGTTGGAGCTTAGCTAACCAGAAGTCCAATCAATGAAATGAGACTTAAAGTGTGGTTAAGAGGTATTTTGACCTATAAAAAGCACTCAGATATTCTGAGTTTGCTATTCACGCGAAGAAGCTGCTCATGTGAAGCATGCCTCATAATAAAGGAGATCTCAGAAGATCCACAACGAAGAATTGTTGATTTCCATAAAGCTGGAAAGGGCAATTAAAGTAATTTGAAAGAGTTTGGATATTCATCAGTCCACAGTTAGACAAACGGTGTATAAATGGAGTTGATTTAGCATGGTGACTATTTTCCCTAGAAGCAAGTGCCAGCCAAGAGGACTCAAAATGCACAACACAAAAAGCCCAATGAGTTGAAACCAACAAAATCCTAAAGCAACAGCTAAAAGCTTGAATGAAGCAGTGGAACAGGTTAATATCTCTGTTCATGAGTCTACCATACGTTAACATTAAACAGTCATGGTGCTCATAGCAGGACACCAAATGGAATCCATTGTTCTCCAAAAAATATTACGCACCTGCAGTTTACCTAAGACTATCTGAAACCTCAAAATGCCATTGGGAAAACGTTTTGAGAACTTAGGAAAGTAAGGATGAATTGTTAAGCAAGAATACAGTATGTATGGCATAAAAAATGCACCGCATATTAACATGAAAACCTCATCCTTATAGTGTACAGTGTACACGCTTTCTGGATGCATTGTTGACCTGGGGCCTGGAGAGCCAGACAGTTTATCAAAGTATTCTGCAGGATAATATCAGGGTGGCTGTCTGCCAGATGAAGCTCGGTAGAAGTTGGGTGATGAAGCAGGACGATAACTGTAAACACTGAAGTAAACCTACTATAGAGTGGCTTCAAAAATTAAAATCTACCTTTTGTAGAGGGTTAGTCAGAGCCCAGACCTTAACCCAATAGATATGCTGTGGAATGAGAGCTGGTCACACCAGACATCATAACAAAATACCTGAGCTGAAGCAGTTTTATAACAAAGAATGGTCCAAAACTCCTACTGAGCATTTTACAGGTTTGATCCGCAGCCACCAAAAGCCATTTGTTAGAGGTTATTGCTGGCAAAGGAGGTTCAACCAGTTAATAAATCACAGGGCTCACATTTCTTTCACAGCACACTGAATATGTCATGAGTGTGCTCAATAAAGACATAAACGATTATAAGTCTTTGTGTGTTATTAGCATATGGTGTTTGTCTGTACTTGCGACTTAAATGAAGATCAGATCAACTTTTATGATCAATTAATGCAGACAATCAGAGAATCACAAAGGGTTTACCAACTTTTTCTTGCCACTGTACACTACATGATTTACTGTCAGAATTTCCTGAAACTCATTAGTTTTGTTTATTTTGATCTAGGTCCTACATCAAAAAGGCTGATATGCACTAGTCAGACAACCAATTATTCACAGTCTTGATTTTAATTAAATTGGATTATAACTGTGATTTGCCTCCAAAGTCTATAAATAAAACCAGAGGAGAAACAAAGTCAAATTATCTGCCAACAACAGTCTTGCCTCCTCTATTTCCTCTTTTTCTGACACCTTTTCCATTGAATAACAAAAGCACATGCCATTCCTAGCATTATTAATGTAAAAAGTCTAAATTTAACAAATGGAGTGACAAAATAATTTCTTAAAATATTATAAACACAATTCCCCAAAAAAATCTACAGCATTGTCACTCCAAAAAGTGATATTTGTTAGACTAAACTCCCAATTGCCTTGCACAATCACATGACATGGCTTACCTTTTCCCCTTATAGATTTAAGATAAATAGCCGAAGTCTGAAAGTCTTGACGTGCTGAACAGAAGTGCAGTGTATTCAGGAAAAAGCAGAAAGCAAAGCAGGACCTTAGAAAGTTTTGTATAGCCTGCTTGTCTTACAGCGTCAAGAATTTTTTGATTCCTAAGAGAACTGACTTTGAGCTTTTGTGATAACCAGTTTCAGTGTTTTGATAAAGTTTCATGCTCCTCTAGTAAAAGAATGCCAGGTCTTTACCTTGGGTGAGAGACTGAGATAGAATGATTGTTTTTTTATTAGACTATTTTCCAAAGGTGTTCTATTCAGTTTTATTTATTTATTTTTATTTTTTCTGTTGGTGGTTTATTAAAAAATTGAGCTTTCAGATCAGTTTTCTTTCTGAATTTCATAAAGAGCTCAGCAAAAATGGACACTTTCTAGCTGCTACTCAGGCAAGAAATTTTCTTTTCATTTTTTGCTTAAGGATATACAGTATCTGTAACCGTGGATCTGGGCAACTGAAAAATGTCACTTCGGACACACTAAGTTTGTATAATTATTGGTACTTCTTATATTTGCTGGCATTGTTTATTATGCAAATAAAGATGATTTTTAAGTGAATGCTTGAAGCCAGTTTCTATCTGTGATTGTTACTAGTGAACTGAATGCTACAATCAATCACTACAGTCACTTGTCTAACTCTAGTCCATTAAGGGTATAAAGGATGCTTTGTAAAGTCCTATATTTGTGGTAAACTGGGTTAGAATAAAGTTATGAAAATAAAGTACAGCCCAAGTCAGCAGCAATGCCTACCATTACAGGTCCCTAAGATTTTAATATGCAGGGTACACTGCTGATGGTGGGACAGGTACAGGGCAGATTTACTATTTTGGGAAACCCTGGGCTGAGGCAAGCAATAAGCATGACGTTCCTGTAATTTCAAATGCACCAACTTACCTTACCTTACCTTCAGATAGTGATCCATAGTAAACATGAAATGCAAATCACAGTGCAGTTATTGATACGCATATTTATTTTAACATACTTCTGTAACAATATTTTATGGGCCAAAGAAATATGCACTATGAAACGCCAATCTGGCTTTTACAACAACAACAACAACATTTATTTATATAGCACATTTTCATACAAACAGTAGCTCAAAGTGCTTTACATATTAAAGAATAGAAAAATGAAAGACATAATTATAAAAAATAAATCAACATTAACATCGAATAAGAGTAAGGTTCAATGGCCAGGGGGGACAGAAAAAACAAAAAAACTCCAGACGGCTGGAGAAAAAATAAATAAAATAATGGCTTTTAGACCAACCATATGATATCACAATAGTGATTGAAGGAAGAAGCAGTAAGAATCACCTTCAAGCAACACAATAAGAGCTACAAGGTCACTTCTGCTAGTGTACACAGTGGACTACTGTTCTCTACCCAGTCAATCTGCAACATCAACAAATTACAAATGAATGCATGACAAAAAATAACTCAAAATATGTGTCCCTACCTACATAAGCATTTTATTCTTGTGTGCCTTGCAGAAAAATCCTTCATAATTCCTGTGAAATCTAGTCGTTGAGAGGTCTCACTTTTAAGAAGCATCAGTGTTAGACTGCTTAGTCTTTCCTGCTGCACTGTAGACCTCAGTCTATTTTATTCCATAGCCCGCTTTGATAGATAGATAGATAGATAGATAGATAGATAGATAGATAGATAGATAGATAGATAGATAGATAGATAGATAGATAGATAGATAGATAGATAGATAGATAGATAGATAGATAGATAGATAGATAGATAGATAGATAGATCATTGGCATTAGTGGCAGGTAATCAAGGATGGATTGGCATCAAAAATGAAACAATTCACTAGACATCAGCTTAGTGCTGCAAACCCCTCTCCAATGCGAAATGCATTTGTTTCAAGCAGATTCAAAATTAATGAAACATTTTTACCTTTATTTGAGCTAATTTTTAAATTATCTGGAATATATTCCTTGTCTTTTTTTAATTGCTCCTACTCTTCCTCTTTACAGTTTGTGGCTCAACAGCACTACAGAGAGAGTGAGTGCACAGTGGGGTTTGCCCCTTTAGTCCCAATGGCCAGTCCTACCCTACAGGTAATGTAAGGCACATCGGTAAAATAGTAATAGTGACAAATTAATCAAATTACTTTGTTTTTCCCTCCTGGGACCCAACAGTCAGTCGGGGCATCTAGGCTGGAATCTGCCAATAACTCAATAAATCAGGTGCCATGTTAAGTTTATACTTATACATTATCAATTACTTATTAAAACTAAAAATAGAAAAAATACTGTCTTACATTTTCTTTAGTTTGCTGAGGTTTAATTGAACATATCTGTCTTGCCTTAAAATTCCATGATTTTTCTGTTATTCGCATTGGCTTTGTATATTCTCCTTGACATTTTCTGTGGGTGCTCCAGTTTTCGCCCTCACATCTCCAAAAACATGTGCATTAATTTAGTTACTGTATTTAAATTGGCATCATGCAAGCAAGGATGGCTGGCATCTTGTTCAGGGTAGTTTCTGTTATGTTGTATATTAAATGGTATTAAGAATGCTGTTTTTTTTATTTGATTTTATTTTAACCAATTTGCAATTACGTAGCCTTGAAAGATTTTCAGTCTTTCAAATAGACAAGCATTATATGAAACAAGTTGAACTAAAGTGAAATTAATATTGCACTTAAAGTGCATTCCCAGGTTTCACTTTTTATTATACTAAGTCATTTTTATCAATATGCAATTGATTTACCCCCTGCCCCCCATTTCACAGTAGATTATTACTAGATACAAACACTGTCGATCTTCCTTTAAGCACATTTGCAATCCATTATACGTGCAAGCATATTATGCTGTTTCGTACTTCAAAGTTATTCTTTCAGTTTACCAGTGAAATGAGGGAAAATAAATTTCATTGTCATCCTCCATCAACGTACTGCAAGGTTAACATAATCTGTACATGTTCACAAAGCAGTATAAATGTAAAAATAGTCATTGGTAATGTGACAAATAAATATAATAGCAATATAAGAATGTGTAGTGTTAACTCAGTGTTGTCTTTTGTCTTGGCTGTTTGTTTTGTTTCCAGATTTATATACTGTATTTATAAGATAATTTTTCACCTACTGTTCCAGGAGTAGACATTACTTGTATGATACTTGCAGAGGCGTCAGCTAAGTGGGCACAGGTCATAATCTTCACTGAGACAGACGTGTTGTTGAGTGCAGCTATGGGACAGAATGAGTGGGAAAAGCTGGAACCTGTCTCAGGCAAACACATGGCAGCTCACTGTGTGAACGTACATCATGCATGTACCACAAAGCTCATTTTACATGGATTGAATGAGAAGTGAAGTGAAGAATCAAAAATCAAATAAACCAATCAAATCAAAATCAACCCAGAGATGAGCCCTACTACCGTGGTATCGTCAGCGAACTTAACAATGGTGTTATTGTGGTGGGCAGGAATGCAATCATGAGTGTAGAGGGTATAGAGCAGGGGGTTCAGCACACATCCCTGTGGGGAGCCAGTGCTGAGGCTGACGGGTGTGGAGACATAAGGGCCCACTCTAACCCTCTGAGTGCGATCACTCAGGAAGTCCTTGATCCAAAGGCAAGTGGAGTGTGGAAGTCCTATGTCTGACAGTTTGGTCACCAGTCTGTGGAGTAAGATGGTATTAAAGGCAGAGCTGAAGTCTATGAAGAGCAGCCATGCGTAGCTCCCCTGCTGCTCCAGATGGGACAGAACAGCATGGAGAACAGTGGCCACAGCGTCCTCTGTAGACCTGTTTGCTCTGTAGGCAAACTGGTGCGGATCAAGCATGGGAGGCATGAATGACATGATGTGGTTCCTGATGAGCTTCTCGAAGCACTTCATAACCACAGGGGTCAGTGCAACTGGCCTGTAGTTATTAAGACTCGTCTCTCATCATTTATAGTATTCTATAAACATTTTTCCATTTCAGAAAAAAAGCAGAAAGAAGTGATCAAAGACAAAAGGACCAAATAGATAACTTTCCTTACAGTTTATTTATCCTGCTAGAAACCATAGATTTATACATTTTTGAAAGGGGGTTGTTTGTTGTTTACTTGAAAGCTCTACCTTTGGGACTCATTATGAACAGAGAGGAGAATATGTATCCTTCCCCAATAAAGGTAGCTGGTAATAATTTGTAATAAAAAAATGTAACTTTTGAATTAATAATATAGAAGTGATTCCATTTATTGTGCTTGCTAATGATAGTCATGAAAATATGAAAGTGTTAGGGGTCTTTTTTTTATTTATTGTATTTGTTGCTCAGCTGCGCTAAGACATTTTTGGGTTTTCCAGTGTCACTTTTTTTTAACAAATGAAACTATTTCATTTTATTTATGACTTCACATTCATTTTCAAAGGGACCTATGTTGAAATTGTTAAAAGCAGTTAATGTAATCACACTTTTATAAAACAGCCAGGCAGTAGGCAGAAGACTTTATCTTAGCAATGAACATGTTATAAATTTGCACACAAATAAATTACTTTAGCTACTTTTAGTAACATACTGTGAATACAAATACACACCAATAGGAAAACAGTGAACTTATTTTACCTGACAAATTCAAATACTATTGATGTAGTTTAAGGTTTTACACTTCAAAGCTGATTAAAGGACATCAGTGATCAAACACTTTGGTGAAAAGCACACAACTGCTTTGCAATATTTTTTTTTCCTGTCTTGAATCAGCTGGGTTTTTCTGAAACAAGAAATACAGTAGTTTCTACATTTTATTTTAGCAATTATTTTATTATTATATGTTCATTACATCTGTACAAACCACAAATATGGGCTAATCTTATGACATCTAGAATCAAATAGCACAAAAGTATATCATGTATATTTTAGCTTATTGATTTCTTTCAAAAGTGTTTTTCTGCTCAAGGTTAAAGAGCAACAACTACAAGTATGGTAATTATCATCGGATAGGTTAATGGATGGTTCATGGGTAGTGGGACATCAGAACCTGCTAGGCTTGACCCCAGAAGTAACTAGCTTGGGTGGAAGTGACCTCAGGATTGGGTTTAAAGTGTGGAGAAATTAAAGCAGAAAAGGTAATCCTTTCTGAAGTTCTTTCTTATAGACACATAATTTGCCACCCTCTTTGGCATTATTCTGTGTTTGGGGAATGTCTGTTATCATTTAATATAGATACTTTATCTAATAAAGACACATTGGTGTGTCTCAGTTAGGGAAGTGGACATTTTCTGAGATTTACGTTTGTTAAAAGAAACTTTATTATCAGAGGTATGTTTAACATAGGAGGAATAAGAATACATATTGTAAAACCTCAAGGGCTGTATAGTGTTTTATAGGGTGGCTTCTGTGGGTGTTGTGAAGCTCATGCCATCTGTCTTCTCCTTTCTCGTCTTCCCTACAATGCTGCTGCCATGCATAGCCACTGGTGGCTCCTTGTAAGCAGTTCCACATGCTCTCATCTGGCACCCTCACGGCCTAGACATTCATGCCACCTGCTCTGATTTGCACCTCACTTCAGCTCAGAGGCAATACCACCTGCATCACTTTCCCCAATTCTGTGAGACAATCCAAGCCAGGATCCTTAAGGAGATTTGCCGATGGACACATTGAACTTTTACAGCAAAGATACATCTCTGAAGTGCTTGCAAGTAAGTACTGTCTATCCATGACACACCTTTTCATCCTCTGCACCAGCTCCTTTAATGACTAGGAGCTAATCCCAGTTACCTTAATATATGGTGTTTCTTTTCTCCTGCTCTTACTCTTTTTATAATATAGATTTTAATTTCTAAACATACTGCTTTACATTTTTATTGTGCTTCGCTTGCCCACCCCCGTGTTTGGTTTACCAGATATATAATTTAAAGAGATTGTTGTTTTCATGGGAATTGTTACATATGCATTATTTTCACTTTTACTTTAAAAACTTTTGTAAAAGCAATACTTGTCCTTTATTTCCGGCCCCGTGCATGGTTACATGTCTTTCTCGCAGGACGCATAATGCTACTCACGTTGTGAACTTGGCAGCTGAACGTACGCTAAGGAGATGCCGTCGGATTATCTGCTGTCTTTCTGCTGCTGGCAAGCTGCCTGTTCTGCTTGTCGAATGTCGTTGTTTTAAGAGTTGAGAGCACACGATGCGTGTCTGCCAAAAGTAATCCAACAACTGCTAGGTTAGATGTCCGTGGACTTATTTTAAATGATGGCTCACTGTCTTGTCTCACATGACATTGTAAAAACAATACTTGTCCTTTATTTCCAGCCCCGGGCGTGGTTAAATCTCTTTCTTGCAGGACATATAACGCTGCTCATGTTGTGGGGGCAGCTACTGTCACGCTGCCCATTGATCATTTTTAAGCCTGTACAGCTGCTGTCTTTTTTGCCACTTCGTGTCTCTGCTGCTCGCGTTGTGAAGAGGGGGGGTTAGGGTGGCTGAATGCACGCAAGGAGAAGTGGTCGGATCATCTGCTGTGAGCTGTGTGTTGTGCTTGTCGCTTGTCATTGTTTTAAGAGCTGGGAGCAAGTTAAAGTGTCTCTCTTTTGGACTTCAAATTGTCTTCTG
Organism: Polypterus senegalus; assembly: GCF_016835505.1. Lineage (NCBI taxonomy): Eukaryota > Metazoa > Chordata > Cladistia > Polypteriformes > Polypteridae > Polypterus > Polypterus senegalus. The sequence continues at coordinate 74,222,030 of NC_053170.1, read as the reverse complement.
AGAAGATCACGTCTCGTCTTCCTGTCTCCCTCCCGAAAGATTTTTTTTTTATAATAGAGAGAAATATATTCATGTAAGTACAGTACATTTGAAATAAGTAAGCACTAATATTTAAATAACAGGCAGCATAGTGGCACAGTTGGTAGCGCTGCTGCATCGCAGTTAGGAGACCCGGGTTCGCTTCCCGGGTCCTCCCTATGTGGAGTTGGCATGTTCTCCAAGTGTCAGCGTGGGATTGTTCCGGGTACTCCGGTTTCCTCCCACAGTCCAAAGACATACAGGTTAGGTGCACTGGTGATTCTAAACTCTCCCTAGTGTGTGTGATTTGTGGTGGGCTGGCGCCCTGCCTGGGGTTTGTTTCCTGCCTTGTGCCCTGTGTTAGCTGGGACTGGCTCCAGCAGACCCTCGTGACCCTGTAGTTCGGATTTAGCAGGTTGGATAATGGGTGGATGGAAAACATACAGTATTTGCTATTTTGTGTAAGTTACATAATGACATTGTGACATTAATGTAGCCAATTGGCACATGAATTTTCACGTGTCATAGCATGTTTTATACTGGTGTCTCTATAAATGAGCTTTAGTCTTAGAGGATTAGTTAACTAAGCTATTACTATACATACATATAATGATAAAACAGCTCATCTTCATGAGTGTGGTTATTCCTATGGCAGATTGACAAATTCAGAAAATGGATGGATCAGTGAATGGGCATTTAGATTGCTTCTTCCACAGCTGTATACTTTACTCATTTTTATATTTATTATTTTAGTCTGAAGCTTATTTTACTTATTTGATCTTCATATCTCATCAAATAAAGATCAAAGCTCTGAAACCAAGTTAGTCATATCAAACCAGCTAAGTTTATGTATGTATATTCCTGGAAATGCTGGGTGATGCTGGGCAAGTGATGCATCCATTTTTATCAGCTATGAAATAAAAAAAAGCAAAATGTATACTTCATTCAGTTTTGCATCTCACAGTGATGAATTTATGCAGCTTATTCATATGGATGGACCCAAATCCTTAAAATTCTGCAAATTTATGTGTGGCCATATGCCAGAATTAAAATGCTTTTCAGTTTGGTGCAGATTAAGTTCCTTACTTTGAAACAATTAATTGCTTTTCAAAACTAATAACAATGAAAATTTAAGTTATATAACATATAACACAGTTGTATTAAAATTGAAATGTCACTTGCACTTTTTTTAAATGAATTTCTCCAAAACCTGATTATACTGCAACAGAACCTCTTAGGCTTGTGGCAGTTTTATAAATGTCTTCATAACATCATGTATGATACATGGAAAATTACTTCAAATACACTTCTAAAACATGCCGTCTTCAGACACTGTCAGACAAGTGCTATTATGAGTTTTATAAGTGGAGGGCAGGACAAGAAATACATAGACCTGGTGGGTGACTTTGTTTAGTGCTTCAAATGAATCCACCACAGCTCATTGATAATAAATCCAAGAAGACAGTGTGGTGGATTTAAGAAATGGTGAGGTTCCCCTGGTTCCATTCAATGAGAAGAATCTGTACAGAATTTTGACTTTAGCTGCAAATACTAAAGTCATATTAAAAAAGAGCCAGAGATGACTACATTTTCAGAGGCATCTCTGCATGTGCTCTTTCAGTCTGTGGCTGCAAGTGTGTTTTTACAGAGTGGCATGTTGGTGCAGTAGCATGAAAATAGGAGTTGCCAACAGAAAAGCTGCATCTGACCACTATCCTGGACTCTCTGGAGACAGTAGCAGAAAGAAGGATGTTGGCTAAACTGCTAACTGTCATGAACAATGTCTCACACCCTCAGCATGGCACCCTTGTAAATCTGAGGAGGACCTGAAACATAAGACTCATTCTGCCAAGTTCCCAGGAGCACTACCAAATATCATTTTACCAGCTGCCATCAGATATTATTGTACATCCTCTGGTTAGTAAATATATTTCTGTCATTTTAATATTTGATTTTGAATAGCTCATGAACATGTTTAATTATTTAGCTGTAATAGGTTGAATGTAGGCTTTATGTTTATCTACCCTGGAAGATTCTTAGAGTGAACTAAAGAAGAAAATGCCAGAAAGCTGAGTGTAAATGGAGAAAATCTAAACTAACCGTCCACTTTAAAATACTTAAGGTACACTTAACTTAATATAACAAAGTGATCCTCCTTGAGAGGCAATCCTACAGATATTTGCAATCTTCACTAATCTCTTCCTTTCTCAGCTGCCTTTTCCAGTTTTTCTGTGATGGTGTTTTGTGCCACCACCAGCACATGACAAAGGCACTGTGCAACCCCTGGTGATGTTTGAATGAAAGCCATTGCTCCAGCTGTCCACGAGACCTACTATGTTGAATCCTCTGGGAAATATTAGTTTTTTTTCTTCTTTTAATTATTTTTTTTTATGAAAAAGTGCAATAGTATTAAAATGTTGTTATTTGTTGTCAGTGTGTGTCGGCTGCCATAACACTGCAATATCTATCTATCTATCTACTGTGAAAGGCGATATATAGGCACCAGAACTGACACAGACTGGACATGGAGGCATGCGTAAAAATAAAACACAAATTTATTCTTCTTCACCTGTGGGCGCACGTCTTCCCCATGTCCCACAAAAAGTACACAGTTCCAAAGACAGCGCACACAAAAACACCAATAAACTAAAGTCTTCTCCTCCACTCCTCCTAGGCAGCTTCGTCTTCTCCCTCCCAACTCCGGCTCCTGAGTGGTGGTCGCTGGCTCCTTTTATTAGGCACCCGGAAGTGCTGCACTTCCGGGTGTGGTGAAACTACTGCCCAGAATGGCCCAGTAGCTCCTACTGCAGCACCCCATGGCGGCACCTGCAGAACCCAACAGGGCTGCACCAAAATCCAACTCCCATGAAGCCCTGTGTGAGTCTAAAGCACCGCTGCAACCCAGGGATGCTGCCAAGTAGTGTCCGGGGGAGGTATTGGGTCTCCCATGCTTGCTGCCCCAAAACATATGCTGCAGGGGTGTGCATGGGCCCGGGCCATCTGCCACACTATCTATCTATCTATCTATCTAATTGTATCTTATAGTATTTTATTATATCTATGCTAACAAAAAGCACCTGGAGATACTGTGCTTGGGCATGACAATCTGATATAAAACACTGGGCATGTCACTGCAAGTAGTAATGTGAACATCTCTACAATGTTACAGAATATAAATAAATGAATATATTATAAATCAGTTATTCAAAGATATCCCTAAAAACAACAAGTGCTATTTCAGTGCAATTGACAGAGTAATCAAGATCACAATACAGAACTAAATATAGAAATGTAGTTGTTTAATTAAAGAACAGAAAATATAAAACAATGCAGGAATGCATATACATGAGCATATAAATATACCAGGTATATTTTAAATGAGTATTATAACTGCCTAAATTATGATTCATGCTTAAGAAAATTTAGTAGTTCAATTACCAAAATCTGAAATGTTTGTAACCAAGTCTGGTTTGGCCACAGCAATAACTCAAGATGATCATCTCATTGCCTTATGACCCCAGGATTTAACAGCTCTAGCCTCAGAGATTAAGGGAGCCTTACAATATTCCAGCATCAGTATGGGTAAGATTTTCTATGCCTTGGTCTGGGCATTCCAGTCAAAGGAATGTGTCTTGCGAAACCAGACCAATTTTCAATTTAGGTCACTGATAAGAGGGATACAATAATTAAACATGCACTACAAAGATATTTCAATGTTCCTTAAAAGTTTTGAAGAATCTGTGTTCTCAGCTTACAGATGGCTTAACGTCTATTACAGAGCTGATTGTGTGGCAATTGGGTGTTTGGAGAAAGAAAAGGCAGGACAGGAATTGGGGTTTAGTATGTTTGAAAGAGACAGTACTGCTGCAATAAATTATTTCATCAAAGGATGCGCAGAGCACAGCAAGCATCTTGCGTGAGGCAGGAACAATCTCTTGACGAGGCACCAGTTCGTCACTATCACTGCGCCACCGTGTTCCCATGTTTAATAACAAGCTTGAATTCCTATCATTATAAAAAATGCTATCAAGTATACATCTCAGTATTTAAATTATTCAGAGAGCTGTAATATCATGAATGTAATGGATTCTGTGTCCTATTAGAGGAAGAGAAAGCCCGGAAGCATGTAGTGATTCACACACATAGAGCACATAGAAGATCAAATACAAAAAAAAAGCATTTAACGTGCTACTTTAGTTACGATGGGATTTGAGAAACTAGTAAATTAAATGATTTTAAGATGAAGTTTATGATGTTCTACTTTAATGACGAAATAAACTACGCTATTAAAGTAGAAATTTCAAGATTAAAGTTGACATTTCAAGCTTTTTTTCCCACTGTGTCCCTATTTTTTGTCTTTTCTCTGTACCCTAATAAGCTTTCATATGACACTCAGACGGTAGGCTAAGACTCGCCTTTTCACAGCGACTTGGATATCTGACCACTTCTTTTTTATTTCGGGCACTGTGCGTCTTTGTGGACTTGAACTTTCGAGTTTCACCGACACTCTATGTCACTCGATCAACTTCCTTTTGTTGTTTATACCACTATTTAAACCAACAAATAGTACGTTCTTCATTGTCTCCACTTCACTGAAATTCTTCCATTTCCCCCTGTGCTTTTGCCATTGTCTTTTCACAGAACGCTGAGCTTAAGGGCTATTTATATTGATTTGCATATTCAAAAAGACGTAATTCTAGGAGGAGATTTGGGAGTGGCAGCAGGCGCGTGCACAAGCGTTACTTTTCATGCTGACCGTGATTTATGGAGGAGAAGAACATTGAAATTGGCAAACACACAGATTTATGCATCTGGATTTTTTTGTGTGTACGCGCATTTCTGATTTTGTCTGTATGCCATGTTTTACTGTAAATTCTACACACGCCGTTATGCATGAGGCCCCAGGACTTTAAGGACCTTCATATCTTGACTTGATATTATTTTGGACAATATAAATGAATAAGATGGATAAGCTTCTTCAACTAAATGGCTTTTTCTACTGTTCTAACAATAATATCATTGATATAAAAGGGGCAAAACTGTAAAAATGAATGAAAATAATATTAATATCAATTATGAAAGATATAGTGTGGAGGCTGGCCCAGACACAGACAGGTGGACACGTTCATTTTCCCACCACAAAACCCCCCAAGTCCCCCAAAGTCCTAAACACACAATACCTTCCTTCCTTCAGGCCGCCTCCTAGCCTCCTTACATCCAGCTCAGTCCTCTCCGCTCCCGACTCTTGCCCTGAATGAAGGGAGGAGGCCCCTTTTATTATCACCCGGATGTGCTCCAGGTGGGTTCCAGCAATCCTCCACGGACACACCCCCGTGTGGCGGAAGTGCCGGCTGCATCCCTGGAAGCACTCTGGGTGTCCCTGCTCTTCTTCCCCCCAGCACTTCCTGGTGTGGCGGAAGTGCTGAGGTCCAAGGCTCCAAAGGCATGGGGGCGCCCCCTGGCGGTGACCACGGGCCTCTACAGGGTGGAGCTTCAAAGCTCTGTACCTGTGGCTCCCAAAGGAACCAGGGCAGTCGCCCTCAGATGGTCTGGGGAAGGAGCAAGCCCTCCTCCAGTCCTCCTGGGCATCCCTGCCGGGTCACCACCCCAGCCACCTCTGACAATAGGTAACAAAATGGAGAGATTTTGTGCTGTTGTATTGTGATCTTCATTCTTGTACATAGAAGCATTCTAGCAGCAGTATTCTGAACTCATTGTAAATTTGTAACAGAATTTTCAGGTAAGACACATAAGAGAACATTACAATAATCTAAAGCAGGTGACAAAAACCATGTATACATTTTCTCTATCAGTAGTAAAGACAGAATATTGTGAACCATTAAGATATTACACGCAGTAAGTGTTAACAGGCTGTTTTATAAATGTTACCATTATAGTTCTTGAAACTGAGGTCACTATTAAAGATCATTCCTGGATCCCTGATGTGGTTTTTCACTTCAATGATAGTGAGTCTAAATAAACCAGTATATCCTTTCTCTGAGCATATTTTCCATAATACACGCAGCTCATGTTTATTTATATTTAAATGTAAACATCTCTGAGACAATCATAAATGAATGCCTTCTATGCAACTATTTAAGAAGCTAATAGACCTGGAAGCATCAGGAGATAAGAGAAAAATACAGATCATCTGCATACCAATGAAAAATATTATTTATTAATAATACAATCTAACAGAATCAATTATAAATTAAATAATAAAGGTTCAAAATTGAACCTGGAGGAAATCCATATGATCTGAATTCCCAGCACAATATACCATTCATGAACTATTAAGCAGGCACTGAACCAGTCTATCAATGAGCCATAGAGGCTCAGTCTTGAGCTGAAGTACAGTCACATGGTCAAATGGGTCAGAGGCAGCACAGGAATCCAAGCAAACCAGCATTACCCAAATCTCTATAAACATTCAGTCAATCAGGACCTGGATAATTGCTGTTCCAGTGCTATGATAAACCCAAAAATCAGACTGAAACTTTTCATTAAGATAACATGTGATGAGATGTAATCGTTTAACTGATTGGACACTGATTTCTCAACTATTTTGCCAAGCAAGAGAAGGTTAGGGATTGGTCTTTATTTACTGAGAACAGAGGGGTCATGATTATTTTTCTTCAGCAGAGGCTTGACTATTGTTTTAAGGCTACATGTAACATTTCAATGATGAAGCAAATGACTGACAACATTAAAGGCATCAAATGAAAAGAACTTTATAACATCTTAAAAAAAGGATGAATAATAGAGCAGTATGAAGTTTTTTCTGTAAAGTGGAAAAATTACTTTTTGTTCTACAACTTGATGAAGTAGAGTACTTACTATATTCTAATCTAATGTCAATAATCATATCACTAGAATGCTACAAATACATTATATTTTTCAACCATGGGGAGTTCCAATGTCATGTGAGAAATATGAATAACCATTCTGTCACTAGTGGAAAAAAGAAAATTGGGTTATCGTTGTAATGCCTTGAGAAATACAATTCCCTGGCTAGTGTCACTGCGTTATTAAGCATTTTTAAATAATGTCTGTAAATTGCATCGTGTACTGTTAGCTTTGTGCATCTCCACTGCATCATCAGACTCATTTCAGCTTTAAAATTGCAGTGGTATTCCTTTAAGTGGCTTTGATTTTGCCTTGGTTTTAGGTGGGGCAGAAATATTAATACTTCCAGCGAGTGTAAGATTAGAATTCTTCAATAGAGTATCACAGAAAGAATGTATAAGAGGAGAAAAAGACAACATAAGATTTATACAAGTTACAGCAGAAACAGCAGTGAGATAACACTTTGCAACAGCCCTCTTCTCACACCTTTTTTATATAAACTGATGTTGTATGGTCCTAAATTAGAATTATAAGCCCAGGAAATCCTTTGACTCCATGTTCTAGCATACTCTGGTACAATATGGTATCTTCAATGCAAACCAGGCCTCACCTCTAAAAACGTAAGTACATTAAAAAGTAAGTAATATGTCCAGCATGTAAGTTGTTTGAGAAAAACATTTTGGAATCAAACAATCAAACACTAACAGTTGATATTATTATACTAAGACTAGAACCCATGAGGAAAGCTATACCTTTAGGAATTTTGATGACCATTTCAATGTGTGGATGAAGAGAAGAGCTAGCCATGCTAAGTCTATAAAAATGTATGATGAAGTAATAAATTCTACACAAACATTTACATTTTCCCCCTTGTAATTTGCTTTTATGTTTTGCTGTTTTTACTAATCTGTCCATAAATGCTTTACAAGCTTATGGAAGTCTACTTTGCTACCTTCAAATGAGATTTTACAAAGCACTCTAATACACAGGGTGCCTCAAAAATGCAAACATACTTTGAATGATTATAAAAAATACATTTTAAGATACATCTAAGCTTTATAATTCAAATTAAAGAAGACAAATGTAGAATCATTTTGAGTTATCACAGTTGCATTGGACTGCTGCCTGTTATTGTCCAGGCACTTCTGATAATATGGACCAATGGATTTGCAAACATCATATATCATTTATTTTGGTATTTGAGAACATTCTCGTGAACGTCTGCTTTCAGTTCATTGATTGTTGCCGGTTTTGTGTGCTAAGCCTTATCTTTGCAGTGGCCCTGTAAAAAAATCTGTTAGTGTGAAGTTTGGTGAACATGAGGTGTATTAAATGCAACCTCCTAACCTAATCCATCTGTTTAGCATGTTTTCATCAAGAAAGGCCCACACATCCCAATGGTAATAGTGCTGTTGGAAGTAAAACTCCATTTCATCCTCAAACTCTTCTTAACTATGTGGCATGACAGAGTCCTGTGGTACGTTCAAATAAGCTAAGCTAGTTAACAGTGTTATAAACTAAAGAATGGTTCAATTAAGCCCAGTGATGCCCCTGGTAAATTCACATGGTTTACCTTTGTAATGTGGATTCTCAGTAGCTGCAGTGCTGCAATTAACTGAACAATTTAACTTAAACATGGCCTTAAACAATCTTGTTTGAAAACTGTGTGTTCTCCGCACATTTTGTCAAGTACCTCTCACAAATTCCAATTCTTTGTTCAGGATCATCTTCATTAAGAGAGTGGATTAATATTGGAATAAAACGTTTCTAATAAGCACACTTCAAAATGGGATGGACTCTTGATGTTGTAATGCCTATCTCATGAGCCACTTGCTGAACTGATTTTCTAGGAGGTTTTTTGGCACACCCTGTATATTAGTTATTCAGTACCTACATACTAAATATAATGTGAACTGGCAATTGAAAGAAGTATAAATAAAACATTAAAGCCAATACCGAATTCTCAGACGTTTGTGTTTGCAAAGTCAGTCAGAGGAAACTTGAAGAATTTGGCCTCTTAGGTGCACATAACAAGAGAAGATAAAGAGTTGCTAGACTTCCTAGCTTCCAAAATCAATTTCTGTTATGCCATAGCATGGAAATATATAGTGTTGCATTGTTACCTCATAACTGCAGGGACCTGGTCAGTTTGTGGCTATGTCTTTATAGCGCCAGGAGATTTAAAGAGCACATTTTGCATTTGACTGACTCAGATATAATATATTTAAAGTAAAGCACAAAATACCATTTAATTTGTGCAAGGGCACTGGTAAGATAATATAGAGTAGATTTAAAAATAAAAGAGATTACCACATTAGTAACAAGAGAGTACCTCTGCATAACAGTGTGAAAACACAAGGGTTGCCTGGGAATATCAGACCTTCCTACTGGTGCCATAGGCACTGATGTAAGAGAGGCCTAGAGATACAGAGATAGGGTTGCCAGACGTCCCTTATATAGGGGACCTGTCCCATATTTGATCATTTTGTCCCCTGTCTCATATTGACCTTTCAGGGACACCCAAATGTCCCGTATTTAGTTCATTTTCAAATTTCATAATAAAAATATATTTTTACTACCTTCTTACGGTACTTAGTTGTAACTTTATAAGTAATTATACTTTCTTTTCTCAGATTCTGTTGATGAAAATAACCCAAATGTAACGAGGAAACTAGTGTTTGCTGTCTGTTTGCAGCTTGTTCAGTTGCTATGGTTGGCTGAGGACAGCGACACTCTTACCGCTTTGCTCTCCAGCCGCACTGCTGTGCAGTTCTGTATCGGCATTGCAACATACAGTGCCAACAAAGTCAACACGGCCCACTTTTTTTCTAACTGCCTGTATTAAATAATAATAATATTTCTCTGTTGTCTGTATTAAATACATATTTTTAAATGATTTCACTTTTACAGATTTTTTTTAGCTTGTATTAAACAATTTTCAAATGATTTTACTTTTGTTTTCCTCATAACCCATTAAAAGCCTTGCTTTATGTTTTTAACTTACGTCTCTACTTTTATATAATATACTGGTCCGGGTGTGTAGGGGGAATGTATAAATTTATATATATAGTAATATAGAGAGAGATTTTGAGAGTGTCCTCTATTTCTTGTTTTCTAATCTGGCAACCCTATACAGAGAGAAAGAGAGAGACAGGGTATGGAGCTCTTGTTGAAAATATACGTGCTTCTTCCAGAATCCCAGAGGTGTGTGATCTTTTGCTATATGTCAGATAAACACTGCGGTTGTCTGGTAACATGAATAGTACATGATTCATATCCAGGGGAGGTGAGACAATGGGGGGATGAGGTGCCCCTTTGGTAGGAGACTACTTCATCAAGGACAAAAACTGCAGCTTAACATCCTTGATTTGAATGAGTGGGAACCTTCGACCACTTTAATATATGCTGCTGATGGGGAATTGTCTAGAGCTACACAGAGCTCAAGGATACAAGGACAGCAGATTGTTTATTCAGATATGTCTAAAGCCATTGAAAAGCAGCACCTGACTGTGGAAGTGATTCCAAGAGTTGGCCTGAATTGAAGCTGTTCAAAGGCAAAGATTTAATTGAGTTGAGTGGTACAAAGGCTGATCTGGGTGTGGGGTGACAGGGTGAAAATACAAAGAGCAGAATAAGTGGACAAGGCACCAAATGCGGACTGAGAAAAATTAGGGAAAGTTGAAATTCCGTGAGTGTGTATGTGGGAGTAAAAGTGTCCTGTGATTTATTGGAACCCTGTGCAGAATCCTGAGTCATGAACATTTTTGGTCATTAGAAATATGATTTCAGTGACGCTTTGTATATTTAAATTATGACTTGTTTATTTTTCTTGATATTCCTTTGATGTCACTTAAATGGCATGTTGTTAACTGATACTTTCACAAATACCACCATTTTATGAATTTGTTTTTCATGTCCATAGCAATGTTGTTTACAGGAAAGACAGCCACTGCTGATCAAGTTGACATGGCCTATGATATCATTGCACTTCCATTATAGAAGATGGAGGAGCACAGCACTAAGCATCCAAATTTTGGTTAATTTGATTTGATCAGTGATGGTGTGCACCTTTGTTATAGCTATGGAAGTTACCTGGACTTTCCAATTTTAATACACAGGTCATAATAGTTTGGATAACCTTGCTCTGAAAAATCCGGTTAGAATAGAGAGATGATGTATAAATGATAATAATTTTAAGGAGATCATCATCTGAAATCTATTATGATGTATGTGTTTAAATATATAGAATATTTACTTCTAAGGTTTAAATTACCATAAATTCAGAGAATTACTGAATTAATGTCTTAAAATTACTGAATAATGTGTACTCCTCAATTTATCTCTGTTCCCAACACTGGACAATTTTTGAACCATTCTACAACAATTTGTCTGTCTCTCCTTTATTAATTTAATACTGTTATGGTTTAGCCAGGGATTCCTCCCTAGCTTTAGTTCCTTTAACCCATTGTTTATACTTCTTTTATATTCCCAAGTATATTAGAAATCATTCTTGTTCTTTTGCAGTGCTGTTTTGGTTTGTTTATGGGGGCTTCCTTTATGTTGATCATTGCTATGGCATTGCCAGTCAACAGGGACATGTGACATCATGGTCGTTCAAGATTAGATTAATTAACCAAAAAAACTGGTTGTGGCCACTTTGTCTGCTTTTTGTTTGGACCTGGTTAAGCATACCCTTTTTGGCTCCCGACTTACTACTATGTTCTTAAACTATGATACTGCCCTCATGTCCTTAATTTTGCTTATTTAATATTAGCTTTAAATTCAAACAATTCCGTGTCATCACTCTGCAAAAGCTCCTGTGCTTTAGTTCCTTTTTTGATTCTTTTCTTTACAACTCCTATATGTCTTGTTGGTATTCTAAATCTTTTGTTTATATTACTTTGGTTTTGGAATTTTTTTGTATTAGGTTTGTTCATTATAGATTACATTTCTTGTTTTAAAGATTTTGTATTACTTTTTAGAGCATTAGAACATTAGAAAAATGTTCATGAGAACAGGCCATTCAGCCCAACAAAGCTTGCCAGGCCTATCTAATTAATTCCTCCAAATAACACCAAGTAAAGTTTTGAAGGTCCCTAAACTCCTACTCTCTACCACATTACTTGGTAATTTATTCCATGTCTATATGGTTCTTTGTATGAAAAAATGTCCCAAAGACGGTGTGAAATTTACAAGTTTCCCGTGTTCTTGCTAAACTCATTTTAAAGTAACAGTGTTAATTCATTGAACTAATTTCTTTAAGAATTTTAAAAACGTTACCTCTTGATCTCCTTTTGCTTAAACTGAAAGGGTCACCTCTTTAAATCTTTCTTCATAATTCATCCTTTTATCCTGGGTTCAGGTTCCCTCCACTGGTCACTTGGCATTTGTAGGACACCCCGAGAACCCCAGTCCTTCGTCATCTACCTGGGGGATGCTGCATGATGGGGTTGCTCCTACTCCTCTGCATAGCTCAATAGGAGTTCCCCTTCCTCAGCCCCACATCAAGCATAGGCATGCCGCTCATTTCCTTTGAGCCATACTCTCAACCACCTGCCTCATTTCCTCATGGCACGGGCTCTCCTGATCCTGCTTCTTTTTTTACCCATAACCTCCATTCCTTCATTAACTCCTGCTTTCGCCATGCATGCTCCCTTTATAGTATCAATTGGGTTCAAATGCTGCCCTTCACCTGCTACAAGGAGTGTGTAAAGCACTTGACCATCCTGCTCAAATTTGAACATGAATGCTCAATTAGCCACACACCCCAATCAACTTTGGAGTGGTGCTTGCACATTCACACGTGCACTTGCACCCACCTGCAGCCAGCACGCTCCACATCTCCCAATTATTAATTTAAAATTGTGCTTTGCCACAGACCTCTCTTATCATTCCCCACAGACCTAGAATCACCCCATTTGCTCTTCTCTGGACTGTTTCTAGCACTGCTATGCCTCCTTCGTAGTCCTGAGACCAAAACTGCACACATTACTCCAGATGAGGCCCCACCAGTGCATTATAAAGCTGAAGCATAACTTCTCTTGACTTATGCTCTACACATCATAGTATTCCTTAATGGCTTCTGACACTGCCTGGAAGTTGATAGTAACAGATACACTATGACTTTCTTCTCATTCTTTCTTCTCATAAGCAATGCTTTCATTTTCAGACCTCCCATTGTGTATTTAAATACATTTTTATGTCCTATATATAATACTTTACATTTACTTACAATTAAATTTTATCTGACACAAATCTGTCCAAGGCTGTATGCTGTCCAAGTACCTCTGTAATGATTCAACATATTCTAGATTATCTGGCAATCTACAATCTGAATTCCTATTTCTTTTATTTTCATGCCTAACCTCTCATTAGGGTCCCGTATCAAATGCTTTCTGAAAGTTAAGATAAATAATTAGTTATATGCACCTCTCTGATCATATCTTTCCATTGCTTCCTCATTGAATTCCAGCATGTTAGTAAAACATGACCTCCCTCGTATGAACCCATCCCCATGAAGCTGATTGTTCACTAACACTGCTGTTTTTGCAATACAGTGTATATATACTGCTTGGATCTGTTCGATCACCTTTTTATATAATGGAATAATGTTTATCACGTTTCAGTCCTTTCCCAAGTGTGCAGTGATTTCCTAAAAATATGTGTCAAGGGTTTATATATGCATTTACTAACCTCCTTAAGAACTTGAGGAGAAATGTTACCTTGTCTTGGTGATGTGTTATATTTCAGCCAATTTAATCTGAGCAGTACTTCTCCCTCTACAATTTCAAAATCATTAAGTACCTTCTTAGTAGCCACTCTTATTTCTGGAAGGTTACCATATTCTTCATATCTGAAAACTTCTCAAAAATGCAATTTTAGAGCATTTGCTGTTTAACATTCTGTTCTAGCTTGCCTTTACTGTTTCTAATACACTTTACTTCCTCCTTGATGGTTCTTTTACTACTAAAATACTGAAAGAACATTTTTGGTCATCTTTCACCTTATCTACAATAACTCCCTTTAACTTTACTTTTTTTTCCTTTGGTTGCCTTAATGCTGTCATACACCCTATGGCTCAAATGGAAGCGACTAGTCTTAAACGCCTTATACAACTGTCTTTACCTTTTACTGCTTATTTTTCAGCCCCTTATTAACTGTAATTACAAATTAGTTATTTTTGAATATTTGTTCCTTGATACTTAATTTTGCAATTTTTATTTTTGGACTTTTTACTTTATTTAATAAATATAATGCAATAATGAAAACTTTCTGAATTTTTGGGGAAAGGGTTTTACAGCTTCCCCCTCCCTTAAGTGTAGGATACAGGCCTATTTAAGGGTCTAATACTAATTATTGGTAAGGGTTCAGGCCTTCCCTGAGTTCTGCGGCCTATTATCACAATAATAACAACAGTTATAGAACTGATGGTCTGTGAAATTATCTCACTTGCTTGAACATTTTCAATTATCACTTTTGAGATTTGTGAACCTTGAATGAATGCTTAATGTCTATCTTTATTACCCCTAGCTTTAAATACTATTCAACCAATACAATTCCACTCCACTGGCACTAACTCATATTGCCTGCATGATTACTGATAGGAAAAGACACGACCATTACATCTGTAAATCAATATCCTTTGCTGAAAGTCATCATCAATCAAAACATATTGTTGGGACACCTCATCTAATCTCCATCATACACTGGAAGTTAATTAGAGTTTTCTTTCCTGGATGGCTTCCTGTGTCAGTATCAAAATTTCCTTCTTGGACTGATTACTTTAAATCTGACAGCATCACTAATATCAGATCAAAAAAATGATGATTTCTTCTCCTTTGATCTGTCCCATCTATAGATCACTCGCTCTTGTATTTTTAATACTACATTTATTAATATGAGAACATTTCTGAATCTTCCCTCACATTTTTTTCAGCACCTGTTTTGTCTTGCTTCCCTGAAAAATCAGGAGATGAAGATAATAATAGAACAATCACGTGATCACATACACGCTTTTAAACACCTTGCAGACGTGCTGCCACATTACATCAGTGCTTTCCATGGTGGCCTTTGCAGCATCACAAGTGACATGTTGTTTTCAGCAGGAACTTAGAATTTCATTAGACCTAAAGCATGTTAAGATTGCCATTTCCTTTTTCTTTGCATCTTTCTGAATTTACTAGTCTTGAAACATTATTAATTTTCTTTTTTGCTGCTTCCTGACAAAAAAAAGTGATACTTATGTATATTGTATATTGAACAACATGCAGAATGGATTGTGAGAAGTTATCTACTTAAAAAGAAAACTGATGAATGATCTGATCTGAACGTCATAGATTAATTCATAGGATGCAAAGCAACAAGCATAAAGAGCATCAGATTATTTCAGGGATCCTCACAATCCAACTCTGTATTGCTTTTAGCACTTTGTAGGGAAATGTCTGATGTCTTTGTGTGAACAGCTGAATATGCTTATGAGTGCATTGGAAAAGGTGCTTGACACCCTACCAAATTTGTATTTATGTTCATACAGAATTGGTGGTGTCAGATTTAGGTACATCCTTCGATTTAATTAGATAGATAGATAGATAGATAGATAGATAGATAGATAGATAGATAGATAGATAGATAGATAGATAGATAGATAGATAGATAGATAGATAGATAGATAGATAGATAGATAGATAGATATTTGTCCCAAGGGGGAAATTTGGCAGCTCTTTAAATAAATAAATACATTAATAGATAAATAAATAAATATATATACTCATACTATGGTCTGAAGACACACACCAGAATGACTAAAAAAGAAGACAAATTTTAAAAGAAAAGAAAAAGAAGATGATTTCAAATGCAACAGCACATCTGCTGTTCAACCAACCAACGCTTCTTTCATCAAATCACTACATTAGCTCCATGCAGTGGCACATATTACATTTAAATCCTTAATGCGTGCCTATAGAGTAGTTGGTGGGTCAGAACCTATGAGGTCCTATGCTCCTCCTTGACCACTCAGGTCTGCTGATGAATAAAATCTAGTGATGACAGCTCTGAATGGTATCAAATCTCAATTACAGACTCTTTTAATGGGGAGCTCCTAGCTGTTAGAATAAGCTGTTCACCTCCATTTGAAATTCTGACTCCATCAATGTGCTTAGGAATCATTTGTAGACTGTTCTTTTGTTAATTTCTGTCTAACTGATAGGTTTTGGAATAAAGGAAGTGTAACTACAGTAGCTTGTATTCTGTTTAAACTCTTTCCCTAGTGATTATAAAACAAACAAAGTTGCTTTGGATAAATGGAAATGCAAATGTACTTAAATTGGTAAAGCGGTGTTAAGCTCCTTATACCTTACTAAATCTGTAACCTTTTTTAAATATTACATTGTACATATTAATTTTTAATTTCTAACTGTTAAACTGGTATGCAAACATAACCATGTTAGTTGTGTCTCTATTATACTATGATATATTTTTTATTGTATATATACTGTATATTGTGAAAAAGGATCAGACTCGACTCACTTGAAAAGGTTTGGGGCAGCTACCCATATATTATCTCTGGTTGCAATGGCTTGATTTTTTAACAAGAGATGTTTCTCTGTTGGAGTCCAGAATTGAACTGCTAAAGGTTTGCAAAAATGGCGGCTTTAAAGGATCAAACTGGAAGTGATGTGAAGGAACCGGAAGTGATGTTCTGCTGACATCAGTCTGGGCGTCAGAACTGGAAGCGATGTTTTTCTGGGTGCCGGAACCGGAAGTGATGTTCTTCTGGTCTCTGATGATTATTTAAACAGTAATTAACTTTTTTTTCCTGATGCTTATAATGATATTTATAAGCATTACCTGTTCTGTCCAATCATATTATTTATGTTTAATGACATTAAATTTCTCCCTGTTTCTTTGCTTATTGTTTTTTTATCGATGCCCATATATGAGTTCATTAATTTTATATATTTTAACAATATTATACTTTGTGCCTTCTTGGCTAGTAACTGCCTTCAGGTACTTTCTATTTTTGCTTTCTGTTTGCAGAACATGTTTGTTTATTTTATCTTGCCATTTAATTCCTTGCAAACTAAAAAAACAACAAACAGAAGTGACAGCTTATACTTCTCACCTTCAGTGATCACTTTATTCTACACTACTTTCCTCTTGCTCTTATTATATTCTTCACATGCTCCGTTGCCTCAATCAACACTGTTTCTAAAAGAGTGATGGTGAAAGGACACACCATATCTGATTTTATTTGTGTGCATGTGTGTCAGGTTGTCTGTTTTGAACAAACTTCTTCAAATATGACTCTCTTTATGGTAAATAAAGACTTGCTTTATAGTTATTCTGGTGTATGTTCAGACCCAAATCTGTATGTACATTTATTTATTTAGTTATTTACTTACTTATCCACCTGTTTATGTATTTATTTATTTAAAGAAGTTCTGTAAAAAAAGCAAATTTTTTAAAGAGTTTCTGTAAAAAGACAAATGCAACTGTAATTATGAAAGATACTAGTTGTACTTACCTGTGATATTTAGTTGGATGAAAAAATGGATGGATGCAGAAGCACAGTAAGGAATTAATTTCAGGCAGAAAGAAAAAATACATGAATCATGAATCCATCTAGAGTTATTCAGGTGTAGTGGTCATAAATGAAACTGGGAAGCCACACGAAACTGTTGGCTAAGCCTGTGGATCAATGATTGGCCTAATTTTTTAATTGATTGAACTCAGAGTCCTCTTTGTTTTTACTCAAGGCTCTTTTCTAGTTTTTCTTGACTCATGTTTTTCATATCTTGCGTCTGATTTTCTTTGTTCTGTTCCTCATATGTGGAATGGACTGGAATGCCAACATTCCATTTTTCACCATATGACCAAACTCTGCCATTTACTAGTTTTTGTACCTATCCATATATCTATCTATTATTCTATCTATCTATCTATCATATTTTGGACCTATCCATATATCTATCTATCATTCAGTTTCTTAGGTGAGCTAAATCAATATTCAGAGTCAGAGACTTATTTTTATGCTCTGCCAACTGAAAATCAGCAATTAGCCTCCCTTGCTTGGATTTGTGATGCGAGAGGAAGACTCAAGTTTACAAGGAAAAACCACCATAGACGCAAAGAGAATGGTCAGTAACCTGTCAGGAATTTGAAAATACCTGTAGTCTCCTGGAGTGCATTGCCATGATCCTTCTATTTGGACTATTTTGAAAGTGGCTGACCAGCACCTTTTTTGGCACACCATTATATCTGAGAAGCCAGCAGTATGCAGGGATTTTACCCCTGCATTATATTTATACTTGATTTTGTCTAGCATTTCTATTAGCTTTATTTACAAAGCACATTTAGCTCTCCTTCAGTTGCAGCCTTATTGCATACACAACCTTCGTTTTCATTATTGATTCAGTACTTCCAATATGCTTACTAAATCAAAGTTGAATGTTATTGATGAAATAGCTTTATTTCCTCAGCATTTTGAAGTTCTATTATGCATACAGTAAGTCATCATTGTGATTTATTCTGATTTAATGCCAGTTGATTAGCGTTTTTTCCTCAGAAATAGTCTGGATTATCAAGTGAATATTGCTGTAAATGGACACAATGCAATGTTGAATATTATACAAATAAGGAATTAATTCCAAAACTGTAAATAAATAAGGAATTACTCCAAAATCAAATCTATGAGTTGATTCTTATGAGATTGAGTCCCCTGAGGCTGTACTTAATTGATCTACACCTCTGTTTATTTATTTCAATGCACTAATTTATTGAATTACTTCCTAAAAAACAATATTTAAAAACTGGCTTAGAAAATGAATGAATGAATGAATGATTTAACTTATTATATATATATATATATATATATATATATATATATATAATATGACTTATTATATATATATATATATAACTTATTATATATATATATATATGTATATACTTACATATGTATTACTCTTTTATTGGAGAGTTATTACATTTGTTTATTTACTGTTACATTCAAATGCCTTAGTTTTGCTCAATGAATCCATCAAATCCAGGGAAATCAATGATTTTCATAATTATGTTGTTATTATTCATAAAGAATATGTTATTCACTGAGTGATTACTGCATAGTTATTCTTCAGCAAGTGGCTACACAGTGGTTAGAGTGCCCAAATTATAGGAAAACTACACAAGATGGGATCACAAATGCCTAAGCTGATTATATGTGTGCAGCATTGTTGAAAGTAAAAGCAACATTTAATAATAAAAAAGTACTAACTGTTAAAATATAAAAATAGCTTTAAAAGAAGAAACAAAACACAATTAGAAATGTAGAAAATAATAAGTATAGTTCATACCATGAAAAAGGGGTGTCTGTAGGTTTTCATTCTAATCATCTTCTTCATTAGTAACCAGTTTTTGTCATTAATTAAGTTCTTTTTTTTAGTTTTAATTAACTTGACTCAGGCCCCTTAGTTGTTTCTTTTTCCTTAATTAGCAGCCAAACAATAATGAGACATAAAATAAGTAACCAGCTCACCTGTGCCCATCACACAATATCTGAAAATAAAGAAAGGTGAAGGTCCCAGTAAGGTTGATCTCTCAGGTCACCAAAACATTTTGACAGAGCTCTTAGAAAACTCTACCATACAGGCCTGATTGATGGATTGCTGCAGAGATGGTTGTCCTTCTGGAAGGTTCTCTCTCCACAGAGGACCTCTGGAGCTCTGACAGAGTGACCATCGGGTTCTTTGTCACCTCCCTGACTAAGGCCCTTCTCCCCCGATCGCTCAGTTTAGATGGCCAGCCAGCTCTATGAAGAGTCCTGGTGGTTTCAAACTTCTTCCACTTACAGATGATGGAGGCCTCTGTGCTCATTGGGACCTTCAAAGCAGCAGACATTTTTCTGTAACCTTCCCCAGATTTGTGTATCGAGACAATCCTGTCTCGGAGGTCTACAGACAATTCCTTTGACTTCATGTTTGGTTTGTGCTCTGACATGAACTGTCAACTGTGGGACCTTATATAGACAGGTGTGTGCCTTTCCAAATCATGTCTAATCAACTGAATTTACCACAGGTGGACTCCAATTAAGCTGCAGAAACATCTCAAGGATGATCAGGGGAAACAAGTTGAACCTGAGCTCAATTTGGAGCTTCATGGCAAAGGCTGTGAATACTTATGTACAGTACATGTGCTTTCTCAATTTTTTTATTTTTTAAAATTTGCAAAAATCTCAAGTAAACTTTTTTCACATTGTCATTATGGGGTGTTGTGTGTAGAATTCTGAGGAAAAAAATGAATTTAATCCATTTTGGAATAACGCTGTAACATAACAAAATGTAGAAAAATTGATGCGCTGTGAATACTTTCTGGATGCACTGTATGTATTTTTATCAGATTAGACAACAATGTAGGCCTTTCATCTGTAACAGGTTACAAATTGCTTAGATCCACCTCTATTTTGTCCTTATCTATACCTTTATCATTTCCTGTGTATTGCAATTCTCTTTTTAAAAGTAGAAATTCAGATGTAGACACTGGAGTTCTGATCACCTTCTATCCTATCTTGCTGACATGTAATGGATTTTTACCAGCGATGAAATCATTAATGCAACTAACGTGCAAAATTGCTGCTAACACAGATAGATACTTAAGAATGTGCTGTATTCTATACTTTTACCACCTTAAAACAATCAAATACTTATGAAAGTCTGACTTCATTCTTCTTGCTGGTCCATATCCTTGCTAGATTCCACATAATAAATGTTACATTAGGGTTTATTTCCTTGTCTTTGGACCACATTCTCAATATTTTTTCAAGTGTGTAACACTTACTGTAAATCAAAGCTACATTCTGGCCTTTTACCTGTTCAAGAGGAAAAGTGTTATTCCTGAATTGATTCTATCAAATCAACTCAGCGGTGCTTTACTGTGCCCTCATTGACTACATTTACTCTAGTCTCTTTTTTTCACAGATCATTTTTCTCAGTTCTTGAATTCAGGTATCTTCCATAGCCAGTCAGAATGTCTGTCTGATTGTATGCAGTGCAATCCACATCCAGGACAAACAGTAAGCCAACAAGTCCTTGTCTAGAAACTCTCATATGCAACTCTCTGAATAGCCGTCCGAATCGAAAGAATACAGATGATACCTGAAACCTCTTTGAAAGGATTGTCAGTTGTAGCATCCTCTTCCTATGACGTTGCCATGGCAATGCTCAGGAAATAATGCCTCCACATAAAGCATTAGAGCTCTGTTGAGACCTCCGCTGTGTCTAAAAGACTAGATTGCTCACAGCTATCGGTCACTCAGCAAGGGATGCTTTTGAATTTGAGCAGAAAACAAATCATATTAACACAAAATAACTTGCAAGGGTGAGGGTGTATTCCAACATTGACATTTAATTAAGAAGAAGCACCCTTTTTGAAGCAGCTACTGTATGTCTGCTGTGGAGTACTTCACACACCTAGAAATGTGTGTGGAATTTTAAATATGATAGACAAACCTACCTTTCATCCATAATAGCCCAAAATAAGAGAAACACAGGACTTACTGTTAAAACTTTTTGATATTTCTAATCATTCATATAGAATAACTTCGAGAAGCCCATCTCTTAGATTTAGACTGTTTTCTTGGAAAAGAAGAGCCTCACTGATTATACAAGGCATGTGGCTGTCTTTTTAGGTTTTGTTATAACACACATAAACACATCTGCAAAAAAGTTAAAAGTAAAAATTAAAACTTTTTAACGGGTGTATCAATGGGAGTATCTAATTTGTGATTTTTATATAAAGACACACACACACATGCACACACACACTCACAAATATATATACTGTACATTATATATGTTGACACACGTGCATCAGAGATTCACCTTCTGGGTTCCTCTCAGGTATGCAATTCTTCTGCAGGTTGAGAAGGCGCACTGCCAGTAACTGTGTCGTCTTCCTTTGCCACTACAGTGCCCAGAAACTGCCCAGTGAAGGCAACTGACTCCACTTCTTCCAGTCCCAACACCATAAAAGCCTAGTCACACGGAACAAGGGATGACTTGCTGACCGGGGAGCTAAAGAAACGGACCTACTTCAATCCCAAAGCAAAGCTATCAAGTAAGCCTTGATAGGCAGTAGTCCAGAGGACCATAGGCCAGTACTTTTGTTTGTATTTGCATCATCGAGTGCTATTTCATTTATAGTTTGAAAGTAAAAGAAAAAGCTGCTTTGGTATTCCAGCATTTTTCCTTTTCTTTCAAACTGTCATTTCCTCTGTTAATCAAAATGTATTTATCAGCCAAAAGATTAAAATCACCTGTCTAACACTGTGTGCTTTCAAAATAGCTCTGACCCATCGAACCATGGACTCCACGAGACCTCTGATGGAGTCCAACGGTATCTGGCACTGAGATGTTAGTAGCAGATTCCTGAAGTCCTTAAAGTCGCGAGGTTGGGCTTCCATTGAATTGGGCTTATTTTTCCAGAAAATTCCACAGATGCTCGATCAGATTAAGATTTGAGGAATTACTTTTTGGCATGTTCCTCAAACCATTTCTAAACAATTATTGCAGTGTGAGGGCACATTGTCCTGCTGAAAGAGGCCAGTGCCATCAAGGAATACTGTTACTATGAATGGTGTATGTGGTCTGCAATAATCTTTAGGTAAGCAGTACATGTCAACGTAACAGCCACATATCTCAAGGTTTCCCAGCAGAACATTGTCCAGTGAAACAGTCTAACACTGCCAGCTTGGCTTCTTCATAAAGTGTATCCTGCTGCTATCTCTTCCCTAAGGAAAATTACACACATGCACATGGTTGGCCAATCTAAAAGAAAACATGATTCATCAGCCCAGGCCATTTTCTTTCATTGCTCCTGTCACAAAAGCAGACCACAGACATAAAAAGGGTTGGCTTGGCTGCAAGTGGGTTTTAAATTGATCAAGATGATCACAGATTCAAGTCCGCAACAGAACTGAATATAACAGGAAAATATGGCAGCTTTAAACTGGAACCAGAAGTAACCTGAACTGGAAGTGACATCATCATCATTGGCACTGGAAATGGAAGTGCTGTCATCACTGGCGCTGGGGACCTGGCAAGATTTCCTGTGTTTGACACTCCATGGTCTAGTTCTGACATTCACATGCCCATTATAAGCACTTTTGACACTGGACAGGCGTCAGCATGTATACCTTTACCATTCTGTGGTTACGTAGCCCCATATGCAGAAAGCTGCAATGCACTGTGTGTCCTGACACCTTCCTCACATGGCCAGTATTAAGTTTTTAGTAATTTGTTCTACAGTAGTTCTTATGTGGGATTGGACCAGATGGGCACCCATGACCCTGTTGCCGGTTCACTGGTTGTCCTTCCTTAGACCACTTTTAGTTGGTAACCGAGCCATCATGATTTGGTCCTTGTCAAAGATACTTAGATACTTATTCTTGCTCATATATATTTATAAGGAGTTAAGAAATATCTATTTTTTGTCAGATGTTTAAGTACTTAAATATGTTTTATCATTTTCTTTTTAATTCACTTTTTTCTGTGAAGTTTGATCTGAATTCTGACAGTTAATGACAAGCAGAGCAGACACCTGGGCCAATCACATTGAATACCAAAATACAGCAGCTAAATCAGTGTTGCCCGCTTTCATGCTTATTACTAAATAAAATCTTAAATAACCAAAACATTAAAAAAGACAGACTTAAGAGCAAAGCAAAGGGCATTGATTTATCTATGTCTTACTAACATATGTTTCTGTTTCATTCAGTAAAAATTTACAATAGCTACTTTTTAATTTCTGGACTGCCATCAAAAGATGTAGACAAACATAAGTAAATACATTTTACATCTTTAAAACATGAAATTTTACATATATTAAGATCCCTCTGTGATGATGTAACAACATACTGAAAGCAGCATATTCACAGGAGTGCCACAGCTTGCTCAGAGTTACACACCACACTTGCTGCTCCCGCCAAACTGATTAGATAATAATTCAAGGTCTAAACATTCAAAATAGAAGCATTAAACATAGCTTCATTGTCTAGAAAGATTTCTTACATTTTTGTATATTTACTTTATTTTATTGACTTCAAAATATACAGTATTTATATTGTGCAGTATATACAGAAGTATATAACAGCAGAACAAACAGTATTTAATTTTATTCAAAACGAAAACCTTTCCTTTATAAACCAGGGGCATCATATATAAACGGTGCGTACACACAAAAATGTTGCATACGCACGTTTTTGCGCACACTTCAAGATATATAAAAACTAAACTTGGTTTAAAACCACGCACATTTTCATGGCAAGGCTCCACCTTGCATCCGCACTTTTCTGCTCAGTTTTGCAAATTGGCGGCACCCAGCGTCAAAGCAGCACTACTAGTTCTGTGGTCTGCCTTTCTTTTTTTGATTCACATCTATGATGTCGGTTTAATTAAATGTACCAAAATGAATTGTATATCGTTTACAAATGTAATTCACTTGATTGTAATCATTCTGTAACAATATAATGGTGAACAGAATGGCCTAACTATTCCAGCTACAATGGCTGCTTTAGAATTGATAGAAGACATTGCAAATGGAAGAATTACAAGAGAGCACATATTTACAGATGATGACAACTGTCTTTTAAATCAATTTCGATTTCCAAGAGCTATCCTCTTGGAGCTGAGTGCCGAACTGGCACCAGCTTTAAAAAGGCAGACTTTGGAGAATTGTGCTCTATCTGTTCCATTGCAAGTTCTACCCACTCACAGGTTTTTAGCCACAGGAGCTTTTCAAAGTGAACTTGCTGACCATCGGGTATTTCACAAACATCACTGAGTTGCGCCACGCCAGCTGTATAGGATGGTATTATCCGCATATCATCCAGATAGAGAAAATTTCCTTACACTGTGGTTGAACTTGAAAACATAACAGCGAGATTCATAGCAATGTCCTTTTCTCCAAATGTAATCAAAGCAGTCAACTGCACGCAAATTGCAATTGCAATGATGCTGAACAAGTTACATCAGCCAAGGATGAATCACCAAATATCATACAGTATATATAGCTGGAAAACCTATAAAAAGGCAGCTCTGCACAGTTACAGGTGCTTTTTCCAGCTAAAAAAGGCAAAAGGCAAGCAGTCCTTTTAAGGATAGCGATTCACCTCAAAGTAAAGAGCAGAGAATTGGTCTGTTGTGGCGCTCAGTGCCATTGGTATGCTATAAGGGCACCTTCAGAGAATTAATTTGCTTATGTAAATAGAAAGCATGTCCACCAATATGCTGCTCTATAGTGCACAGAGAGTATGTACCTGAAGAGATGCGTTATGATGAACCTGACCCTGAGCCACCAAATGATCAGCCAGATCAGACAGCGTTACAACTTCATTTGAATGCAGCATTTATTTTTTAACCCGTTCATTTAATTTGTGGTCAATATCACATAGCACAGCCCTTATATTCCTTAGTTCATTGGCCACATCTCTTACAGCATTCACAATTGCATTTTGTGACTCCAGAAGAGCGTCTGCCAGCACACAGCAAGATGGCCTCCCAGGGGTTTCCGAGGCACAGGTGTCTGTGCAGCCAGGGTCTGAAGATGAGCTCAGTGCAGCAGTACCATCACAATCTGAGCATCACAGGGAAGTCACCTTTTGTAATATTGTCTGAAACAGAGTAAAGAGATGGTGGGCTGTGAGTCACCTTTTCATGTCGACTGTGATATCTGACCACTTCTTTTTTCTTTCTGGCAATGTGTGACTTTCTGAACTTAAACTTTCAAGTGTCTGCCACACTATTGTTGCTTATACCACTGTGCAAGCGAACAAATAGTATGCTTTTTCTTGCCTCCACTTTGCATTTGATGAAATTCTTTTTTTATGTACTGTACCTTTTCCATTGCTTTTTAACCAAACACTGTACAGCAAATGATATTTATATTACTTTGCATATTAAAATATGCAAAATTCTGGGAAGAATTGGGATGGGGTTGTAGGCACGTGCGCATATGTTAAATTTCCTGTTCATTGGGATTTGTAAAGGGGAAATGCATAGAACTTGGTGTACGAACATATTTATGCATCTGGATTTTTTTCTACGTACGCACATTTCCACTTTTGTTCATACGCCATGTTTTACTGTGAATTCAACGCATGCCATTATAAATGAGGCCCTAGGAAAGTGTGAGGAAAAGGAACAGTTAAGTATGAAGTGATCACCTAAGGACACTGAAATATCCAAAAAATATCAATGGTTCAGTATATTCTGTGGACAATTTGTTTATTTAAAATGTATTCTTTGAAATCCAAAATGATGTATGTAATTTAATTCAATATTCTCTGATTCAAAAGATTCATGAAATAATATTTAAAATGAGTTCACTGCAAAATTTATAATCAGTGAAATCTGAGAAATAATTTACAATGTATAATGTATAACTGTAATAATGTTTTAAAAAGGTTCCAAGGTGGGGCAGTAGTTTGTACTGCTGTTTTAGTGCCCTCAGACTGGGTTCAGATCGTGGCCTGTGTAGAGTATGCAGATTTGTTTGATTTTTGATTCCAGGTATGATGGTTTTTCTTCCATAACCCTAAAAAGTATTGTATTATGTGGGTTTATAAAGTAAAGTGCACCTGGGATCAACTGGCACTCAATCCAAGACTAACTTTTGCCTTGTGACCTTTCATGTCAGCATAAATTGATGCTCCCTGCAGCTCTGAATTGGATAAGGAGCTGCTGGAAATAGGTGGACAAAGGGATGATTTGTCAAATCCAAGTAACAAAAAAAAATTTAGTGATACAAGTGTTATCACTTTTGCCTTACAGTTCCAGGAACCTTGGTTTGAATCTTGACATGTTTCTTTATGCTTTCTCTTTAGAGATGTCTTTCCATGTCCTAAAGTCAGGCAGCTAAGTAATACTGTGCTGTGTACTGGCAGCCATTCCAGATTTGGTTTATGCAATGTAAGGCCAAGGCCAATAAAAACTTAGCCTGTAAAATACAACTTTGCTCATTGCCAATCTGATGTTTCTACCTTATGGAATACATCAGTTATATCTGCATTATGTTTTGAGCCACTGTTTCAGCTTTGCTTTACTTAGATAGATAGATAGATAGATAGATAGATAGATAGATAGATAGATAGATAGATAGATAGATAGATAGATAGATAGATAGATAGATAGATAGATAGATAGATAGTGTGAAGGACGGCTGGTGTCTTTACCCAGCTGGAGTGCCTTCAGGGTGGAACAACTGGGGAGACAACTTATACAGAGCTTTAGCTCCCCCAATACACTAGAAGGCAGTGAGCCAAGGAACAGATTCCCACATGGGTGCCTACAGGCCATGCTGGGTTCCAGAAGACAGCCCTGCTGGGTCCAGGAGGTAGGGTAGTCCCTTACCCATATGGGAGACCATAAGACAAGCTATATTGGAAGGACAGAGAAAGACTGTGTCTTGGGACCATCTAGTCCTCCAGTATGCCAAGTGGCAGTATCCCTTGGGAAGAACTCCCATTTGTATACTCACAGGGCACTTTAAAAAACAACTTTTTTAAGAATAAATTAAGAAAAGAAGTTTTCCGGTAATTTGTTTGCTTGATGTTAAGCTTAAATATGGTTTGCATCCTGAATTATTGAACAGATTCAACTGTCTACAGAGTCAGTGATGGCAATAAACAATGCAAACTCAGCTAGAACTGTAAAACAAAAGTCAAGTATTGTGACAGATTGCTTTAGCATCATTTGATTGATGAGGTGATTTTCAAGAAATAATTAACAACTGCACAGTCTATGCTGCACGTTCCTGGAAAAGAAGTGAAATCCAAATGCAGTGACAATATTTAGCACTGTTAGTATATCAAAGTGGTTGCTTCTCTACAGGAATTTTTCAGCTGCATAGGAAGGTCAGCTCCTACAAATTAAGTGCATCTATAGATAAAAATACAAATCCTACACAACTTTATACTTAAAATCTTTTGACTTCTGTTTATCGAAAATATGTGCTCCTGTATTATCTTAACCATTTAGCTTCTTCTTGATTCCAGTTACAAGCTATGGCAATGCAGGTAAATCTACATCATGATATAATCAATTCTGTTTTATTTTCATTTGAATTTTTATGAATGAACTGAGTAGGCGCAGAGTGCTTGCATATGCTTACAATGTAATGAACCTGTTATGAATCTCAAGAGTTCCCAAGCACAATGTCCCAAAAACTTCAAGAATGCCCATTAGGGATGGCAAGGGCAAGCTCAGGATGTTTAAAAAATGAAGGAAGTATTTTTTACAAAAATGCCCTGTGGTGCACCAAAGGTAAAGGAGTTGTCAAAGCAAAATGGGCATCCAATAGTGAACCCCAACACAGAATCCAAGAGACAAAGTCAAAAACAGAGCAAAGGTTCAAAGAATCCACTAAACCACCCAAAAAACACAAGGAATGTAACTGAGGCAGACATGCACAGACAGATAATAATAAATAATGTTTTAAAAATGATGTTGTCACACATGAGCGATTGGGTGGCAGCTAAAGGGCCTGAATAATAGTAGCACCACACCAGACCGGGGGTTGGCAAGCTACACTGACTTTCTCCCTCAATCCTCTGCAGACTATCCAAGGAAATCCCGGTAGATTTCAGCATTATTGATGACAACATGTCCGGCGCAATTGATGATGTCACTTTTAGTTCCGGTCCAGATGACATCACCTCCTGTCCTGGGGCCTCATATATAAACGGTGCGTACGCACAGAAATGTTGCGTAAGAACTTTTCCATGTTCATTTCTCGATGTATAAAACCTACACTTGGCGTAAAGCCACACACTTTTCCACGGTACCTCATGCCTTGCCGTACGCAAGTTCTCCGCTCGGTTTTGCAGACTGGCGGCACCCAGCGTCAAAGCAATGCTACTGTTCCTGTGTTTACTTATTATTTTCCTGACGCGGCTTTATAAATACACAGAAACTAACAGCATATTGTTTATTAGTGTAACGCATCTGATTGTAATTAACTTGTAACAATATAATGGTCCAGGGAATAGCCATAGTATTCCAAATACCATAACTGCTTTAGCGTTGTTACTCTCACTTCTCCTTCTTCTTCTTCTTTCAGCTCCTCCCATTAGGAGTTGCCACAGCGGATCATCTTTTTCCATATTACTCTCACTGCACCACTCGGAGTATTTATATCACTGTATCTGAGTGTGAATCACAGCAGCCAGCTGATCGGAAAGAGAATTATCGGTATACAGCTTCAAGCACACGCTGTCTCAGCCACTGCAAAATGTTTTAAAGCCTTTCCTGTACAGACCTCGCGGTTCAGAAACAGTTTTATCCCAAGAACTTTAAATGCACTCAATCAATTGCACCTTGTAGAACTGTTTGTACTTATAAGTACAATCACCCCACTGTAAACTTGCACTACAGTTATAATATCGCACAACCTGAGCCACTTTATAAAGCGCGTATTTACATATGATGACAATATCATTTTTAAGGTGAAATGCAGCAAAATATGTTTATTAAATTATACAGATAAAATTTAACTTCATTTAAATAATCTATATTCTTCACTGGGAGTGTCGTTAAGGATAGAATAATTAAACATGTACTACGAAGATATTTCAATGTTCTTTAAGCGTTTTGAAGAATCGGCGCTAAGCTTACAGATGGCTTAACTTCTATTACAGAGCTGATTGTGTGGCGATCGGTTACTTGGGGAAAGAAAAGCACTGACTGCAGTGACGGCTACGCCAATATACTGTATATTGAATATAACACAGAAAGAGAAAATAACAACACAGCTAAAAACGCAGCGACAAATTTCGGCAAAAGTTAAATGCTTGTGTCATGAGTACGAGGCGGCTATGCAGTGTCTGCAACGGACGAGACCATCCACTGTGCATAAGCTACCTTACTGACATTGGCGGGCGAAGGAGCCACCGATTCTTCCTCTGCCCAGTGCCACCACAAGCCTAGAGCCACCCCTGAGTACTGCTGCAATAAATTATTTCATCGAAGTGAAACACATGTTTAATAACGTGCTTTAACTCCTATCATCATGAAAATGATATCACGTATACATCTCAGTATTTTAGTTATTCAGGGAGATATAATATCACGAATGTAATGGATTCTGTGTCCAGTTGGAGGAAGAGAGCCGGTTTAAGAAGAAAGTAGTGATTCACACACATAGGCACATATAAGATCAAATACAAAACAAATTATTTAACGTGCTACTTTAATTACGATGTGATTTGAGAAACTGGTTAATTAAACGATTTTAAGATGAAGTTTATGATGTTCTACTTTAATGACAAAATAAACTACGTGATTAAAGTGGAAATGTCGAGATTGAAGTTGACTGAAGATTGAAGACTGTGTGCCTTTTTTTTTCTCTGTACCCTAATAAGCTTTCATATGACACTCAGACAGTGGGCTACAACTCGCCTTTTCATGGCGACTTTGAAATGTGACTTCTTTTTTATTTCCGGCACTGTGCGATTTTGTGAACATGATCTTTCAAGTTTCTCCAACACGCTATGTCACTCGATCAATTTCCTTTTGTTGATTATACCACGGTTTATTTGAACAAATAGTATGTTTTTCCTTTGCCTCCACTTGGTATTCGCTGAAATTCTTATATTTTCCCCCGTGCTTTTCCCATTGTCTTTTCACAGAAGGCTGAGCTTAAGGGCGATTTATACTGATTTGCATATTCAAAGAGGCGTAATTCTGGGTGGAGTTGTGGCGTTACATAAAGTGCGTGCACGAGCGTTAGTTTTCACGCTGATCGGGATTTATGTAGCAGAAGAACGTGGAAGTTGGAGTGCGCACAGATTCCTGCATCTGGATTTTTCTGTGCGTAAGCACATTTCGGCTTTTGTGCTTACGCCATGTTATAGTGCGAGTTCTACGCACGGCGTTATACATGAGGCCCCTGGCCTTTAAAGCTGCCATCATCTCACTCTCAAATCAGTTCTGTTCTGGACTCAAACCTGAATACAACTCATCAAAAAACAACCCTTTTGCAGCCAGGCCACAATATACAGGTGGCTGCCCCAAACATTTTTGATGTCTTCATGTTATTCTTGTGACAATGTCTTGCAAGGTGGTGGCCATAATTAGCAAAACACTCTTCGAGACAATTTCTGAATGCTTGCATGACTTGTTCAGCCATTTTCAAAGGGTAATAGTGGAGATTTTGTGGCAAATAGCGTCCTTGAGGGCTTCAAGGTTTTGAGGTCGGTGTGTGTATACCTTCAACTTGAGATAGCCCCACAAGAAGAAATCACAAGGATCGAGATCAAACGAACATGAAGGCCAGCTAACATCACTGCACAGGGAGATCAGCTTCCCCGGAAACATCTCCCGCAAAACTTTCATGGAACTCTGCACCGTATGAGCTGTTGCTCCATCCTGTTGAAACCAGGCATCCACCACATCCATTTCTTCCAGTTGGGACTGCAAAAAGATCTCTAGCACTTCAATGTAACGTTCTGAAGTGACGGTGACCGTTGTTCCCCATTGTAAGTGTTGTAATAAGTTCAGAAGCAGACAACAAAAAGGTTCGGGGTTTTCCGGCCCCTTATATTGTCGACACTCCAGATTTTCACAAAAACAAAATACGGTCAAACATAAACAATTCATGTGGGCCATTTTTATAGGGGAGGAGCCGGAAGTGCAGGAATGCTGGGAAGGAGTGATGGATGATGGGAGGAAATGACGTCATCAAAGATGGCGGAGGGAGGGCGGAAGTAAACGTAGTGAGGTCAGGTCTTATGGCGGAGTGTCTTTGGTTCTGTTAAACAAAGAAACAAGGTTAGTACCCCGCCTTTTCCCGCCGGCGAACATTCTTCGATGTGTTTTAGAATCCGTCCACGACCTCCTACTCGCGCATGCGTGACAGTGTCTACAATGCCAAATTCTGCATCGGCTTACCAAACTGTAACACACTCACTGTGCAGGGGTTTCAGCCCAATAGCAAAAGTTTTGCTTACTTACGCAGCCATTCAAATGGAAATGTACCTCATCGCTGCACATGACAATGGCATTTCGATGAACGGTTTTCAAAATGTTCGCACACAACTCTCTACAGCTCTCTGAGTCTCTCCCAGTGAGTTCCTGCACTACTATCATTTTATATGGATGGAAATTAAGGTCCATGAAGGAAAAATCCTCCTCAAAGATGTGTTGGAAATGCTTAAGGCAGAAATATGTTTGTGCCCTTAATGTCTAGGAGACTGTTTTCAGGTATTCGTACAGTTGGAGAGCGGCCTGAAGATTTTCTGTTCAATGTTGTTACCTATCTGTCTAATTTTAGCCACCCACTGAAGAATTGTGTTCCGGTTTGGGACGTCACTGTTAAGAGGAATGATGAAGTGCATTCAGAAGGCACATTGCATAGTGATGATGGATTTGTTGTTTTTGAAGAATGTTTTGACAGCGAAAGCACGGTGCACACCGGACCAAGGCATGTTGCCAACTGTAAACTACAAGGGATTGCCTATCAAAGGACCCCCACCCCAACCCACTCAGTTGCCTCCATCTCACGTAATAACCTTAAGAAATGCAGTACTTCATTTTGGCTAAGTACATACAATATTGTGGAGAACCAAGGTGTTCCATTGGAGGTCAGACAGTGATGTGCCACTACACTTCAGTTCAAAAAGCAGAAACAGAGAGCTGCTGGTACAGTGTATTGGTCTAATGCAAGCCCTGGGTGCAACACAAGCTGGGAGCAACACCATGACTTTGTCAGTTTCTAAAGGGGTCCCCAAAACATAGAGAACAGAACATAGAGGAGGTAGACTTTGTACATAGCACATGGTATTCCTTTTATTCAGCTGTGCAGTGCTTAAAATGTTGAGTTCATTCCATGTGACACATAAATGTTCAGCTTGTAAACATTAAAGTTGCATGTAATAAGTTAAAAGAAACCATGATTCAGTGTATATCACCATCCATCCATCCATTATGCAACCAACTATATCCTAACACAGGGTCAAGGGGGTCTGCTGGAGCCAATCCCAGCCAGCACAGGGCACAAGGCAGGAAACAAACCCTGGCAGGGTGCCAGCCCACCGCAGAGTGTAAATCACTTTTGATCTAAATCCACTAAAACTTTGCAATGGTACAAGATTACAGATGAAAGTGTTATATTCAAATTTGAATGAAGCTACCATTTTTACATGATCTGTTACAGATTTATATTATTTATATCCCAAATTTCCATTATTCCTACTAATTACCTGGTTTATTTAAGAAGAATACAGTTTAATCTAAAATAGTGTTTTCTAAAGACCATCAACAAATGACAAGTTATTAGGAAAATCAAAAATTGATTGATGGCAGGAATGTTTTACTCATGTGCAATTGTATGTGACATGTTCAAGCATTTGGAACTACAGTGAACTAATAATATTAGTCCCTGGGAAAAAAGGCAACAAATATTTATTACAGGAATGTACCCAGTTACTTACATAGTTCATTTAATACATATGATTAACCCTCAGCAGTACAACCACTGTCTTAAGAAATTTCCTGGGCAAAGCTAGTTTATATATCTAGTAATATAAGTATAATTTGCTGGGAAGTATGCTACTTTTATTGTTCATAACAATTTGTGATCACTATGGGTCCCTCTCTCACCATACTGAAATCCAGAATAACATCAAGAAGGCCAAAGAATAATAAGAACATGTTTTTTATTTAAGAAAATAAAATCAAAATGCACAACAACAATAGAAAGTAATAAAGCTTAGAGTGTTTCTTGGCCTTCATAAATTGCTGTTGAACCAGATCATGAGGTGACATATAGCAATTGGGCAACTAGTCTTCCAATTCAGTCCCACTCCCTCAACTCGCATCATCCCACATGTTGAGTGCTTCTTGACAGCCTATTCAACTCTACATTGCATTTGAAAAACAGCAGTGTTATACCATTCTGAATGCCTTGAAGGCTTTACATTTGCTCAAGAAACCCCAGCTAAAGTTCCATTAACCAGCCTCTGATGTCCCTTCATCATTGATCCATTAGAAAGCGTTAAAGGATCATTCCTTTTTTATTAGATGGTCACATAATCCTTCCCACCACTGGTGTGTCTGCCTTCTCGTGTTCCAGGGCAACATGGCACATTACCTTCAGTACATATATCCTTACCTTTTGTTACTATCTACTTACATGTAGCCTTTCCTACTGCTATTCTGCTTCCATGATGACTTGCTATTACTATGACTTACTAAGACATTTATAATCTTGGTACCATGGATGGAGTTTGTCTTTTAGGCAGATACAGACGAATTGCTACATATTTACATCAAATCCTTAGTGAAATATTATAAATTATTTGTAATATAAAGTTATATAAATATAAACTAATCTCATTTATTGTACATTTAGAACTTTGAACTTACAAAACAATCTGTAAATATTGTTAATGTTATTTAAATGACAAATATCTATTTTTCATAATTGTGAAAAAATAAGAAATTGTATGCATGGCATACTATCTGCATGCATTCTGAGATTGGGTTAACTGTTTTGATAGTTTCAGCATTTTTAATTTTTTACTTTATCAAAGAGACATTTTGTATCTTGTCATGGTGGTGTGTGTGAAGTGTAATGGAGGTTTGCTCAAACTGCTGCACTGCTGTTTGTAGAAGCAGCACATTCAGGCATAAGCCGTGGGCCATTTGAATAACTTGGATGGATTGCTGAGGATCTGTTTACCAACAAGTCATGTAAACGAGGAAAGTACTGTACACAAAATATACAAGCTGGAATGATTCCTGACAAGGTAAATATGAAACAGTAAATAAATTCATAATCAATGTTGCACAGAATGTTTCTCTGTTTGCTTGACGGATAGACAATGTGCAAGAAAGAGCTGCTTAGGGTAGAATTAATTTCATTATAATGTTTGTTGATTATTAACATATTTATATTAGTTGTTACATTAAAACAATCACATGAGGAAAAAGAAACTTTGTTGGAGATTTATTTTAGCCATCCACCCTTTAAACTCTGCCCATGTCTGGTACTCTTCTATTTCATCTTTAAATAAAAGAACTTCTCAGACTAACTGGGCTGTTAGTGAAAACCTTTGGCTGATTTGTAATTCCAAATTCTTTAAAGTCCATCAAAAAGGGTTAAACGAAAAAAAGACGTTGAACAGATTATAATATGTTTAAAATGACTATTTGTCAATTGTCTTGATAAGCTGAATGGATGTCATTGATAAGTACAATTGAAAAAATGGAAGTCAAAAAATGATGCTAAAGTCTACATATTGTGGACTATGGCCGGCAGCTTATCCTGGCCAATACCCCAAGCTGCCAGGTGGAGCCCTCCCTGCAACATGGAGCTGCCCCAAATTCCAGCAGGGCATCTTGGACCTTAGTGTTTCCCTTCACAGCCCTGCTGGATACCGTGGGGACCACCAGAGGACGCTGCAGGGAGGCTCAAGGGCTCATATGTTCAGTATAGCCCGGAAGTACTTCACAGTCATGAGGACAGAAGAAATAAAGTACTTCCGGGCTGAAAAAAAAAGAAGAGTTTTCACCTGACCCGGAAGTGCTGAGTAATCACATGGGATCAGAAGCATTTCCGGGACAAAGACTATAAAGGACTGTGGGAAATCCCAGACGGCTGAGCTGAGTTGGGAGGAAGGGTGACAATGCGTCTGGAAGTGGAGGATTTGATTATTGATTTGAGTATTGTATTATTTATGAGTATTGTGGAGTGAAGGGTGCTTTGTGCAGTTTATTACAATAAAAAGTCAACATTTTGGACTTTTATCTGGTGTCTGGCGTCTGGTCTGAGGGTTCAAGGGGACGACAGCGCCCCTACAGTATCTGTCACAATATATATCAGTAAAAGAGATCTCAATCAAAGCAGCACCTTTTCCCAATATACTGTAGTTCTTCTTATACTGGTGTCAGTTAGAAATAAGAAAGTGTCCTGCAACAAAGATCATAGAGCAACTGGAGTGTGATAGTTGATACTTAAAATCAAAAAATGAATATGAAAGAAAAATTGCTTGACGTACACCCTGTTACACCTAGATTTA
The DNA here is from genome assembly GCF_016835505.1 of Polypterus senegalus. Taxonomy (NCBI): domain Eukaryota; kingdom Metazoa; phylum Chordata; class Cladistia; order Polypteriformes; family Polypteridae; genus Polypterus; species Polypterus senegalus. The sequence goes on along the minus strand of NC_053170.1, from coordinate 74,186,101 downwards.
TTCTACAAGGCGCAAAACTTTAATAATAATGAGAAGAGAGCATTTGAAGAGTAAAATTAATCTCAGGCAAACCTATGCAGTGAGACAATCATGAAGTATTCAATAAATAGTTCAGTAAAATATTGGCTGCCAATGCATGTATAAATCGATTCCTTTTATAAGCCCAGTCTCCTGACCACAGAACATTTAATCATGGTCTGCAGTTAGTGGTAGTGGTCTACCAATAACCTTTCTTGTGGATATCATCATCATCTGTGTATGAACTACAGGCAAGATCAATCTCTGCTTGCAGGTCTCTTGTTTTAAAATCATTAAACGATCTGTCCTAAGATACTTATGTGACTAATCTCCTCTTAAAATGATTTGGGGATGTCTTTACTTAGAATGGTCCTAAAAGCTCTCCTTTCTTTGTAAGCCATTTCCAAGATGCAATTTTGTTCATCTTATGGTTTTTCCTCTTGATTCTTTATTTTAACTAATAAAATGTTTAGATCTTTTGATTTTTTGATAATTTCATCCCCTTTATTAATTTTAAAGTATTGCTTAAATGTTTTACTGTACTACATCCCATAACTTTTGCTATTACTACATATCATGTGGTTCTCAATTTATTATTTGTTTAAACTAGGGGGCTTCGCCTCCTGCTTGCTTCACTCGCCAACCATATCCCGGCCTGCGCTATGCGCCAGCCACTTCGCATCACTGCAGCTTGTGTATGTGTATTTCACTTTTACCAAACAACAATCTTTTAATTATCATGGATACGCCTCTTCATTGGGAAGAAACACTACTTTTCACTGATGGCAACATGAAGTAGTCTCCGATTTAAAAGTTTAAATCCGAACAATATATTCGATTTCTTTTCGCTGTTGTGTTATTTCACAGAGTAATAATTTCTGTTTGTTTACGCTAATGCAATCTTTACTATCATTTTTTTGAGACTTTCGAATTTTAGTACTTTCTTTGTCTATAACCTGCTCTGCATGTGTATCACATCAGCATTTTTGAATTCTTTATGACGTTCTACTTTGTCATCCACTCTTTGTCTTTTATTTCTGGGCTGAAGCGTGGTTAAATCTCTTGGCACAAAGTCTCATCATAATGGGACGTGAAAGTATCTCTCTGAAAAAGTTACATCTCGTCCCAGGATTTTCTTATTATAATAGAGAGATATGGAAGAAAAATGTCAAAATCTGAAATCATACCTAATGTGCACACCATTAACAGCTTTCCAAGCATACAAAATGTTGTCCATTTTTATGGAAGTATAAATTGGTCAGGGTAATTCTACATTAACACCAGGCTCTGATTTCCTGTGTTGTCCTCCTGTATCCCTGCACTGTTGATCCTTCTGTTACCATTAAAAGGCTAGTTCTTCACTCTTTACTGATGGTAACATCATACGGATTCCTAGCAGATGAGGGTGAGATTACTGGCCTTGTGCAGGGCTTTTCTAAACTTACCGTTGATTGAACATCCTGACCCCAGCTTGTCGATTTTTTTCCTGGCCAAACTCTCTCATAACAGAAAGTCAAGTAAATCTGTCATCTGATACCGGTGTCCTGGGTTAACATGGATTGCTACTACCGGGTCACAATTCTGAATTGTTTGCTTTGCTTCTCCTGTCTATTACCATTCAGGGGCACGCTGTTCACAACCAGTCCCTGAATTTCCACTATGGTAACAAGAAGATGTTTCTTGAAGGCAATGTGACCAGTTCTCTGTTTTGGAGGGCCTTTGTCTGGTTCAAAGCTCCTGTTTACCAACCAGGAGGTTCCTTTGCCACTAACAATCCATAGAGAGCCCAGCACTGATTCACCCTGGGTGTCCAGTAAAAAATTACCATTGTCTTTGCCTTTTAGCACTTTAGGTTTGTATTTAAGGTAGGTGGCATTGATGCAGCCGTAATACCAGGAGTCTTCTTAGGTTGGTGTGACTCTAGTCAAAGAGGACCTCCGCTAACTGGCAATTATTTAGGAGCAGCAAGAAATGAAAACCTGCTTCAGGTTAGAGAACGATTGAAACTGGAGAAGATCTTGGGTGAATACTCATATATGAGTGGAAGAGACACCAGCTGTGGAGATTGTGCTTTATTTTAAAATAACACACTTATTTAATATACTTGAGTCTCCATTGCTCTTTTCATGGACGTGGAGAGATTCTGGTTGGTCACTTTTCTTCTTTTAAAATATTTTGGTCCCATTTAGCCTTTTCAACCCCCCGGCCCCTCTTCTATTTAAGCCTGGCAAGCCATCTTAGATAGTGAGCCAGATTCTCTTACTTTGATGCCACTTAATTAACTATGAGGTTGTTGTGGTTAAAATTGTACCATTAACCACTAGGAGGGTGTCCTAGAAAAACATGAAAGGAGATTATTCTAGTTATTCCTCTGAGTCAGTCTATTAAAGGGAGAAAGGTCTGGATAATGACAATTTGCATGCTTGGATGCTTGAAATAGAATATTTAGAAACAAGCGGGAGACCTGTCAGGACCAACAGACCACACAACTAGAACTAGAAAAACATAAATAAATATGCTGGCAAGTACTGCTGTATTCATTCCTATTTATTAGGTTAATCTGTTCTTGGTTTATATTTTCATAAAATAAAAATTCAGTCTCATATTTTTTAAAACAGCTACAGCTTTGCTTAAAACACTGATATATTCTGAAAATAAATCTTTCTCTCCTTGTTTTTTCATTCTGTAATCTTTTCTCTGATCTATTTCAGTTCACCTCAAATCAAATGTTTAAATTAAGTATGAAGAATAATGTGCATCACTGTAAAACATAGAATTACCACATGCTATTAGGGAGGGAAAGAAGAGAAGAAAAAGAGCAGGTATGCAGATTTTACTTTTTTTTTCTGTGGCTGTTCATCCATAATTAAAGTTTTAGTCTTACAATCCAGTCTGAGTTCATGAGCATTCTGCAGCTTCAATGGACATGTGTTGCCATAGAAACAGAAAGATGTTCATATCTTTCCTACCACAGCTCCTGAGTTGGCTCCATTTATTTAAAATTCAAATAAGCTCCTAGCGGACCACACAATTTAGAGTGCTTGTGATCAGTCACTTGTACTGCAGATATAATCCCTGAATTTCTAATTTTTAGGTGTTTGTGTTCATGTTATGGTCTTCAGTTTGCTTTTACTAGAAAAGATACAATGTGTCTACAAATGTGTATAGTATATATGGCATTGACAAGCTTTTGGCTCAATACCTGAAACATAACACAAATTGTTTATATAAATATACTTATCATTTTATTCAGAAAGTGTAAATGAAAGGCACTTTATTTTCCAAAGGGTCTTTTTAATAGAGGAAAGAGATTAATCTCAAAAAAGAGTAAATAATGTTCCTCAGCTTACTAACTTTACTTTACATGTATACCCCATAGAATCCTTAACAAGGACAGGATGTACCATTTTTACTCCCAGTTTTCCACCCTTGCAAGGGCCAAACCTGAATGGGAAACTTCCTGTTATATTGCTGACATTTTATTCTTAGACATTCTATGGCTCTCATTAAATCTTACATTGACCTCTTATGGCCAGGGTTAGAATCCTACAGAACCTGGTTAAGTATATCAACCGTTTTTCCCGTAGAGTCTCCAACTCCTCCTGACTGCTATTACCACAGTAAACACAAGGTATTTTCAATGAGATAACAACAAACTTTATTGGACCTCAAAACTTATTTGCTGAAAAAACAGACATATCAAAACTAGAAGTTAACCTCTTTAGCATTAGCATCGCTCGGCCTGTAAAAACAGTGCTGAAAGCGTTAGCCCCCAGTGTCTCTTGGACAACAGTATAGATGCATCTCACATAAGACCCAAGAATTACTCAGGCTGTAAAAGTGCCAAAAACATTAGCACTGAGGGTTACTCGGGCAACGGTACAGGCGTGTCTTGCGTAAGCATCAGGCCCAAGTGTTACCATGGCAACAGTGTAGTTACATCTTCTCCTAGCCTCATAAGAAATGCCTCTCATCAGATGTGACGACGAGGTGAATCTGTCTTAAGGCTGTGAAACTGAAACAGTCAATGAAACCAAAATGGGTTGTAGTGAATCCAAAGTGACACTCACACATGTGCAGTGTGGTGCTCATATTATTGTGTTATCATTATTTGTAGCATTATTATACTTTGTATTTCGAGCCAAAAAATGCAACGCATTTTACATGTTTTTTTGAGAAAAAAATGTAACACTAAGAAGGTTAACATAAAAGAAAACATATGATCTGAATGTTTCAAACCAAAGTCCATACAGCAGGCCTCACATCAGATTGTTTGGCGTTTTAGCTGTTGCAATCTTTCTTAAACCAGCGAAATATTCTTTTAAAGGACATGCCATTGTCTTTTTCCTCTTAGGTCAATTGTGATGCTTGTGAACATTAAAATACTATAGTAGGTAGCCTGACAATGATGTTGAAGAAGGTCTTCAAAAATCATCTGATTTATAAAGTGCAATGCTGATAGATTATGAAAGAATTAGAAATAGTTGCATCATCTTAAATTGGACAATTGATAATTTTCAGTGGTCTTGTTGCCTTTTAGTGAATCTACTTTTAGCTAAGCACAATAAATATCAAATGCACCTGATGACTCCGACTCTTTCGATACACTAACACAATGTCTTACTGGTATTTCTGAATGGATGAATAGTAATTTTCTCAAACTAAATAAAGAGAAAACTGAAATTTTAGTAATTGGCAATAATGGATTCAATGAGGTTATCAGAAATAAACTTGATGCATTAGGATTAGAAGTTAAGACGGAAGTAAAAAATTTAGGGGTAACCGTTGACTGTAATCTGAATTTTAAATCGCATATTCATCAGACCACTAGGACAGCATTTTTTCACTTAAGAAACATAGCAAACGTTAGACCTCTTATATCATTGAAAGATGCTGAGAAATTAATATCTTTTGTTTTCAGTAGACTGGATTACTGTAACGCACTCCTCTCAGGACTACCCAAAAAAGACATAAATTACTTGCAACGAGTGCAGAATGCAGCTGCTAGAATCCTAACTAGGAAAAGAAAATCCGAACACATTTCTCCAGTTTTGATGTCGCTACACTGGTTGCCTGTGTCATTCAGGATTGACTTTAAAATACTGCTTATGGTTTATAAAGCCTTAAATAATCTCGCTCCATCTTATATATCGGAATGCCTGACACGTTATATTCCAAATCGTAACCTTAGATCTTCAAATGAGTGTCTCCTTATAATTCCAAAAGCTAAACTTAAAAGAAGTGGTGAGGCAGCCTTCTGCTGTTATGCACCTAAAATCTGGAATAGCCTGCCAATAGGAATTCGCCAGGCAAATACAGTAGAGCACTTTAAAACACTGCTGAAAACACATTACTTTAACATGGCCTTCTCATAACTTTACTTTAACTTAATCCTGATACTCTGTATGTTCAATTCATCACAATAACTATTCATAGTGGCTCTAAAATCTGTACTGACCCCAACTCTCTCTTCTGTTTCTTCTTCCGGTTTCTTTGTGGTGGCGGCCTGCGCCACCACCACCTACTCAAAGCATCATGATGCACCAACATTGATGGACTGAAAGCCAGAAGTCTACGTGACCATCATCATCAGGTCCTTCCATGAAAACCCTAAATACAAAGAGGACTGTTTGACTTATGTTAGGTAGATTGCCCAGAGGGGACTGGACGGTCTCGTGGTCTGGAACCCCAACAGATTTTATTTTTTTTCTCCAGCTTTTGGAGTTTTTTTTTTTGTTTTTTCTGTCCACCCTGGCCATCGGACCTTACTTATTCTATGTTAATTAATGTTGACTTATGTTTATTTTTTATAGTGTCTTCTATTTCTCTATTCATTTTGTAAAGCACTTTGAGCTACATTTTTTTGTATGAAAATGTGCTATATAAATAAATGTGATTGATTGAATAACATGCTGACCAAAATTCCCAAAACACTTGTTTCATATCTTGTTATAAACACAGACACATGCATACTGATTAATTTATCTGAACGTAAAGCTTATACAATCTATTAGTTATAACACTATATTATCTATTGTTTTTTAATTAGCATATTTTTCCAATATCCATCAGTCTATTTGCATGTATCCCATCAACCTATTCCTCTTGAAAAAAGAAATGTAGTCATTACTATAAGCTCATTGTCATATGTTTGCAGATCAAACCTTCTGTTCAAAGAAAGGCATTTGCCTGTTAAACTCCTGCTTAAATATGTACAATCAAAAATAATGCTAGCTTTTTCTTACAACCACTACAATACAGTTATCATGTCTCACCTAAGGTTCCTCCCCTGCCTGGGGTTCAAATTAATGTTTCCTGTCTCTTTTGTTCATTTTTTTATTCTTTTCATGTTTTGTCTATATATATATAAAAACTGACTTTGTTATGTCCCATGAGTCTTTTGGATGGTCCACCAAGAGGCGGGGCAACCAGACAATCACCACCAGGAACTGTCCTCCACCCTATAAATCCCGAGGGTCCTCCACAGTTCCTGTCGGATCATTATGATTACATTAAGGAGTTGGTTAGTATATTTGTGTTTATTGTTATTTCTGTGAATTGTTGGATCTTTGATTTATTGATTTTCTGCTCTGCTTTTTTTAACTTTGCTTTTGGATTCTGTATTAGGACTTTGTTCAACTTGGATTGCCTTTGTTAGAGACAATTCCATTTTACATTTGTGTGACAAGGAGCTTCCTTCTGCTTTGAATAAATATTTTGTTTTATTAAGATTCACAAGTTGCCCTTATTATTAGCAAGGGTTTGATAGTGATATACCCCTCCAGGGGGAATTACTGGAATTGCTTTGGAACCCTTTACTGCTTGGGACTAAACATTTTTGTTCTTACAATTTATTCTTTTAAACATTGTGTAAATAATACGGGTATTCCTATATTAACACATCACATTAACAAATATAACAGACTTAAGGGTTACTGGTCTGTAGACATTGGGTGAAAAGGCGCTTGCCTACTTTCTTTGGAACAGGAACTGTAGAGGATCTCCTGCATGGCAGCAGCACTTTTTGTAACCTCAGTGGACAAGTAACAGAAGATATCACAAAGATGCACAGCACAGGCCTTAGGTACTTGAGGACTGAATCTTTCTGGTTCTTTAGCTTTTCCTATGTGTTGACTCCTCAGTTGTCTCCTTACTTGCTCATTACTTACTCAAAGCTCATACTAATGATCAGAGCTGAACTCATCACTGGCCATACCAGTGGATGTTGTAGCAGTTGTTGATGAAGTAGAGATTGCATTATGTGGAGAGACTGGTCATTGGAGGAAGGTATTGGTGAAAGGTGGGAAAATCTATTAAAAAATAGGTCCAGTGTGTTAACTTTCTTCACATCCCCTTCTTGATTGCATGAGTACAGTAGTTGTTTCCAAAAAAATTGATCAAAGTGCAGGCCTGCAGTGCCCCATGCAATGGCACCATTGCACAGTTTCATACTCCAGGCACCTGGAGCCATAACTGAGAGGCCAGGGGAAGAGACAATGGAGTCAAGACAAAAATAACTGTTTAGAAACAGAATCCAGATTGTTTAATCCAGATTTGCCAAAAAATATTTAAAATTAATGTCTTGCAAATATATTCACAGTTCAAAGCAAGAATATTCATAAAACTAACAAAAATAAATGCAGGTGCTATATACAATAATCGCAGTGACTCCAAAGCAAAGCAATAATTACAAAAAGGCTCATCTCCCTACTTATTCTTTCACAAACAACATATAGAAAATAATCAAAACCAGAAAGTGAAAAATCAAGCACAAAGAAAATTATTAAAAAATAACCACAGTTTACTTTCACCCAAAAATATGTATAATCAGAAATAAAGCTGTTCTTACTAATATATTCAAAATTAAGCACTCTTCTCACTGCTCCTCAAACTCAGCAGTTCTGAAGTTCACCCTAGTCTGAAGACTAGTCAAAAGATGGCCCCGGGCAGGCTGGACTACACTTTTATACTGATGCACTTTCACCTAGCTAATCCCCACTCAGGTCTTGCAGAGTTCTCCAATAATACACAACAATGGGGCATACACCACACGTGACACTCTGTTCAGGTGTAGCCCTCCCTATATCTATTTAATTTCTCAGCGTGCAGGTCCAGTTTGCAACAGCATCATGCTATCTGCTCATTCTCCTTATCAATTAATTTTTTTTGCAAACCTTCCCTTTGTCTTTTCATGCTCATGCATGTTTCTGTCCGCAATCTCCTAAACTCAGCACTCTGCTTGCTTCTGTCTTTTTCTCCTTAAACTTAATGCACTTTTCTCCTGCAGCTGTTCGGATGCGCAGCTTGGCATCAGGCTGGTTTGAATCTGAAATCCGACTCATAGCAGCTTCAGAAGAACATCTCGGTGTTGGTCAGTTCAAGCCAAGAGAAGCCCCCTGACTTGTAGTCCTCCAAATTATGTTAGTGATAAGGGGAGACACTGAACACCTGGGGCTTCTTGTCTAATCACAGCAATAACCTTCACTAGAGCACTAAAACAACTGCTAAGTGCCAATTACTTCTTATAACTATTTACATCTACAGTAATAAGCTACAAACAGCTATACTAGTCTTTGTTTTTAAATTGATTCAGGACTCAGCTTACCACACTCCCCAACCTTCAAAACTACTGACCTCATGTGCGGGACAAATAATCTGTCACCAGATTCTTTGTTCCCATAACAGAGTATAACTGGAACTAGTATGGCTGGAGTGTGAAGAAGAGAAAACATTATTATTTAACTCACAGATATCAAGGACTATGTTTTGAGTTGATCATGCTGCAGAGAGCTATATGATTTGTTCCTCATTTATGCAGAAAAGGAGTTGGGCTGTGTGCACAGCATTAAGGGACTAACTTTTATCATTCATGAGGAAAAGCTGACCTCTGATACTATCAGAAGACCCTGTGAAGAATGTAAGATCTTTATGGACTATAAGAATATTTAAATTGATTCTAAGTGTGTATAATTAGAAGGGTGTATTCCTTAGGAATGCAAATGGCTGTTTGTTTCATGTTTTAGGAGATTCCAGTATGTCATAAATAAAGATTTAACCTTAAACTATGTATAACCTCAGAATGAACTGCTAGGGTTTTTTTTCCTTTTCTAGGATATAAAAGAGAGAACAGGTTTACTTTAGATAGGCTGCCAAAATCCAAATCAGTTGACTGAGTTGGAAAGAGGCAGTCTCACATTCTCTCTACTCACCAAGAATTAAGAATAAAGAAATTATTTTTACTTTTATTGGGTTTAAGTTCTTCCATTGTTTTCGACTTCAGCGCTCACAAGTGCCAGATACAAAATGCTACGTGTGCATTTGTTGCATCCATTGAAGAACCTTACGGTCACTCTCTTCAACAAATTACCTAACAATTCTTCAGACCATCTATAGCCCAGTTAATTGCTAAACTTTGATTTTCCAAGGCTGAGTATTTCTTTTCTCTACCTAATAGTTTCCTGCTAATAAACAGAATGGGTCTGATGTCCTCTGCTTTACCCTGTATTATTGCAGTCCCCAAGCCTTCCCTAGACACATCCAACTGGAAGATAAATTGACATGTGAAATCAGGGCAATGCAAAATTACACCTTTACAAAATATTACTTTCAGCTCAGAAAAAGCTCTTTTACAGGTTGCAATTTAATGACTTGGGGAATTAATCCTTGAGCAGGTCACTAGAAAAGTCACAAATCTCACGTATTACCATGGCAGTCCAAGGAACAACAGTTTGTTGGTCTCTAGACACAGTCAGTTTGGATAGATGCCACCTTGTCGACTTGCAACCTTATGATGTCACTCCAGTGGTATAACCTGGGTATTGCACTTGTTCCTTTCCTATTACATATCTGCCAGGGTTAATCATGCTGCTTTGATCAGTCAAAAATGTCTGCCAGGTGTCAAATATACTCTTCCTGTATATGGCTTGTCACATATGTGTGAATAGGGGCAGCCCAATGGGCCCAACACAGCATGAAAATAACAACCGAGGGGACACAGAACGCTTATGCCTCTCTCCAGGAAAAAAGAAGAATACAACACTCACCTTTCAGAACTCGGCTCAGAACAGACGCAATCACAAGAAGCAATCCTCTTGCGGGTTCTGAAGATCTGACTCCATCTGATCACTTCCTTCCGGTCCACTCCCAATGATCTCACTTCCACCTTTTCCCTGTGTCATCACCTCTAGTTTATCACTTCCATTACGCATGTCATTTCCTGTCCATCTGCTATAAAAATCCTCCTGTTTCACTCATCATTGTCTCTCTTGAAAGTCTGTTATGTACTTGGTATTAGTGCTATATGATTACTCATCAGCGGCCGACAGTATATGGAATGGGGTCCCAAACCTTTATGAATGTCTCCTGTATATTTGCATCTTCACAGACTGTACACTACTACATCACCAATGTAAGTTTAAACACGGCCTATTAGTCATTGGAAACTTGCCTCTGCCTCATACAATCCATTAAACTGGTATAATCCCCCAGGTTCTCTAAATGTAGTACAGTGCTTTGACTTAGGAGTCAATTGGACCTGCCAGTACCACTGACACTGGTGAAAGGTGGTGAGATATTTTGTCTTCCCCAATTTCTCCACCAATTCTTCTACCCTTGGCATAGAATAAGTGCCAAAAGCTGAAATGGCATTTAGCTTACTGTAATCCAGTGTAAGATAAGGGTGTTGTACTGTGTTAGCCATTATGGATGTAGTGAAAAGTCAAGCAAAATGACACCTTTGATTGGCTAACTAAAAAGATTATAATATTCAAGCTTTTTTACTTTTTAGTTAGCCAATAAAAGGTGTCATTTTGCTTGACTTCTCACTTTAATCTATGCAGAATTTCAGAATCTCTACAATACCTAATAGTAATATCTTCTGCAGCTTCTTATTCTTTGTGTCACTCTAATTCTTATGTCTTTTTAATGTCTCCCTTAGGAGTGACAAGGGACCCCTTACATGGCAACAATGTAACAGGTCAAACAGGTAAAACCCTATTGATGACTGTGGCACTTTTCTGTATGTGAACAACAGGTGAGATAATGATTGACCCCAGTCACATCCATTTTTGATACAAACATTTAGAGAAACTGTATGAGAGTGGAATTAAATCTCTCCACCTTTCTCTCAGTCTGCGAGTGATAAGGTGTGGTCTTTACCCCCTTAATACCTTGGAAGCTATACACTTGTCTCAACAGATGGGCGTAAGGTTAGAACCCTGATTCTAATCCTATCTAGGAATTCCTACCCTTGAGGCTGTATTAAAGCTCTTGCAATGGTAGTTGCATTTTTCTTATTCAGGGGAAGGCTTCTGGGAATCTAGTGACATAATCACAAATGACTAGTATTTCTGTATTTATTCCTGTTCCTTTCTAATGGTCCTACAATGTCCAGAACAATATGTGAAAACGGCTCTTCTACTATGGCAAAGGTATTAAAGGAACCTTGTCTCCTCATTAAACTGGTCCTACTTTCTGATGCAAAGCACAGCCTTTAATATATCTAGCCACATCATTTGTCAATCCTGGCATACAGAAGGGCTTAGCATGCCTGTCTGAAGCTTTTCCTTATTCCAGATGACCTAGCCAATATATTCTATGGCTTAATTACAGTAGTTTTTCCCTTAAGCTTATAGGCAACACTAATCAAGTTATTGAGGATGACAGAGTTCTCTCCAGTCTTTGCCTTAAATCCCCTTTCCACCTTGTCAAAACAAGATATGCAGACTTAAATCTTCACGTTGAGCAGTGGCCACATTACTCAACCAGTTAAATGTATCAGTTGAGAGTTCAGACACTGGTAATGAGACACTCTCTTTCTGGGGAATGTCCCAGAGCTTTTCCTACCTTCTTTGCTTGCAGGACTTATGGCAATTGCTTTAGCTCTTCGTGACAGGAAACGGCAGTGAATACCAATAAACTTGGGCCCTTGAAATCTGCTCTGCCCACTATGCTCTGGTGACAAACAGGACCACTACCTCTAGAACATCCTGCAAGAGACATTCTATGCCTGGCACATCCAGCCTGTGATAGGCCGTATCGCAGGACATTTGGAGACAATATAATAACTGAATATACTGTAGCTGGCTATTTTTGTATAGTTTAGTTATAAAAACTGCACTTACCTGCAGGGTAGGTGAGAAGACTCTGGGAACAAACGGCTGTAGTAGTGTTATGGAGGCTCGCCATGGGTGAAACTGTTGCTGAAAGTTTTACGTGAATGAGAAGGTCTGTCACTCACTTTAACTCTCGAGTGCTGACACACTGTAACCCCATAGTTACTTCCTGCTATACCAGTGAAGGACATCCGTTTGGCTCCATGAGTTGCAGCAGAGTAACTGACTGAAAAATGGAGGTATGTACTGTAAGCCAGGTGTGTGGAGGCGTTGTGAAATCGAAAGTCCTAGAGAAGAGCAAAAATGAAAGCAACTATAGGAAGCTGCCTGAAGTAGAAAGCATGTGTGTGTGTAAACAAGATACTGAGTTGTAGAAAGACTTCCACCTAAATTGAGGCTACAGTGGTGAAAGGTCACAAGCAGCATCTCAATGACTAGATTATGTTGGGTTAGCATTAATGACTGGTCAGGTAGATAAGCCTGTTATATAAAACCAAGGGACACCCAACAAGAGTAGTCTTTTGGCTCTCTGGCATAAGAGAGAAGGTTAGCTGAATAAAATAGAGACTGATCTTGGTACAGCATTCCTTTATAAAGAGATATTTTTCACTGAATTTCCTCTATTTTTGAGCGTGTGCCATTTTCCACACATTTGATTTTCACCATCTTAATTTTGAGCCATTGTAAATACTGTATGTATTCACGATCATTTATTTTTGAGTATTGTTATATTTATATATATATACAGTACACTAATATATATATTTTATATATATATATATATATATTTATATATTGTAAAGCACGGGCGACTAGGAGGCCGCGGACGGATCTTAAACCACTTGAAAGGCGTTGCGGCGGGAATGGCGGGTACTAACCTTTCTCCTTTGTCTTCCAGGAAAAAAGACGCTCCGCCATCATAACCTGCCTGCACTACGTCCACTTCCGCCCTTCCTCCACCAGCTTTCCTGACGTCAGCAGTCCCATCATCCCTCACGGTTCCTTCCCAGCATTCCTCCACTTCCGGCTCCTCCCCTATAAAATGGCCGCCAACGCCTCAAAACGGCGTCGCGCATATGAACTTTTGTTTATATTATTTGACCAGTTTGTTACAGTGGAGAATTTACAATATACGGGGCCGGAAAACCCCAAACCTTTTTGCTGTCTCCTTATTCGACTTTTACAGTGGCGTAGTCGTCAGGATACCAGCCCGAAAAAGATGACTGAAGGGCAAGACCTGAACACAGTGCTGCAGGGAATAAGTGCCCAGATCCAGGCCCTGCAGTAGGCGTAAGCCGCAACCAACCGAGAACTGGAGGAAACGAAGGCCAGGTTGGCAGAAGCCCGAAGGGTAAGGCCCGACCCGCCTTGTCTAACGCCTCCGCCTCTGGTACCCATGACGGAGGCAGATGACGTCGAGTCATACCTGGGTATCTTTGAACGGACGGCCACCCGGAACGAGTGGCAGCGTTCCGAGTGGGCATCCATTCTGGCACCCTATCTGAAGGGACCCGCGCAGTGGGCTTACTACGACCTTCCCGTTGAGGAGGCCGCAAGTTATGACCTCCTCAAACAGGAGATCCTGGCGCGCTACGGCATTACGCCGGGCCAGCAGGCGGCCGAATGGTGGAGCTGGCAGTTTGACCCCGAGAAGCCAGCCCGTGCGCAGGCCTTCGACTTCTTTGGTAAAATGGGGCGCTGGCTACGGCCCGAAGGTCCCCAGGCCCGGAAGGTCGTGGAGCAGGTGGCCTGCGAGGGTCTGGTGAACGCATTGCCCAGATCCCTCACCCAGCAGGTCCGGCACCATCCTTATAAGGATATGCCAGGCCTCCTGGAAGTCCTGGAGCGTCAGCTCGCGGTCTACCAAGGCGGGGGGTCGTAGAGGCACGCTTGTGGGAATCGACAGAAACGGGCGGCCACTCCCGAGCCCTCTCAACGCGCTGCAGAAGCACCTCAGAGGCCTAAAGAAAGGCAGGCCGCCCCGCGCTGTTACAAGTGCGGCGAGACCGGCCACCTACTGCCAACCTGTCCCCTCAACACTACCTTCGAGCCCATGGACTGCACCTGGGCGACCGCCGAAAGGTACTGTACCCCGTCGCACCCGCTGGCAAGTCCGAACACGGGAGTGGTGTTATTATACCGGCACTCAGTGGTGGCTTTATTTGACTCCGGCAGCAACATTACCATTGTCGCTTGCCGTTACGTATTACCGTGACAGTGGCTTACACAACACTTGCAAGTCACTTGTGTGCATGGGGAGACCAAGTCGTACCGTAGCACCCACTGTTACATTACCTGTAAGGGGCAAGTTTCCAACCTGATGGTCGCGGTGTTACCCGATCCCCCCTATCCTGTAATTTTGGGGCAAGACTGGTCGCACAGGAAAAGTGGTAAGACGAACACCGCTCCCGGGGCTTCAATAGGTCTGGCTATGAGTGGGCGAGGCGCCCTTCCCGCGGCCTCCACACCATGCTCTGGGGCAAGCCAAAATGGAGCAGGCACACCGGGGGAAGTTTCTCAGGCGACGGACTCCGACCTGGAAGTATCCGCCGGAGAAGGGACGAGCCAGGGAACACTTCCGCCAAACCGCTCACAAGACCCCCTGAGCAATTTGGACCATCAATTTCGGTCCACGCCTGCCTCGTATAAAAGGGAGCAGTGGAATGATGATTCCCTGCGGTTTGCCCGGAATGCGATTGTTCGTCCAGGCAGCTCACAAGCTGACGGTTCCATGCCACGCGAGCCCTTCTTTGTGCTGGAGAATGATCTGGTGTATCGGGTGGCAACCCACGAGGGTGAGGTGCGGAAGTTGTTGTTAGTGCCGCATACCTTCCGGCGGGAGGTATGTGAACTAGCTCACGCTCACCTCCTAGGCGCCCACCTCGGGGCCGAGAAGACGCTGGAGAGAATCAAGCTCCGCTTTTACTGGCCCGGGATTAACGAGGAGGTCCGGCGTTTCTGTCAGTCCTGTCCGGAGTGTCAGATTCGCCAGATTCCCAGGAGGGACCGCGCTCCTCTCGTCCCAATTACCCTGATAGACATTCCCTTTGACCAAGTAGGGGTCGACCTAGTAGGACCCCTAGAACCCTCAAACCGTGGCCACAAATACATATTGGTCATGGTACATTATGCAACCCGATACCCAGAGGTGGTTCCCTTGCGCTCCGCTAACACCAAAAGTATCGCACGGGAATTAGTTAACCTATTTTCAAGAGTGGGTATCCCCAAAGAAGTCCTCACGGAGCAGGGTACCCCCTTCACCTCGGATACATTCAGGGAGGTTGCCAAATTACTGCAAATAAAGCACCTGAAGACGTCTGTCTACCACCCCCAAACAGACGGGCTGGTAGAACGTTTTAACCAGACGCTTAAACAGATGCTCCGCAAGGTGGTCAGCGCCGATGGCAGGAATTGGGACCAGCTCCTTCCCCTCGTCCTTTTTGCCTACCGGGAGGTGCCCCAGGCCTCTACGGGCTTCTCCCCTTTTGAGTTATTGTACGGGCGACAACCCCGGGGACTTTTGGACATACTAAAAGAGGGCTGGGAGGCTGAGGCTCTTCCCTCCTCCAATGTATTGGAGTATGTGGCGCAACTGTGCGACAGGCTCGCTAAAGTCAGGCCCCTCCTAAAGGACCACGTGACTCATGCGCAGGCAGTGCAGGCCCGGGGTTACAACCGCAACTCCGTCCTCCGGGAGTTCCACCCGGGGGATCGAGTCATGGTGCTCGTTCCTACCTCCCACTCCAAGTTGCTAGCTCACAGGCAAGGGCCATACGAGGTTAAGGAAAGAAAGGGGCTCGTCAACTCTTTAGTTAAACAACCTAATCGTCAACTGAGTGAGAGGATCTACCATGTCAACTTGTTAAAGCCTTGGAAGGACAGGGAGGAGTCTCCCGACCCTTGTAGGTCCCTCTCCCTATTCGCCAGCACGTCTGCCCTTAACCTCGGTGACGAGCTGACACCCTTACAGCGGTGAGAGATAACCCAGGCTATCCAAGCCATCCTCGAAGTTGTGAGCGAGTCTCTGGGCCGGACCTCGCTGATTGCCCACGACATAGTCACATATCCCGGGGTAATCGTCCGGGAGAGGCCCTATAGACTCCCGGAGGCAAAACACGCCGAAGTGGAACTCGAGGTGCAACGGATGTTGGATATGGACATTATTGAGGAAAGCCATAGCCCTTGGTCCAGTCCTATTGTCCTTGTTCCCAAGCCGGACGGCTCCTGGAGGTTCTGTAATGACTTTAGACGTCTGAACCAGGCCTCCAAGTTCGACGCCTACCCGATGCCCCGCATTGACAACCTACTCGAGCGGCTGGGTGCGGCTCGATACTTGACTACCCTTGATATGACGAAAGGGTATTGGCAAATTCCCTTACGGCATCTGCAAAAGAGAAAACGGCCTTTAGCACCCCTAGTGGACATTGGCAATACAAGGTCCTCCCATTTGGGCTGCACGGGGCCCCAGCGACCTTTCAACGTCTGGTGGATAGAGTGCTGAAGCCCCACCAGTCCTATAGTGCCGCCTACCTGGATGACGTCGTCATCTATTCCAGCACCTGGAAGGAGCATCTATTGCAGGTCTTGGCGGTCCTCGCGACACTGGCTAAAGCCAGCCTCCACATTAAACCCCGTAAATTTTTTTTTGGCTTAAAGGAGGCCAAATATTTAGGCTACCTGGTGGGACGAGGACAGGTGAGACCCCAGTGTTCCAAAGTTAAAGACATCCTGGAATGGCCCCGTCCGAATACCAAGAGACAGGTGCAGGCTTTCTTGGGGCTGGCGGGGTACTACCGCTGGTTCGTACCCCGTTTCTCTGAAAGGGCAGCACCCTTGACTAATCTGACAAAGAAGGGCGCTCCCCTGCATGTGGTATGGAACGACAAGGCGGAACACGCATTCAGTGACCTAAAAAAGGCCCTAACTTCGACACCTGTTTTAAGGACCCCTGATTTTGGGGTGCCGTTTATCCACCAGACCGACGCTTCGGACACAGGCCTGGGTGCCATGTTGAGCCAAAGCGTCGACGGTGTCGAACACCCTGTAATGTACCTGAGCCGAAAACTGCTGGACCGAGAGACCTGGTACGCGGTGGTCGAGAGGGGAGCCCTGGCTATTAAGTGGGCCGTGACTTATCTCCGGTACTACCTGTTGGGTCGCGAGTTCACTCTGGTGACTGATCACGCTGCGCTTCAGTGGATGTCCCTGCACAAAGAGTCAAATCCGCGGGTCACCAGGTGGTTTCTGGACTTACAGCCCTATAAGTTCACGGTCACTTATCGTCGCGGCGGACTTCAGGCCAATACCGATACCCTCTCTCGCATCCACGACCTCTCAGTTCGGTCCGCACGACCTGACGGTCTTGGGCTAAGGGGGGGGTCATGTCACGCACGCGCAACTAGGAGGCCGCGGACGGATCTTAAACCACTTCGAAAGACGTTCGCCGGCGGGGAATGGAATGGTACTAACCTTTCTCCTTTGTCTTACAGGAAAAAAGGCGCTCCGCCATCATAACCTGCCCGCTCTACGTCCACTTCCGCCCTTCCTCCGCCATCTTTCCTTACGTCAGCAGTCCCATCATCCCTCACGGTTCCTTCCCAGCATTCCTCCACTTCCGGCTCCTCCCCTATAAAATGGCCGCCGACGCCTCACAACGGCGTCGCGCATATGAACTTTTGTTTATATTATTTGACCAGTTTGTTGCAGTGGAGAATTTACAATATACGGGGCCAGAAAACCCCAAACCTTTTTGCTGTCTCCTTATTCGACTTTTACAATATATATATATATATATATAGTGGTGTATGGCCTGCTGTTCATCCCAGCCAATACCCCCAAGCCCTCAGTTGGAGCCCTCCCTGCAGCATGGAGGTTCCCCGAAGACCAGCAGGGCATCATGGACATTGGAGTTTTTATACACAGCCCTGCTGGATACCATGGAGACCACTAGGAGATGCTGCAGGCAGGAACAGTGTTTATTTACCCTATTCCCTGGACGTACGTCCAAGTCACATGGACAAAGGGAATGACGTAGTTCCGGGGTGAAGAAAAGGACTTTTGATCTGACCTGGAAGTGATAGAAGATCACATGGACTGGGGATTGGAACACTTCCGGGTAAGGGACTATAAAAGCATTGTGGGAGCTCCCAGACAGTGAGCTGAGCTAGGTGGAAGGGTGGCAATGCATCTGGGAGTGGTGGAGAGTATTATTGTATTGTTTTGTGATTGTTATATGAGTATAGTGGAGGAGAGGGTGCTTTGTGCACTGTTGCATAAAAATAAAGTCAACCTTTGGGCTTTTTCCTGATGTCTGGAGTCTTGGACAGGGGTTCAAGGGAGCAATAGCGCCCCCTATCTGTCACTATATATATATATATATATATATATATATATATATATATATATATATATATATATATATATATATATATATATATATATATATATAAAAAATTAAAGGAAAACTATGAAAACACATCAGATCTCAATATGAAAAAAATCATACCTAATGGCAGTCAAGGTGCCGTTGTCTAGTCTGTAGTGATCTGTGTGTCCCTCTATGGATATGCCTCCCCAGACTATCACTGACCCACCACCAAACCGGTCATGCTGAACGATGTCACAGGCAGAATAACATTCTCCACAACTCCTCCAGACCCTTTCACGTGTGTCACATGTGCTCAAGGTGAACCTGCTCTCATCTGTGAA
Organism: Polypterus senegalus; assembly: GCF_016835505.1. Lineage (NCBI taxonomy): Eukaryota > Metazoa > Chordata > Cladistia > Polypteriformes > Polypteridae > Polypterus > Polypterus senegalus. The sequence continues at coordinate 74,167,262 of NC_053170.1, read as the reverse complement.
AAGCACAGGGCGCCAGTGGTGGACCTGCCAATTCAGGTATTCTATAACAAATGCCAATCAAGCTCCACGGTGCACAGGGCCCACTAGATGATGTCGGGCCTTCAGGCCACCCTCATGAAGTCTGTTTCTGATTGTTTGGTTAGAGACATTCACACCAGTGGCCTGCTGGAGGTCATTTTGTATGGCTCTGGCAGTGCACATCCTGTTCCTTCATGCCCAAAGGAGCAGATACTGGTCCTGCTAATGGGACCTTCTAAGGCCCTGTCCAACTCTCCTAGAGTAACTGCCTGTCTCCTGGAATCTCCTCCATGCCCTTGAGACTATGCTGGGAGACACAGCAAACCCTATGGCAATGGCACATATTAATGTGCCATCCTGGAGAAGTTGGACTAACTGTGCAATGTCTGTAGAGTCCAGGTATCGCCTCATGCTTCAGTAGTGACAATGACCATAGCCAAATGCAAAACTAGTGAAAAAACAGTCAGAAAAGATGAGGAAAGAAAAATGTCAGTGGCCTCCACCTGTTAAACCATTCCAGTTTTGGGGGTCATCTCATTGTTGCCCCTCTAGTGCACCTGTTCTTAATTTCATTAACACCAAAGCAGCTGAAGCTGATTAACAACCCCCTCAGCTACTTAAATGACCAGATCAATATCCCAGAAGTTTCATTGAGCAGGAATTGGAAAGTTCCCAGTACCGATTTAGTCAGCTTGATGAGAAAGTGAAGAGAGTGCAGCAGACAAAGTCTCCAACCTCAAATGAGACTGCAGATGGGAAAAGAGGATTGCTATGCATCTGCAGCCTGTCATGACTACACCTGAGGTCAACATTGAGAAGTGCAGGTAGGTGTTTTGGTCTAGAAGAACAGCCTTTCAAACACACAGTTGGAAGACCAGGGTAACAAGTACCTACAACCTGTAAAGAACACTGCAAAGCAAACAATTGGCTTTATTGTTTTAGAATGTCTATTATAGGTGTTTCCAAGGGAGCTCTCGACTTGAGTGGAAGTGTGTCGACTGGTATGATCAGAAGAAGCTGTAGATCTGCTAGAACCATACCTGACGGTACAACGTAGGAAGAACCTGCAAAAAGACAAGATAAAGTCAAGAACAATCCTAGAACAGAAGGTAGACCCAAAGAAGCATCTCGGTTTGATATGGTTTGAGCTTTTTCCCCCCCGAGTTGATAAGGTCCTAGATAAGAGTAGTTAGGAAATTATCATTTGTCAAAGTTGCTACCACTAGGGTCACATGAAGAGGTTTTGCCCAGCTAGGCAAAAAGAACCCCAAATATTTAAAAGCTCAAACCCAGTACCTAAAAAGAGAATTGAAGATGGGGCTCTTACCCAATCTACGAATGGTGAGAACACTCTTCATTTCAGAATCTTGATCCTGCCCAATTTTCCTCACCTTCCACCCATTTCTAATCCATGGGCAATACTGATCAGTCTTGAAGACTCTGATGGCATCTCAATAATATATAAAAACATATTTTCCTTTTCAAAGATCCCAGTATACAATGGGAAAGAACCTTTCACTTATCATCTCTGAAAAGGAGTGGAAAGCAGTCATGCATAGAATACATTCCAGCTAAATATGAGCAAAGGATTATCCAACATAAAATCCATGATCAAGTATATTTACCTTGTTAAAATTCTTCAAAATGTATCCAGTATCCAGCAATTTAACTCCAGCTTCACTGGGCCACATGTTTTGGGTGTGCACCAAATTAGCATAATTTTGGACAAAAATGTTTGAATGATTATCAAACAGCCTTGGTGTCACAATCACTTGTAAACCATTAACAGCTGTGTTTGATGGGCTAAAAGTGGAGAAGGACAAATTGACTGTAATTGCCTATACCACCCTACTAGCAAGTAGTCTGTGGGTAGCTGATGTTCTATACTGTTTCAAATTGAATAAATTAAATTCTCATTTAGAAGATCTGTTCAAAGGTTTTGTTTTAAATATGGAAAGATCTAATTAACAAATCTTTGAATAAGCATTTTTATCTCAGAAAAGGGCATTCTCCTTTCTTTGAGCCTCTTGTATAAATGGTGCATATGCACAAAAATGTTGCATACGCCCATTTCCACACTCACATCGCGATGTATAAAAACTAAATTTGGCAAAAAGCCACACACATTCTCACACCAGCTCAATCCACTATGTATGCAAATCTTTGGCTCGGTTTTGCAAATTGGTAGCACCCAGCATCAAAGCAATGCTACTGTTCCTGTGTAGTTTCCCTTTATTTTTTAGATTCACATCCCTGATGCAGCTTTATTAAATACACTGAAATTAACTTCATATTGTTTATTAGTTTAAGGCATCTGATTGTATTCAACCTGTAACAATATAATGGTCCACAGAATGGCCAAACTATTCCAAATACCATAGCAGTTTTAGCGTTGTTACTCTCAGTGTACCACTCATATTATTATATGTATCTAAGTGTGGAATTACACCTCTACAGCAGCTGATTGGAAGGAGGATCATCGGGATACAGCATCTAGCACATGCTGCCACAGCCATGCGCACAGTCAATTTGAACTTCTTCCATATGGCAAACACTTCAGAGCATTTGCTGCAGGGACCTTACGGTTCAGAAAGAGTTTCATCCCAAGAGCACTAAATGCACTCAATCATTCAATCAAGTGCTCCTGGTAGAACTGTGTGTAATTATAAGTACAATTACCTCACTGTAAATTTGCGCTACAGTTGTAATATTGCACAACCTCAGCCACTTTATGAGCCATTTGCACTATCTGCACTATATGTACATGTACATTGTACTTATGCTTTCATATTGTATATGTTTCATTGTTTTTTTATCGTATTATTATTATTACTGTTACTGTATCATTTTATAGGAAAATAAGTTTTTGGAGGATTTGTATATTGAATCTCATTGTACCATACAATAACAGTAAAGGAATTCAATTCAATTCAATAGGAGACAGTGCATATTTATATATGACTAGCAAAATACCCGCGCTTCGCAGCGGAGAAGTAGTGTGTTAAAAAAGTTATGTAAAAGAAAAGGAAAAATTTTAAAAATAACGTAATATGTTAATGTAATTGTTTTGTCATTGATATGAGGGTTGCTGTCATATCTATATATATATATTTATCTATATATATATCTATTGTCACACACGTGTGCATGGGAAGCAGCTGAAGGGCTTAGACAATACTGTTTATACATCTGCCCAGGGCGGGGTACGCTGGCGCTCTTTCTGAGTTCTCTGCAGGTCTTACCGGAAATCCCACCAGGAGCCGCCATTTCCAGGAAGGACACACCACCTCCGGTTCCGGCCCCAAGAATGAGGTCACTTCGGTTCCGCCCCAAGGGTGATGTCACTTCCAGTTCCGGCCCAGAGGACGACATCATTTCCGCCCTCTGAGCTATAAAGCTCACTGCCTTTGCTTAGGCAGGCAGTTCTGTCTTGGACTCTGTTGTGTAAACAACTGTATTGAAAATGCCTCAAATTCAATTGCAGCCGGGAAACCGCATTAAACGGGTGGCTGCCCCAAACCTTTCCACGCCTCTGGTCTCCAGTTATTACACTATATATATATATATACACAGTATATATATATCTATCTATATCTATATCTATATATATATAGCAGAATACCCGCGCTTCACAGCGGAGAAGTAGTGTATAAAAGAAGTTATGAAAAAGAAAAGGAAAAATTTTAAAAATAACGTAACATGATTGTTAATGTAATTGTTTTGTCATTGACATGAGTGTTGTTGTCATATTTATATATATCTATATAGCTATATCTATCTATATATATATCTATCTATATATGTGCCTCCTCCAGACTGCGAGGGGGCGTCCGTCCTGGTTATGTTGGGGGCCTTGGGTAAAGGGCTAGGAATCCCAGCCCTGTAGGGACCCGTGGCCACCGCCAGGCGGCGCCCCGATGCCGGCATATCCCGTGTGGTCCCCGGCCGGGGCTGGAGCCCGGCTGGGACACCCAGGAGGACCAGAGGAGGGCTTGTGCCTCCTCCAGACCGAGAGGGGGCGTCCGTCCTGGTTATACTTGAGGCCTCGGGTAGAGGGCTTGGAAGCCCAGCCCTGTAGGGGCCCGTGGCCACCGGCAGGCGGCGCCCAGTGCCTTATTATCCCGGGAGCCCGGCACTTCCGCCACACCAGGAAGTGCTGGGGGGAAGACGACAGGGGACACCCGAACGGCTTCCGGGTGCGCAGCCGGCACTTCCGCCACACGGGGGTGTGTCCGTGGGAGATTGCCAGGAAGCAGCTGGAGCCCTTTTGGGTTCCTATAAAAGGGGCCGCCTCCCTCCAGTCAGCGGTGGATGTCGGGCGGTAGTGGACAGAGCTGGAGAGAGGACTGGAGGTGGCCAGGAAAGAAAGGCGCAGAAACTGTGAGCCCTGGACTTTGGGGAATCGGTGCAACAGGCACTGGGGTTTTGTGATTGCACGATAAACTTGTATATAGTACTTGTAAAATAAACGGTGTGTGGTGAAAATATGATGTCCATCTGTGTGTGTCCAGGCCAGCATTCACAATATATATATATATATATAAATATAGCAAAATACCCACGCTTGGCAGCGGAGAAGTAAAAAGAAAAGGAAACATTTTAATAATAACGCAGGCAAATACATTGATTTTCTGAATATATAAAGTCGGCGTCAGAATATATAAAGTCAAAACTTGAATATATAAAGTCATTCCCGAAGATATAAAGTCACTGTCGGAATATATAAAGTCAAAACTTGAATACATAAAGTCAGCGTCGGTATATATAAAGTCAAAACTTTTTTCTAAATATATAAAGTCAAAATTTGAATATATAAAGTCAGCGCTGGAATATATAAAGTGAAAATCTGAATATATAAAGTCAGCGTCGGAATTTATAAAGTCATTCCTGATTATATATAGTCAACATCGGAGTATATTAACTCATTCCTGAATATATAAACTCAAAGTCAAAATATATTGATTGAAACGACTCTGAACTGAAGTAAGTTAACAAAAACGTATTCAGAAAAATAAATTAAAAAAACACTGTTCGGTTAATGTTTTGAAAATGATGCATGTGCCCTGCCCAGGATTGGTTCCTGCCTTGCACCCAGTGTTGGCTGGGATTGGCTCCAGCAGACCCCCGTGACCCTGTGGTCGGATTCAACGGGTTGGGAAATGGATGGATATTGCAGCACTGACTTTGTATATTCCGACGATGACTTTATATATTGTAGTTTTGACTTTATATATTCCAGCGCTTACTTTATATTGTGAGCTGGAGGGCTTCGCTATTACGTGTGGGGACGAAACTTCAATTTGGTAACTGATCATGCTCCACTTCAATGGTCATACCGACAGAAAGATACAAACTCTCGCCTCATGAGATGGTTTCTGGGCTTACAACTCGACCAGGTTCTGAACAAGTCAACGCAGACGTATTATCAAGACTAAATGAACCTGGTACAGAGAGTTGCTTGATTCACGGAAATGTGAATAAAGCTGAGGGGGGAGGGTGTGAGCTGGAGGGCTGATTGCACCCCAAGAAGATACAGACGCCTCTGGGAAAACCACAACCCCTGAAACACAGACTACCCTCACATTGCTCCTTACTTTCTCACTTGCGCTATAACGCGTAATTCAAACCTCGCGCGATACTCCGCTAACTTAAAAGCCTTGTGCAGCGCCTGTCAGTTGAAAATTGATTGTTTGCTTGCTTTTATCGCTCTCTCTCTCTCTCTGCTCCTAGTGGAACTGTCATCTCTGACTTGTCATGGAGCACGTTTAAGCTCATGTGTTTGCAGTGTTTGAATAAAAATCCTTCTTGCTTCTACGACCTCCTGTGTCTCTGTGCAAATCTGTGACCCAAGCGTGACAATATATTCCAACGCTGACTTTATATATTCAAGATTTGACTTTATATATTCCAGCGCTGAGTTTATATATTCCAACACTGACTTTATATATTTAAGTTTTGACTTTAGGTGGCAGTGTGACGAACTTGCTTCGGAAGACGGCGTTAGCCGCGGAGCTCAGCTCAGAGCCAAATGATGTAAATGAGTGGGGATATGATGACGTGACTCCTCCACCCGCCTTAACTGTCAATCCCCCACAAACACAGTCTCTCAGAATTTGCATAAGCACAGCCCTTCACCTGCAATTTTAACTTAGTTACAAAGTGATCAAAACTCTCGTTTATATCCTGTACCATCTCATTAAACTTGTATCCCGCATTACCCGTGGGCATGACAAATGCCAGCGGCAGCCTGTCTATGAACTTAATTTAAACTTTAGGTTTACACCATGCTTTGTTTCCGAAGTAGCAGCACTCATAAATATGGTTGTATATGTCACTTGCTCGGTTCTTATTGTTTCGCTGCCTTCTCAATTGTATAATGCATGTTTTCTTCAGCGCTTTTTGGAGCTCTTCCTGGTTTTCTATGTACTGCGTTGATAGTCAGTTCAGGTGATTACGTGGGAGGCGTGATGATGTCACACGGAACTCCGCCCCCCACGGCTTTTGCGCTCAACTCCATTACAGTATATGGAGAAAAATAGCTTCCAGTTATGACCATTACACGTAGAATTTCGAAATGAAACCTGCCCAACTTTTGTAAGGAAGCTGTAAGGAATGAGCCTGCCAAATTTCAGCCTTCCACCCACACGGGAAGTTGGAGAATTAGTGATGAGTCAGTGAGTTAGTCAGTCAGTGAGTGAGTGAGTCAGTGAGGGCTTTGCCTTTTATTAGTATAGATTTTGACTGGCTTCTAAATCGATTTAGATTTCCAAGCGTTATCTTCTTGGAGCTCTTGATATCATTTTTAAGATGAAATATAGTAAAGTATGTACAGTATATTACATTATACAGATACATTTTTAACTTCATTTAAATATTGTATACTGTTAATAATCAAATTTGTGGGCACAGTGTCGCAGCAGTAGTGATGAGCTGGCACCCCATTCAGGGTTTGTTCCTGCCTTGCGCTGTATGCTGGCTCCTTAAAAGTTTTGAAGAATTGCCATTCTGAGCTTACAGATGGCTTGACATTTATTACAGAGCTTATTGTGTGGTGTTTGGTTACTTGGAGAAAGAAAAGGAAGGACAGGAATTGGGGGTTAGTACATTTGAAAGAGATTGTACTGCTGCAATAAATTATTTCATCAAGGGTCACGCACAACGTAGCAAGCATCTTGTGGAAGGCAGGAACAATCTCTGGACAGGGCGCTACCACTACCATTAAACATGTTTAATACATGTTTTAATTCCTATCATCATGAAAATGATTTCAAGTATACATCTTAATATTTCAATTGTTCAGAGAGCTGTAATATCATGAATGTAATCTATTTTGTGCCCTGTCAGCGTAAGAGAAAGCCCATTTAAGAAGCACATAGTGATTCACACACATAGAGTACATACAGTAGAAGAACACATAGAATACTAAGCATTTAACATGCTACTTTAGTTACGATGGGATCTGAGAAACTAGTAAATTAAACGATTTTAATATTAAGTTTATGACATTCTACTTTAATGACAAAATAAACTACGTGATTAAAGTGTAAATTTCAAGTTTAAAATTTAAATTTCAGCCTTTTTTTCCACTGTGTCCCTATTTTTTTTTCTTTTCTCTGTACCCTAATACGCTTCCATATGACACTCAGCCTTTTCACGGTGACTTGGATATCTGACCACTTTTTTTTTATTGCAGCCACTGTACGACTTTCTGAACTTGAACTTTTGAGTTTCTCCGTTACTCTATGTCACTCAATCAACTTCCTTTTATTGTTTATACCACTGCTTAAACCAACAATTAGTGCGTTTTTTCCTTGCCTCCACTTGTTATTTGCTGAAATTCTTCTTTTTTCCGAATACTTTTGCGATTGTCTTTGCACAGAAAGCTGAACTTAAGGGGCTACTTACATTTATTTCCATATTCAAATGGGTGTAATTCTGGAAGGAGTTGCGGTGAGGTGGCAGGCGCTTGCATGTGTGTTACATTTTATGCTGACTGTGATTTATGTAGTGGAAGAATGTGGAATTTGGCGTACAAACAGATTTATGCATCTGAATTTTTTTGTGCGTACACACATTTCTGTTTTTGTCCCTACACCATGTTTTAGTGTGAATTCTATGCACAGCATTATTCATGAGGCCCATTTGTGTGTTTTGCTTTTTTTTTTTTAAGATTTCCTTATATTGTAGTCTCTGTTCCCTTTCTCTTGAGTGGGGTTTGGATTATGGTTTTCTGATTTATTACGTCTGACATTATTGTATGGAATGCTGTTTTCTTCAAATAATATCAATAAAATTAAATATAAAAAAAAAATTCTATTAAAATTTTGATCCTGTTTGAATCTATCCTGCAAAGCTAAGTACTATAACCAGACTACTGCATCTATTAGCAAGGGTACTGTATATGCAGAAAGCGTCTTACTTTTTCAGCCGCTGAGTCCCAGGAGCGTTTGGTGCATAATGACATTGATTTCAAGCATACCGGCTTGCATAACACTTATTCAAGCCACCCTAATAATCCTCATCCCCTGCTCAACTAGACTGACCATCATTGTATTGGGACACACAAAACTCCAACTGGGACTCCAAACACTCTCTCAGCTAAATTTTTAAGCCTGTAAAAAAGCAAATTGTCTACTGAGAGTAGTCAGAGGTATTAAACTTTTTTTTAAGTCGAAAAGCACAGATGACTTTAGGGTTTCCTGAATTACAAGATCTTAGAATGTCCTCAGCTATTTGTATTAAATCTGGATCTGTGAAATGGCAAGTCAGAAAGCCTTACTGAAAATGTTGTATCATGAACTAACTGGAAAAACTCAGGAAAACCAAAATCCCATTTCTTTTGAATGTGAAACTTGAACTTATAAAGTTGAGGTTAAGCACTTTATTAAACATTATTAGGGTTTATTTTGATGACTAATAATATGATTAAGCTAATTATGTCAATTTTCATTTAGTTTGTTGTATGAAATCTTAAAATATTTCCATTTAATAAATTTCGAATTAGGTGCTTTATTTAGTAAAATTTACTTTACAAAGGGGTTTTCAGGAACAGATAAGCTCCTTCTTAACTTGGGTGAGGGGCTTACACTTCTATTAATGTATACCCCACTGAATTTAGGTTCAATCACTGAGATATTCACTTATGCTGAATATCAATGCTTCATGTTGTAGCTACTTGCCTCATACTTTAGTGATGGTATTAAATAACACGCACAATAAAGTAGTTTGAATTGTTTTAAGTTTGTAAGAACTTTTTGTTTGTCAATACTGTATATAAAATGGTACTGCATATGCAGTGTTGCTGCCTCACAACTAAGATACTGGAGTTCAAGTCCTGGAAGCTCCCTGCCTAGAACTTGTATGCTCTCTCCATGTCCAACTGGGTTTCCTTCAACAGTCCAAAGACATGATTTAGGTGGACTGACAATTCTAAATTGGTCTCTGGTGTTTGCTCCCCCTTGGTTGGTGTATTCTTGTCCAAATTGATCATATGTTCTTATAGTTTTTCTTTACTGTGCCTTATCTAAAACAAATCCCCATTTAAAAAATATTCATGGATTATCCAATTAATGCCAACACAAAACTAGCACCACTTTAACTCTCATACACAATAAACATCCAGCCAATAAACATACTGTATAGTCTGCAGGACTCACATTCTTGGCCATTCATACTGAAAACGGTAAACTTATTTTCCTTTCTGTATACAATATATACTGACAAGTTTTAAACACTCATTCTTTAATTGCCAATTTATGATTATATTAGTACTGAGACAACTTTGTTGCTTAAAACTGATGCTTTAACAGATCTTTTTATTTCTCTTGCCACTCTCAATCAACCTGACTTGACATAAGCTATATTATAATGACAGGCTTTAATGGCTTTATGACATGCAGTTTGATTTAATTTGCACCCTACCTACATTGCATTTATTCATCTAAAACACTGCATCTTTAAATGAGACTAACTTTTCTGAAAGCTATACGTTCCCCTGAATACAAGAAGAGATTGTCATTTTCCTTAAAAGATTGAGTTAAATGCCTTCTTCGAATATTGGTCTGAATTTTAAGAGTACAAAAAGCATGTGTCTGTTACATAGTACAGACAAAAGCAGGTAATCTTTTATTGTTTTCGGGGAATAAAATGACTTATTTTAATCACACTGGGAATTGGTCAGTACTTCCACAACTCATCTTAATAAACAAAGTTTTTTATTTCTGCTGTTCACAGTTGTTCTCTATGACTGTTTGTCTTTTGAAAGAGACGTTTTGCTGTTTGAGATATATTACCAGTTCAACTTCCCAGTCCTTGTGAAATGTAAGCTGCAGCTTTAGACACATTGCTATCAATGGACATCACAAATGTTACACTTTCAAGAAAGTTTTAAGTAAATTCTCAAAATAAAGTTCCTATTCTATGGTTATTCCAGCTTTTTTATGTTTAAGTGTAGCTAAGACTACACAGCTAGAACACTGCCTTTTCAGCATTTTAATGAAAGCAAAAGAATTTAAGTGATGTAGGTATTTTGCTCACTTAAAACACTATATGGAGTAACTGTTGCTAAATTTTCCTGCCTGGCTTTTAATAGAGACAAAGGAGGCATAGAGTTAATACTTGACATTGACAGCTTTTCCATGTGCTGCTGTGGTTAAACAGAAGATGCCAAGCAGCAGTATGCATTAATTATTGAATTGCTGCCCCAGAAGTGACTATTCCTTGGATACCAGAGTGACGCAGAGGTCATAGGAAATAACAGAAGGCAAACCATTAGGTGGCAATAAATGGCACCCACAGGGAATAGGTGAAAGCCTACTTTGGCAAAAAAATGTTGTCTCATGATGTATAGTTTATTTATTATACCTAAATGCTATTATGTGAGTTTGCAATTGTAAAGTATGCAGGAGATCCCACTGAAAAGACCCATGAACCGTGTGTACGGAACTAAGTAGGGGGATCCTCGACAGTGGATGCGATGCTGAGTGCTGTGCACGTGATGAGGGAAGAGACAGCGAGAGGGCTGGCAGGACGCAGGCTGATGAGTGCCCCAGGTCCTAGCGCCCTCTGCCCCGAGCCAGCCACAGCCTCGCATTGTTCTACAGGGACGCAGACGGATCAGGGGCTGTGCTTTTGCCATAGACAGACCCAGACTGTCATGGCGTCCCAGAGGAAAAGGTGGAACTGAGGGAAGAATGCTGGTTCCTCCGATAAGGGTGGATGTGAAGCAGGCTGCTCATGTCCGGTGGTTGATCACCTTCTGTGGTGGCAAATGAAGCTCCAGAGTCGGCGGAGATGTCGGACGTGCGAGTTGACCCGTCTGTGTCAAGTGGACGGGCACGGAACCTGCGGAGGGGGTGCCGAACAGGTAAGTTCCAGGGTGCCAGTCGGAGGGGGGAGCGCTGCCAGTGCGTGGCACGGTGGGACGCCAGAAGAGGGTGTCCAGGCAGCGACTCTGTCCCCTGTTTTCTGTGTGTTGCAGGACCGGACCCTGGATGAGCAGTAGGACTTGCTTCGCTGGGGACCTGCCTTCATCGGACGGGTCGTTTGACCAGAGGACTCTTCGCTGGTGAGGGGGTGCTGCCACAGCTGGCGGAGGCTACGGAGGTGCAAGTGGCTCCAACCAAAGGGACACGAAAACCTTGGAGGAGGTGCCGGTAAGAGGGGGGAGCGCTGCCTGTGCGAGGCACGGGAGGACGCCAGGTGGTGTCTCCGCCCCTATTCCTGTTTGGATGACAGGACCGGACCCTGGCATCTCAGGAGTAGGACTGACTTCAGGGGTTAGCTGCCCTCGCAGGATGTGCCGCTCCACCCAACGGGTCTTCGCTGGCGGTGGGGCACTGTCAGAGGTGACTGGGGTGGCAACCTGGCCGGAAGACCAGAAGAGGGCTTACATCATTCCCAGACCATGTTCCTTTGGGGGCCACAGGTACAGAGCTTTAAAGCTCTACCCTGTAGGGGCCTGTGGTCACCGCCAGGGGGCGATCCTGTGCCTAAAGAGCCCTGGACCTCAGCACTTCCGCCACACCTGGAAGTGCTGGGGGGAAGAGGATCGGGGACACCCAGAGTGCTTCCAGGTACACAGCCGCTGCTTCCACCACACAGGGGCGTGTCGGTGGAAGGTCACTGGAGGACACCTGGAGCACATCTGGGTATGTATATAAAAGGGCCGCCTCCCTTCATTTGATGGCTGGAGTCGGGTGAGGAGAGGACTAAGCTTGGAGAGTAGAGTGGAGGCGGCCCGAAGAAGGAAGGCAAGAGTGTGAGTGGCCTGGACTTTGGGGTCTGTGGTACACTAAACTTGTGTAAATATGATTAATAAACATGTGGTGGTGCTTAACAACATGTCTGCCTGTCTGTGTCCAGGGCTCATTCCACAACACACATCTCATAGCTGGTGTCTTAACCCACAGTTGTTAGCTGATGTGAACTGCACGGAAGTCATATTCAAGCAAATTGATTATTTTCTTGACATAAATGCATCTTCAGAGGTTTCAGCAGGTATACTCTGGGAAACTCTGAAGGCATTTTTAAGAGGACAGATTATTTCATATGTTTCTCACAAAAATAAATTGGAAACCAAGAAGGCGTCTGAGTTAATCAGCAAAATGACCGGAATAGACATAGAACTCTTTAGTAAAATACACATTTTACAATCACAATTGAACCTCTTCACTACTAAAGAAACAGAACAGCTTATCTTTAAATCACAACATCATTATTAAGAACATGGAACAAAGGACAATAAGATCTTAGCCCAACAAATCCACAAGCAGGAAGTCCGTAATGCAATAACAGCAATTAACAACACAGATGGAGATAAAATTATGGACCATAAAAATATAACTGACATATTTAAAAAAAGTTCTATAAGTCCTTATGTTCTATTCAGTTTAAAGATGATAAGACACAATTTAATGAATTTCTTGATTCATTAGATATACCACAGGTAGATACTCTTAGCATGCGGCACTGGGTAAACCGCTGACACTTTCAGAATTACTAGATGCTGTAAACTCACTTCAAAGTGGAAAAGCAGCCTGCCCTAATGGGTACCCAGTGGAATTTTATTTTAAAAAAATCTCAAATAAGTTAGATTCACCATTATTAACGTTTATAGAAATTAAATACAAAAAAATCTACCTTAAACTTTTCACCAATCTTTAAATTACCATATTTCCTAAGAAGAACAAGGACCTACTACAATGTGCATCATACAATCCAATTTCTGTTCTGAATAACGATGCTAAGATACTCTCCAAAGTTCTAGCCAGAAGGATTGAGAAAGTGTTTCCTTCCGTAATATCACAAGACTAAACCAGACACTTAACACTTAACTTTTAATTGTTATTTAACATAATATATTCACCCATTATGTCTAACACCCCAGAGATCTTATTATCTTTAGATGTAGAAAAAGCATTTGATATGGATGAATGGAACTACCTTTTCACGACATTGCATAAATTTGGGTTTTGGCCCAAACATATATGCATGGATCAAACTACTTTATACTACTCCAGAAGTATTATTAACATTATTTCAGACAACTTCAAAGTAGAATGTGATACTCGACAAGGATTTCACTTATCACCTATGCTCTTTGTAATTGCCATTACACCATTGGCTGTATATTTTTGAAACACATCAGGATGAAGAGGAGACGAAGACGTCAGGACAAGAGAACAGAGCGACGTCAGAAGAGGGTGCTGGCAACATACGGCCATTTCCATCTGACCGTCAGAAAAGCATCTAATGAACATCTAAGATTGCTCGATCGCAAGCCGCCTGCGACATTCATCCTTGTCATCTTAACTTTTTGTACTGTAAATTTTGTCTAAAGACTATATACTGTATATCCAGACTTTACTATCCACATTTTCTTTTATGCTTTTCTCTACTGGTATTATTATTCATGTAATAAATACCACGCTGCTATTAACTTTCTATACTTTGTCTTCATATTTAGAGTAGTTGAAGTAATAAGGTAGATTTCTTTGAGCACCTGGTGCAGCCGGAGGTTTGCCATTACCTTTGTGCTGTGAGGTTTATTGAGCTGCGGACGAAGAGCTCTGTCCAGTAATGAACAGTGTGTTGAAGTAAAACATTCACTGGTTGATAAATGGCCTATAGCCAGGGATGTTGAGTCTTTGTATGTTTGAATATATTCTTGGAGACCAAAGGTAATATTTAGGTCTGAGATATAAAGTATGTAAGACATTGCACATTGTTCAAGCCTATGATAAGTAAGTCACTTGGAGTACTAGGGGAAGCGGACTGTGCATGTGTTATTCATATGGTACTTGTGTGGGTTAAACTGCTAGGGAATAACATGCATATGTACATGTCTTTCATACTGTACTTTTGTGGTTAGGGTCTGTGTGTATGCATATATCTATGTATGTGTGTGCTAATCTGAAAGTGCAACAGTAGTCCAACCTGGTAACAAACTTGACGAGTACACTTACCCTTAAAGAAAACAGGTAAAGGATAAGTAGAGAGAAATATCATGATAATACAATGGTTTACCCTCCACCTTACTTTAGCAGGGAGAATCAACATTGTTAACATGACTATCCTTCCGAAGCTGCTCTTCCTATTTCAAAGCATCCTTATATACACTAACAAATAATTTTTTAAGGAATTAGACTCAATCATAACTTTGTTTATTTGAAATTCAAAACATTCACACAAAGGGTGACTCTACAACAACCTAAGCAGAAGGGGGCATGGCACTACCCAACTTTCAATTTTATTACTGGTGCAAAATACAAGTTATAAAAACCTGGACAACAACACAAATTGATGAATATCCACAAGCTTGGTCTACAATAGAAATAATATCTTTCATTTCTTCTTTATATTTGCTGCTCTGTGCCCCAGTTAATACAAACTACCGTCATTACACTAAAAATCCAATTACCCTTCATTCTCTCAGAATATGGAACCAATGTCAGAAACACTTTAAGACAGAAAAGCTTTTATCTGCCGCACCTCTACATAACGACCACCTTTTTCCGCCCTCTCAAACACATACACTATTGAATGTCTGGAAAATGTACAGGATTAAAACACTTAGAGATATGTACATAGATAATGTCTTTGCATCCTACAAACAATTGTGCTTCAAATACAACTTCTCATCAACACAATTTCTCCACTACTTTCAAGCTAGAAAGTTTGCTAAACAGAACCTGCCCAGTTTTCTCACCTTACAACTTGTTCTGTTCCAGAAGAATTATTGATCAGTCTTGAAGACTCAGATAGAATCTCTACAATTTATAAAAATATTTTAAGGTTTTTTTTCTTTCAAAGACCCCAGAGTAGATTGGGGATAAGATCTGTCACTCAGTGTTTCATAAAAGGAGTGTAAAGCAGCCATGCACAGAATGCACTTGATCCCTATATGTGCAAAGCTTACAGTCATTCGTTAAAATTGATTTATATAATTTATATAATTTTATAATTATCCAATATGTTTCCAGGGCAACATTCAACCTGTGAACATTGTAATCTAGCTCCTGCCTCACTGGGCCACATGTTCTGGTTGTGCCCCAAATTAATACGATTTAGGACAATAATCTTTGCATGCCTATCAGACAGCCTTGGTGTCACAATCACTCCTAACCCATTAAGAGCTGAGTTTGGTGTACTTCCAGATGGCCTTAAAGTGGTGAAGGATAAACAAACTGTAATTTCCTTTACTACACTACTAGCATGTAGACTTATCTTGCTCAACTGGAAGAATCCCACCCCACCACTATTAAGTCAATGGGTAACTGATGTTCTATACTACTTGAAACTGAAAGAAATACATTTCTCACTTAGAGGATCTGTTCAAATTTTTTTTTTAAATATGGCAGGATCTATTCAATAACATTTTAATAAGCTTCAGTTTCAGGAAAAAGGATACACTTCTTTACTTGCTTCTTTTATTGAGTAGCTGTGGTTTTTGGCTTCAGCCTTTTTCTCTTGGATGGGGTTTGAATTTGGTCGTGATTTGTTAATTTTGACTTGACTTTATGGAATATTATCTGTTTCTAATTAAAATCAATAAAAATATAAAAAAGTATCCCTGTAAAGCACTGTGATGCTGCATGCTGTTTTTGACATTCTGTAACATAAAGATTACATATTGGTAGCAATAAGGGTTTGCATCAATGGGTTCCTCCTGAATGGAGTTAGCATGTTCTCCCTATGTCCAAATAGCTCTGATTTCCTCCCACAGTCCAAACACAGGCAGGTTGAAAGAAATGGCTCTGCTAAACTTGCCCTGATGTGTGTATGCTCACCCTGTGATGGAACTGATCCTGTGTGGGTATTGTTCCTGCTTGATGATTTCTGGGATGGCCTTCATCTGCAATGTGAATCTACCCTGGATAACCACTTTAGACAAATTGTACGACAGACGTTTTTTCTTCATTACTCAGTTTTTTTATGTTTAAAAGGGCCATAATACACTGTGTGCACAATTATTAGGCAAGTGAGTATTTTGACCATATCATCATTTTTAATGCGTATATTCCAACTCCAAGCTGTATTAACTTGAATGCTTATTGGATTTAAGCACGTCAGGTGATGTGTATTTGTGTAATGAGGGAGGGTGTGGCCTAAGGAGATCAACACCCTATATCAAGGTGTGCAGAATTATTAGGCAGCTAGTTTTCCTCAGGCAAAATGGGCCAAAAAAGAGATTTAACTGACTCTGAAAAGTCAAAAATTGTAAAAAGTCTTTCAGAGGGATGCAGCACTTTTGGAATTGCTAAGATATTGGTGTGTGATCACAGAGTCATCAAACATTTTGTTGCAAATAGTCAACAGGGCCGCAAGAAACGTGTTGAGAACAAAAGACGCAAATTAGCTGCCAAAGATTTGAGAAGAATCAAACGTGAAGCTACCAGGAACCCATTATCCTCCAGTACTTTCATATTCCAGAGCTGCAACCTACCTGGAGTGCCCAGAAGTACAAGGTGTTCAGTGCTCAAAGACATGGCCAAGGTAAGGAGGGCTGAAACCCAACCACCACTGAACAAGAAACATAAGTTGAAACATCAAAACTGGGCCAAGAAATATCTGAAGACAGATTTTTTTCAAAGGTTTTATGGACCGATGAGATGAGAGTGACTCTTGATGGACCAGATGGATGGACCTGTGGATCAGTAATGGGCACAGAGCTCCACTCTAACGTGGAGGTGGGGTACTGGTATGAGCTGGTATTTTTAAAGATGAGCTAGTTGGACCTTTTTGCATTGAAGATGAACTCAAAATCAACTCCCAAACCTACTGCCAGTTTTTCGAAGACACTTTCTTCAAAAAGTGATACAGGAAAAAGACCATGATTTTATGCAGGCCAATGCTCCATCACTTGCATCGAAGTTCTCCACTGCGTGGCCAGCCAGTAAAGACCTTAAAGATGAAGGAATAATGACATGGCCCCCCTTCCTCATCTGACCTAAACCCTATCGAGAACTTGTGGGCACTTCTTAAACGCTAGATTTACGGGGGAGAAAAACAATACACCTCTCTGAAGAGTGTCTGGGAGGCTGTAGTCACTGCTCCACAAAAGCTGATCGTCAACAGATCAAGAAACTGACAGACTCCATGAATGGAAAGGCTTATGACTGTTATTGGAAAGAAGGGTGGCTATATTGGTCATTGATTGATTGATTTATTTTTTTTGAAATGTCACAGATGTTTATTTGTAAATTTTGAGGTGTTTGTTTATTATTCTCACTATAACAGATGAAAATAAACAAGTGAGATGGGAAAATTTTCATTTTTCCTTTAGTTGTATAATAAATCTGCACACTAATAGTTGCCTAATAATTGTGCGCACATATGTATTCCCCTGATGATGTTCACACTCACATTTCCTTTGTGAAACATTCAGGTTTCAGGTTTATTAACATTTTGGATTGACTGATAGCACTGTGTTTGTTCCATATTAAAATTAATCCTCAAAAATACAACTTGCCTAATAATTGTGCACACAGTGTACATAAAGATTGGGCACAGGAAGCATTCCTGTCAATCACTTGCTGAATTGACCCACACACCCAATTGTTTCAATAATTCTAATAAATTCAATATGCACTGGTTTATTGGAAAATCCAAAAGGACTAGAAAGAATGAGCAACTTCCACACAGTAAGCAACCAATCTGAGAACTGAACGCAGTTCCTATAATCTGCAATTACTTATCATTTGCTTAACAAATTTGTTAAAATGAAAACCAAGGCCACCTTGACATTACAATTATTATGCTAAAGGTTTTTGTTGAACAGTGTTAAATAAATCAAAAAAAATATTAAAATATGTGCCCCATGACTAATCGAGTCTTTGTGTAAAGTGAAGTTATTGATTGCAAGGCCAGAACATAATTTGATTATGGCTTTCCCAGGGAAACAGAGGAGTATGATCCCTTGGCAATTGAAAATACAACGCCTGTTGGGCATTGTGAAGGTACATTCTCCGTCTTTCATTCCACAGTGAAGAAACACTTCAACCAAAATGCTCCAACTAATGTATATTTATTTTCAACATAATTTATAGCCTCTGCATCTTTTTCAATATAGACTATCAAAGCTACTGCAGTGACATCAGACACAAGAGCGTACCCAGTAATATTAGAAGCCTCCACCAGTGTTTTCAACATCCATCCATCCATTATCCAACCTGCTATATCCTAACTATAGACTCACGGGGTCTGCTGGAGCCAATCCCAGCCAACACAGGGCACAAGGCAAGAAACAAATCCCTGGCAGGGCGCACACACACACACACCAAGCACACACTAGGGACAACTTAGGATCGCCAATCCACCTAACCTGGACCTCTTTGGACTGTGGGAGGAAACCGGAGCACCCGGACGAAACCCATGCAGACACAGGGAGAACATGCAAGCTCCACGCAGGGAGGACCCGGGGAGCAAACCCGGGTCTCCTAACTGCGAGGCCGCAGAACTACCACTGCACCACCATGCCAACTCCTCCCCTTCTTCAGGCAAGATGTAATCAAGATTGCCTGAAGAAGGGGCCTGAGTTGCCTTGAAAGTTTGCATATTGTAATCTTTTTAGTTATCCAATAAAAAGTGTCATTTTGCTTGGCTTTTCTCTACAAACAGTTCAGTTAATTTATCCTGAAAATATCCCAAGTTGAGGTCAACATTTACTTACTTTTGCTGAGAGCAGCACAAATCTAACAGTTGTCCTAGAATCACAGCCTGAATTTTACTACTTATATGGATTGATAACTAACTAAATGGTTAATACCAGTTCAGTAATTAGTGGGTCCAGCATCCAGCATCCTGTTTTTCAGTCCTGAGAAACAGCCATTGTCTGAGTGGAGCATTCTTATGTCTACATTAGGTTTGCCATTCTACCTTGCTATTTAATTATAAATGCCATAATAGCAGAGTAAGTTTTCTATTTTGACATCATGAAATGGTGTCAGAAATAAAGCAAAATTATCTGAAGTGGTCTCCCCTGGACTTTCTCGTATATTTAGATATGGGGATACATATTTGAGGAGTAAACGGCATGACAATGATTATATTTTTATATTATGTACATTAAAGAACCATCAACAACAAATCAAATCAAATTAATAATATATTGAACAATTATTATAAAATTAAAGTTGAATAAATCAGACTCTGCAGCTGCATAAATAAAAGGTAAAGTACCAATTTCAGTTTGTGGAAATAGCCCAAAGTTGATAGAAATCTATGTTTTGTACCTAATACTTGTAAGCAAAATGTGGCTGACCTAAGTGAAAGCGTTCTCAAGTTATTGTGTTTAAATACACACACGCAGACATACAGTAATTCCAAAAATGCTATGTTCGGACTCAGGGAGGTCTAAAATATCAAAATTTATCAAAATCTTGAAATGGAATTTTGTGAGGATACCAATACTTTATATTTTGTATTCAAGAAAGTAAAAACAGATGCAAGGACTAGGAGATCAGATCAAACATCAAGGTCAATGCCGATGAAACAAAAATACTTAGCAACAAAAGCCTAAAATGTTATACCAAAATCCAAAAAGTCAATTTTCCAGAAAAATTAAATGCGGCAACTATGACAGATTTATTATGGGTATCCAGAAATTTGGACACTAAGAGTAGTGCAACTCCATCTTATATATAGGGGATAATGACATAATGCATCACATGACATCTTTCCCCCACCAAGCATGCAGTAAAGACCAGAAAAAAGATGGCTATGGCAATGCACAAAATCCAAATTGTAAAACAAAACAGTGGCATGGAAATATAGTAACATAGCAATAAAAATAGTAACATATTGCAAAATTATACAAAATGTCCAAAATAACAATGAAAGCTGAATGGAACACTAACAACAATGGAGCACTATAAGGACCCCTTGATAAGCACAGGGTATGTTGCATAGGACAGGGCTTCAAAATGAGTGTATCAAGAATTGTGACTGTTGAGAGGAAATCATTCAATCATTTAATACATTCTTGAATCCAGGCATCCTGGGTATGTTCATGTACCAAATATCACAGACTAAGATCTGCTTAAAGAAACGGGCCATAAATCTGTACACAAACCTCTCTATTGACAAGGGTGAGAGTCCTCTTTCTTGGTTGGCAGAACATGATCCTGTTGATTCCAGTTTCAAATATCCTAATGTAATATCTAAAGTAAATACCAAATGCGCTTGATGTCCAAAAAACTAACTGCCCTTCTTTCCTTTGATACTCTTTTATATCTTTCTAGGCCTTTGTGATTAAAACTTCTTATTTTCTTTCTGAGCTTTATGGGCGAGAATGGTTTCATATTGCATGTATACATCTTGATTGTGTTAAACAATGCCAGCATGAGATATATACAGTATATATATATATATATATATATATATATATATATATATATATATATATATATATATATATATATAGAGAGAGAGAGAGAGAGAGAGAGAGAGAGAGAGAAATTTTATTCATTTTATTGCAATCATTCCATACAAATCAATCAATTTTTACAAAAAGTAGGATTGAAAGCAAATCGACCCCCAACCCTGAGAGAGAGAGAGAGAGCATAGCCAACAGAGTAAAACTTAAGGCTTGTAAACATACCTAAATTGATGAGTTTGATAAGCCAATAGAGATGAATGGAGAAGAAAACGAAATACAGAAATAATAGCTTCTTCTGTGCTTTAAGAGCTTATTCTAAAATATTACTGATTAGATTCTGCCATGTTTTGAAAAAATCTGTACAGATCCTCTAACTAAGTATTTGATTTTTTCCAATTTCAAATAGTATAAAACATTGGTGTCCCACTGACTTAAAAGAGGAGAGTTAGGATTCTTCCAGTTTAGCAAAATAAGTCTGCATGCCAATAGTGTAGTGAATGCAATCACAGTTTGTCCTTCTCCACTTTAAACCCATCTGGAAGAACACCAAACACAGCTGTTAGTGGATTAGGAGGGATTGTGACACCAAGGCTGTCTGAAAGGTAATTCAAAATTTTGGTCCAGAATGACGTTAATTTGGTGCAGGCCAAAAACATGTGACCTAGTGTGGCTGGGACTTGATTGCAGCATTCACAGGTTGGATCTTGCACTGGAAACATTTTGGAGAGTTTTAGGCGAGACAGATACTGTATGCTCGATATATAACTTTGAGTTTAATAATTGTATGCTTTGCGCATATGGAGCTCGAGTGAATTCTCTGCGTTGCTATTTTCCACTGCTTTTCTGTTATATTAATTAAGAGATCTTTTTCCCATTGTCCTTTTGGATCTTTGAAAGAGAGGGACTGTAAGATATTTTTATATATTGCAGAGACGGTGTCTGAGTCCTTGAAATTGAGCAATATTTTTTCCAGCGTGGCAGGTTCTGTTTAATTGGGTAGGTTCTGTTTAGTAAAGTTCCTAATTTGAAGATAGTGAAAGAAATGTGTAGCTGGAATGTAGACGGCGAAATTTGGTTGATAAAGAGCTTTATGTTTACTTGTGATGTTTACCCCGAGGTATTTAAACTGATCTGCAATGATAAAAGGTAGGGTGTCTAATCTAATATTATATGCTTGAGAATTCACTGGAAAGAGTATACTTTTATTCGGATTAATTCTGAGACCAGAGATCTTTTGAAATTCTGTAAGTGCTGTTAAGACTGTAGGCACAGAATTTTGTGTGTCTGATATATACAGTACGATATCATCTGCAAAGAGAGAAATTTTCTGTTCCAGTCCCTCTCTGATAATCCCCTTTATCTGATCAGCATTTCGACAGTGTATTGCCAGTGGTTCAATGGCGATTGCAAACAGCAGCGGTGGCAAGGGTCATCCTTGTCTGGTACCATGTTCTAGTTTAAAGTAGTCTGAACAAATGTTGTTGATACAAACTGAAGCTTCTGGATTGGTATACAGTAGTTTGATCCATGCACAAATGTTCGGGCCAAACCCAAATTTCTCCAATGTAGTAAAACGGTATTTCCATTCAATCATGTCAAATGCTTTTCTGCATCCAATGATAATAATATTTCTGGGGTGTTTGACTTAGTTGGTGAGTATATTACATTAAATAGGCATCGAAGATTTGAAGATAAGTGTCGACCCGTCATAAATCGAGTTTGATCTTGTGATATTACCAAAGGGAGCACTTTCTCCATCCTTCTAGCTATGATTTTTGAGAGTATTTTAATCATTATTGAAAAGTGAAATTGGTCTGTATGATGCACATTGTAATAAGTCCTTGTTTTGTTTAGGAAAATGTGATTAATGCTTGGTGAAAAGTTTGAGGAAGAGTTTGATTGTCTCTGGCTTCTGTAAATGTTGCTAATAGGAGGGAGCTAGCTGAGTGGAAATTTTTTTATAAAATTCTGCAGGGTAGCCATCAGGGCCTGCTGTTCCCGCCTTGAAGTGACTTTATAGCATCTAGTAATTCTGATAAGCCAGAGGTTTATCAGTTCCTCCACACTAAAAGTGTCTATTTGTGGTATCTGTAATGTATCCAGAAATGCATTAGATTGTGTGTTGTCTTCTTTAAACTCAGTAGAATATAAGGATTTATAGTAGTCTCTAAATGTGTGCATTATATTTCTGTGGTCGATGATTTTGTCTCCGTTCATGTTGGTGATTACTGGGATTGCGTTGCGGACTTCTTGCTTGTGAATTTGTTGAGCTAAAAGCTTATTAGCTTTCTCTCCATGTTCATAGTAATGATGTCTGGATTTATAAATTAGTTGTTCAGTTTCTTTAGTTGTCAAGAGGTTTAGTTCTGAATGCAGAGCCTGCCTTTTCCTATGTAGAGCCTCGCTTGGAAGCCTGGCATGTTCTTCATCTATTCTAGTAATTTTGCTTCTTAGCTCTGATACTTTCTTGGTTTCTAATTTATTTCTGTGGGAAAGATATGAAATAATCTGTCCTCTTAAGAAGGCCTTAAGAGTTTCCCAGAGTATTCCTGCAGAAATCTCTGAGGATGTATTTGTCTCTAGGAAGAAACTGATTTGTTTGGATATAAATTCTGTACAATTCTCGTCTGCTAATAGAAGCGGGTTGAGACGCCATCTGCGAGGTGAGTGTGTGGGGCATAGTGACTTTAGCTCCAAGATCAGAGGTGCATGGTCAGAAATAACAATAGCATGTATTTGCAAGATTTAATCATAGGCAAGAAATTATTATCTATAAAGAAATAATCAATTCTTGAGTAGCAATGATGTATTGGTGAGTAGAACGAATATGTTCTTGAGTTTGGGTTTAAGAACCTCCAGGGTTCTGATAAGTTGTGATCAGTTATAAACTTTGTAGTGTTAGATGTCATCTCTCCTGTGATAGAAGTCCTATCTAAGAGTGGATTTAAAACGCAATTAAAGTCCCCAGCCATTATAATTATAATTTCCATGCAAATAAATTTTGTATAAATTCCTTATCATCAACATTAGGTGCATAAGCATTTATCAAAATCATTTTACAGTTAGATAAGTTGCCCATGACCATCACATATCTCCCTTCGGGATCCAATACTACATCTGATGCTACAAATGAGACTGTTCTATGTATGAGAATTCCCACACCTCTAGTTTTCTTTGTAAAGCTAGAATGGAACATTTGGCCAGTCCAGTCCTTTTGCAGCTGGAACTGATCCTTGCTTAGTAAGTGGGTCTCCTGTAAAAATACTATTTTAGCGTTTAAACCTGTTAGGTGAGAGAGTACTTTCTTTCTCTTTAATTCGTGATTCAGGCCTTTAACATTCCAGCTCACAAAGTTAACTGTCCCATCATGGAGACATTGATTCTGAATTTTTGATGTCATTTTATAGTCTTAACTGGAAGTGAGACAGCTTTAACCTTAATTTCCTATTTCCCCAAGAGTTATTGCCATGCAGCCTATTTTTACGTTGGTAGTTATAATTATAAAGATTAAAAGGATAGATTAGATATAGATATAGCCTGCTCTCTTTCTCTCCCCTTAACCCCCCACCCTCCCATTTTGCCTCCCCACGTGAGGCTGGACCCACTTCACACAGTCCCGGTCCTCTGACATACCCAGAGACAGAGCATGTCCAAAGCAAAACAAGCCCCCACGCAGCAGCGTTTTAGGATTAAAAAAAAAGATATCTATTGCCAATATAGTCTAAATACTATATGCCTAAAATATAATCATTAACAAACTATGAACTTAAAATATATATATAATCTTCAGCAATCTTAATGTATTAAGATAATAAACCCGGGGAATGGTGTTAGAAAGTGGTCCAGAATAAGCATATTAAGTCTTAATGCAATAATAACAATAAACAATAAACAGTCTCCTTTAGGGTAGAGAAAAAAATAAATAAGATAAAAAAAAAAAAAAACAAAAATTAAGCACTAACGTCTATAACTGTAATTAAAACATAAACAGATAGCGTCCAGGTAATTAAGAGGATATATAATGATAAAAACCCGTATCTTAACAAATAGATCAGACAGTAGGTTATTTATCCTTGCCATGTCATGACAGGCTACGACTCACTATTGTGTTTCAGAATAGTGTCGGGATCAGCTTTCTTAATTCCTTTTCTGCTTCTTCCTTGCTGGCGAAGACATAAAATTGACCGTGCAATTCCACTTTCAGTTTGGCAGGATACAAGAGGCTGTATTTGATATTGGCTTGCTGTAACCGCTGTGTGATGTTATAGAAAGCTGCACGTTTAATAGCTGTTGCTGGAGAGAAATCAGTGAAGATACGAATGTGGTTATTTTCATATATAATCTCTTGCTTGTGTCTGAGGAGTGCCATCACCTCTATCTTAAATAATAATCTCTCGAAGCAAATAATAAAAGATCTAGGTCTAACAGATCCGCATACGCAATAAGTCGCAGCTATCTCAGAATCTGCTTTAAAGTCCTCTCCAATTATTTTACAAAATAGTTCAGCTGTGAATTTCACTGGGTTTGGACTTTCTCGATTCTCAGGTAGACCTTCAGTTCTAATATTATTCCTTCTACTTCCATCTTCCAAAGCAGAGAGTTTTTTGCATTCGGAGCTGGCAGTTGTTGATTTTTCTTCAGCACTGGCAGCTAGATTTTCAGCTGATTCAATCCGAGTCGTGAATGTCTCCTTGACATTCTCCAGTTGATCAGCAAGCATGCTCAGTTTAGACGAGGTTTCCTGAATATGCTCTTCAATTTTACCCACCATATCTTTAAAGACCGCCTCACAGTGAATACATATGCGTTCCTCCAAGTCTTTATTATCCTGCTGCCGCATCTCTTGCAGCTCCTGTCGCAGCTTCTCATTTGCTTTTTCCCTTGTCTTCTCATTTGCCTTCTCGCTTTTCTTTATATCTTTCTATATCTCTTGCTTGAGCTCTGCTTGAGCTTGAGCTTGCCTGAGATCAGCCATCATCACCTTCAGTTCAGACAGATCATTTCTGCTTTTACGCACTGTAGGTGAAGCGGTGGGCTCTATTGCAATTGTTGTTCCCAGCTCGCATGAAGTAGTTGAAAGCGCGGACTGCAAGGCCTTTTCCAGTTTCAGATGATCTTCTTCAATCGGCGAGCTATCGTGCCTGCGTCACTAGCACTCGTACATTCACTCCCCATTTCGCTCTCAGTTAGAGACAATGTAGTGGACCGTGGTCCCAAGGAGTCTGGGCTTTTGCCCATCTGATCCAGGTCAGTCTCTGAAAGGCCATATCTTGAGCTTGTACTTGGGCTTGCCGATCTGATCATGGATGTAGTGTTAGTTTTTCGTTTCTTTCTGAACCCCTTTCTTGTTGGCCCTGTTTATATATGCTTGCATATACTGTAGTAGTGCCCCTCAGGTTGAATAAATGCAGGATATCTCCGGATAATAAGAAGATAATATAAAAAAATAACACCGCTGCTAGCAGAGCTCCACTTTATACGTCCATCTCTTGCAACGGACGAGACCAAATCCTGCATGAGATATTTTGACACCAGAACTTATACCTAGCAAGAAGCCATACCGTAATAGATGGAATAGTTTTGTATTATTATTTATTTAATATTTTAGAATCTTTATTTTGTACTAATTAAAAAATCATGGCTCACACAAAACAATAAAAGGCCTTCTGACTCTCCATTCTTGGACATTTCCTAACAAGTACTATGGTATATTTAGATTCAAATAAGGCATACCCATTTGCAATTTATCAATAACTCTGGTTACTTTGTTATTTATTAGACTTACTGTATTTCCTTTGGGGATGTCTCATACATTGCCAACTCACATTATTTACATTGGTGTTGGCATTACGCATAAAATTTTGTTGTTCACAATTTCCACAGGAAACTGTGATTTACTCCCAGTATAAAGCACACTGACAGCTCAGTTAGCATTGTGGTTGTGTGATGGGTCTGCATGCCATCCGTAAGATTTTCCTTTTTTGTGTCCATTTGGCTGTGGTTTGTCTTTTTCAGTTACTGGTGTAGATGTTGCTTGTAGCAATATAAGTTGTAATACTGTGAAATGCATTAATTAGGGGATTGTAGTCACCCATTACCCTAGCAAGTATATAGGATGTAAAATAAACCAATGTACCTGGGAATAAAAAACATAATCATATAGACACAGGGAGAACATGTCAACTCCACACAGAAGAAGAGAAAAACTGGAGAGATTTTCATAATTGCAGAAAAAAAAACTTAAATTAGTTCTTTGTTTAGGAACTACACCCGCAGTTACTAAGCACTTAACATAAGCTTAGACATCTGTCATTGTCATGAATTAATGAAAGTACTGTATATTCAAAGGAAGTTTTCCTACTTATGGTTTAGCCACTAGAGGGGGCAACCCAACCATATTTAATTTTCCTTTCTCTGATATGTATTGAAAAGTCCAGCAAAATGACACCTTTTCAATACATTCGTAATGGCTAACACAGTACAACACCCTAGTACTATTTTCTCAGTCACAGTATGTCCTTTTGCTGCATCAGAGTAGTCTATATAAGCTGACACCTAGTTTGTCTAGAAATATTCAGTAAAATCACAAAAAATGATATATACTTTGTTCAACAAATTCTTGGCTTCTGTTCAGCTTTGTGTTGAAGAGAAGGTACTATGATCTTTATATTTGTTTACAATAATTAACATTTTGATTTTTAACATTAAAGATTTCAAAGTGTATGTTAAAAATAAACTTCTTACCTTGAATACAAAATATAAGGCTCTATTCAATATATGTGGTGGTTCGTAACAGTTAATACTACTTACTAACATGGTCTTAAGTCATGTTTTAAACAGGAGACATATGATACAGTGATGACAATATGGACAGACATAAAATGCATTTTTTTAAATAATCATGAAATTTCTCAGGTAAGAAAGAACAATGTTTCAAGGTTAGGTGGTGGGATTCATTAATCATGGTGCAGGGGAATAATGTTGTGTTGCACATTGATTTGCACACTCAAGCAAGACTTTTGCTGTATTCTGTTGAGGTGACAATAATGACCCTGTAAAATGTAAAATGAATGTATGGATTTAGTAATACAAAATTACTGTACTTGCCTCTTTGGTTTAATATTTAAAAGTGCAGTATAACTACTATGCTCCATTTTCACCAACAAAACAAAGCAAACAAAATACTCATAAAGTGCAATTATACTCTGAAAAAGGAAGGACATTGTTATTAACTAAGGAAGGTGTATAAACGCAAATGGAATAAATAAAATAGAATAATTTGCTTCAAAATATTTTTCAAGCTTTGACATCTGTCTGTATACACCTCTTTTGAATGATCTCATTCTACAAATGCGCACAGGTTCCTGATTGCATTGGGACCTCCAGTTTTAAAAGTTATCACAATATTGTAAATTTCTTGCCTGGAAGCTTTCCATTGTCAGATTAAAATTAAAATATCTAGGAAATATCAAAGTCTAGATTTCTGAAGATGGGAAACAAAGTGTCCTTAGACTTATATACTGCTCAGGTGTGAGTATGAAAAAACTGGTTTAAATGTTGGGTGTAGTTTAATTTAATTATCCATTCCAATTTTATGAGTTCTGTGGGACTGTTTATGATTGACCTGTGTAGTATGTACTGCATCCACCCAGACTCCATTCCCTGGGGGATGTTTGCTGAGTTCACTCTGGCCTTGAGCAGATCACCTCATAGTCATACTTAACATCAGCAAGGGTTCAAATATAAAATACAAACCACTGCCTAAAGTCTTTCTCAATGGCTCTCCTCCAAGGCAAAACCTCATTTTATCCCTCTTTATTTGCTTTTTCAACGCAAATGCATTTAAAATTTAGATGCTTTACAGGTAAAGTTGTATTACTAAATGTGTTTTGTTATTTTAATTTTTTAATCAATTTAACATTTTTTTATTAATAAACCCTTCAAACCATCTGTGAGCCTATTTATTGCTTTTGTGGAACGAGCCCCGGACACAGACAGGTAGACATATTTAAAATGCACCACCACATGTTTATTCTCACACACTATATGCAGTAAAGTGCATACAACCCACAAGCTACCCCCAAAGTCCAGGCCTCACACTGCCTGTTTCTCTGTTCAGGCCGCCTCCTCGCCCGACTGCAGCCCTGAATGAAGGGAGGCCCCTTTTATAATCACCCGGATGTGCTCCAGGTGTTTCCCGGCAATGTTCCACTGACACGCCCCAGTGTGGCGGAAGTGCCAGCTGCATCCCCGGAAGCACTCCGGGTGTGCCTGCTCTTTTTCCCCCCAGCACATCCGGGTGTGGTGGAAGTGTTGAGGTCCAGGGCTCCAAAGGCATTGGGGCACCCCCTCGTGGTCTGGAGGAGGAGCAAGCCCTCCTCCGATCCTCCTGGGCATCCTGGCTGGGTAACAGCCCAAGCCACCCGCCACAGTGCCCCACTGCCAGTGAAGACCCATCCGGCAAAGCGGCACATCCCACGAGGGCAGGTCCCCAACAAAACGGGTCCCACTGCGTGTTCAGGGTCTGGTCCTGCAAAACAAACAGAAACGCTCACCCCTCTGACAGGCACGCTGGGACTTGTATCTTCGGCACCCCTTCTGCAGGTTCCGTGCCCCTCTTGATTGGTCAACTGACAGGACCGCTTGCACTCTTGCAATCTCTGCCGACTCTGGGGTTTCTCTCTGCCTCCACAGAGGGCGGCCCTTCTCCGGATGTGAGCGTCCTGCCTCACATCCTCCCTTACCGGAGGAACCGACATTCACCCATCGATTCCTCCTCTTTCTCTGGGACGCCGTGACGGTTTGGGTCTGCGCATGGCAAACGCACAGATCCTGTCCCGTCTGCGTCCCTTTAGAGCAACGTGAGGCCACCGCAGGCTAGGGGCGTAGGGCAGTAGGACCCGTGACACTCATCAACCCCTGTCCTACCAACCCACTTGGTCTTTCTCCCCTCACCACGCGCACAGCACTTAACGCCGTGTCCACCCTTGGAGAACCCCCTACTTGGTTCTGATCATGCACATCATGGGCCTTTTTGGTGGGCTCTCCTTTATGCTTTACAGGGTCAGCTCAACTCACAGTCCCCGCCGTACCACTCCGGCCGAAGAATCCAGTGTCGCGCCATCCTGTCACAGCTCGCAGCAACCTCACTGATACGACTGCCTTCCTCTCCAGTATCTGCATCTCTGCACGGAAGGCACGAAGCATCTGCAGAAGCGACTCTGCGGACTGAAGGCACTCCTCCAGTTCATGCAGGGCTGCTGACAAGCACAGAAAGCCAGTTGGCGATTGACTCACCTGACTGCCAGTCATGTCTGCCGACTGCTTCGTGTGGGGTCTCACCTCTGGCCCAATCGGTTCCTTCCCCAGCACAAGACGGACATTCCTTGGTCCCGCTTCCATCCAATCATTGGCGGGCACGCAAGACACACCTTCCAATCCCGTGCCTGTCTTGGGGAGGGATTTCCAGTCCGCGGCCATTTTGGCTCTCCTTCTCCTGGTGCACTGATGAGCCTATGCTGTTTCCAGCTGCAGCGTCTCCTCCTTTGCAGCATCTCTTGCTGCCGCCGCACTGTTGAGGTCTCTCAGACCAGCAAGTGCCTGTCACCAACGCGAATCCGGGCAGCCCCTGCCTGCTAAACACAAAACACACACAGCTCTGCAGGGCCGGCAGCCAGCAAGCAGGAAACTTACCTCCTGGGTCCCGTCTGTCCGAGGAAACGTCCTCGGTGTGGCCTCGCTAGGCGACATGCCGTCCCGGGCGCCTCCAGCAATGGCGCGCTTGTAGGAGCCCGATGCATTCCGGTAAGACCCGTCGTTGTTCTCCCATACCAGGTGAGAACACTCTGACAACGGTCCGGTGGCGGTCCATGGGGTAAGATGTTTCTTTTGCAGGGTAGTGCACACGCCACTCCCGCAGCATGTGGGTGGGCTCCTCTGCTGCGCCAGGCTGTCCACAAAATTCTTATTTTCTCCAGGTCCCCGCCTTGGAACAGGTGGAGCATCCTGCCGGCTACACCAGTGTGGAACGAGCCCCAGACACAGACAGGTAGACAAGTTTAAAATGCACCACCACACGTTTATTCGCACACACTATATACAGTAAAGTGCACACAACCCACAAACTACCCCCAAAGTCCAGGCCTCACACTGCCTCTTACTCTCTTCAGGCCGCCTCCTTGCCTCTCCTCCTGAGCTCTGTCCTTCTCCTCACCCGACTCCAGCCCTAAATGAAGGGAGGTGGTACCTTTTATAATCACCCAGATGTGCTCCAGGTGTTTCCCGCCAATCTTCAACCGACATGCCCCAGTGTGGCGGAAGTGCCAGCTGCATCCCTGGAAGCACTCCGGGTGTCCCTGCTCTTCTTCCCCCCAGCAGATCCGGGTGTGGCGGAAGTGCTGTGGTCCAGGGCTCCAAATGCATTGGGGCGCCCCCTGGTGGTGACCACGGGCCTCTACAGGGTTGAGCTTCCAAGCTCTGCACCCGTCTCCAAAGCCACCAGGGCGGTCGCCCTCTAGTGGTCTGGAGGAGGCAAAAGCCCTCCTCCGGTCCTCCTGGGCATCCTGGTGGGGTAACAGCCCCAGCCACTCGCCACACTTTATTTAGCAACTAGAGGTCAGGTCAGGTTGGGGAGCATGCACTGGTACAGTGCCTTGCCGCACCCGCCACAAGGCAAAACAGTCAGGGAACTCCTCAGTTAGAAATGAAGTCTAGTCCCTCCTCCAGAAACGCCCCTCTCTCTTTCACAGCCAGGTGTTATATGTGTGTCCCCTTGTCTTGGTCCAGCCTCTCAGGTACTCAACAATAAGGATTTTGTGACCTGCATCATCCTCGAGGAATTGCACCACATGACTGTAGTGCCATAACTAACACTCCCTCACAATTCAGGTAATGTACCTCGTTCGGGAATATGTGAGCAACCGCTTGTTCAACATGAAATCAAACATGCAGTACGCAAGGATTCCCTGAAGAGACACAGTACCGAAGGAGTCCAGTGTTCATCTCAGGTCACTGGACAGCACCAATGTCTTGCAACCATACAGCAAAACAGGAAGCCCCAGTACACTAAAGACGCTAATACAGTATAGTACTGATAGATACTGGGGCAAGATTCTCAATAAGCTTTAGGTATGAACCGCAATGAGCAATATGCCAGCGAGTTTACAACGGGGGGAAAAAAAATACTTTAACAGGGTTTTTGGACTTACCATCTGGTCATTTCTTTTGTGTTTTTTTTTTTTTTTCCAGATGTTTTGCCATTTGTTTCAGGTACAAGCCTTGCACGTAATATTCCACATTTACCACCCTGTGTATTAAAGGTGGCACCGAAGCTAAACGTAGTCACGGGTGCCTGTTAAGATCAAAAGACAGCTATAGGGGGAGTCCATATTATGATCAGTAGTATACTGTAGGTGTACCGTAATGTTTCCATTTGTATCTTAGTAGCCTCGAGGTTAGGTATAAATATTTTTGTTGTTTTGTTATTTAGTGTTTTATTATGTGTATTTTGTTGCAGGATATTTTTATTTTTACTTGAAGTGTATGATTTCCCCAGCAGGCCCAAAAGGTGATCTCCCTATTATTAGGCAAGCTGCTCCTGGAATTTAGAAGCCTTTATAAGTACAGTTGTGGCTGCAAGACGGGGCAGATCATTCGGAGAGATTTGAGAAGAAGGGTTAGGTAGTGTAAGGCATGCCAGACTAATAGGTGTCAGGTGGCTGAGCAGCCACTTGATGTTAAGAAGTGGAGTTAGGCTCCTGAGATTTTTTTATTTTTTTAAGGTGTTGTATTTATGACCTGGGCTGAAACAGAGTCCAGTTTGGTTTTATTTTAAGGCTGCTGATGCCCTTACATGAACTAAAGGTGACTGTATATATATTAGGGTAAGAGCTTCTGTATTTTATAATTTCAATTTTTCGTCTTCACATTTTTCATAATTAGATTTGTTTTGTCACAGGATTATTTATATTTTTTGTGCATCCTTTTGTGCATCAGCAATTACCTTTTTTTTAACATATGCCTCTCCTTTTACCCCCTTAGTCCTGGTCAGTCCCAAACTACTAGCAGGTCATCTGCTTTAGAAGATGGTTTGTGACAACTTGGACCTTTGTCCTTTTGCAAAGATATTGGGAGAGCCATGCACCCCTTTCCAGTAACCTCATATCCATCCCCCATGCTCTCCCAATCCGTCTACTGACTTCATAGGAAGAATCACCGGAAAAAAGTTGATGCTGAGGTAAGTAAACCTCTCCACATGGTTGACATTCTCTCCACAGACAGACACACTGCTGATGGCTGTGCCTAAAAGATCATTAAAGTCCTGGATCTTGGTTTTTATCCAGGGCACTCGCAAGACCAGATACTCTGACTCCTTGCTCAGTCACTCGAGGGCCTCGATCAGAGCCTCCATTGACTCCATGAAGGTCACAGCATCATCAGAAAAGTCTAGATCAGTGAATCTTTCTTCAAGAACAGATGCCCTACAGTCACTGGACCCCACAACCCTGCCCAACATCCAGCCCATGCAAGCATTGAACGGAGTAGGAGCAAGAACACACCCCAATAACATTTATTGTCCTGTTTGTCCCCTTATTAACAAAACCCCTTTTTGTAATAATATATTTACATTATATTAGTTAAGTGAGTAATTCTTAATCTGTCCTGAAACACAGAAAATAAATGCTGAAACATGTCTAGTGACATGTTCAGTACATATCAGGCACAGGTTCTAGGTATTAGCCTTATAAAGCCATATATTAGTAGCATTTAAAGTGTAAAGAAATAGTCTGAATTTCCAGGGAACTAGTCCTGTTCAGGGAGGTTGGAACATCCGGAGACATAAAAATGAGACAGAGAGAAAAATAGGCCATTTTATCTGTGTGCCATAGGGATTGGAGCTCTATTGCTGACACTGTCTCAGAGGACTCACTTTGATAACTGCAGAAACGGAGTGTGTGCCTGCCTTTTAGACACTTTTAAATTCAGTAAATTAAGTACTCACTCTGTTAATCAAAAATTAAGTGTGAAATAAACACAATAAGCCTGCCTGGAAGTTTTGCATTTTATTACTTACATGCTCTCTTTGTTAGCAGAACACCCCCTAGTGGTCTACTGAGCAGTGTATCAAAGGAAATTGCTAGTTTTATATTGAAAAGTAGGACACAGAACTTGTTTAAACCAAGCAAAAAATTCTTGTTAATTTTTATTGCATCACTGACTATTTCTCATCTTCTTTATTGTTTTTAATTCAACAAAAACACAATTTATGACACATATAGCCCAAAATCACACAAGGAGTGCCACAATGGCCTTTAACAAGACTTTTTTTTTTGACTCCAAAAAAACAATACCCATAAAAAAATACCCATATAGGAATAAAATGGAAGAAATTTTAGGAAAGGCAATTCAGAGAGAGACCCCTTTCCAGGTAGGTTGGGCATGCAACGGGTATCAAAAATGGGGTAAATACACAAAACAGAACACAGAGCTAGATGACCAATCTATCACTGCCATCTCAGGTATACAATACGACAGCTAAAACTACAAGGCAAAATGCAAGAATATATTATATCAATCACTAAATATAGCACTATCACATATGAGGATACTGATTTGTTCAGAACCCCAGAGACCTCGGCCAAAAAACTGCCACCTCACTAGTGACCATTCCACAGCTGAATTAGTGCTGGCCCAGCTAGTCTGATGAAAGGACACTTCTACCTGACGATTCCAGTGCTCCTTTATCAGAAATTACTTTTCCATAAGCAGGCAAGTAGCTTGTCATTAAACCAGCAACACCAAGTGCCAAATGTGAGGACCCAAAAGAGAATCATAATAGGTGAACACTAGTATCAATTTTATAAATATATTACTCATATTTTAGTACTAATGGCCCACAGAGATACAGCATATACACACAATCAGCAGCTCTACTCAGGGTATGCTAAACTGAAGGGGTACCTCTTGTAGTAGCAGACAGACCATTGTACAGATTTGGAGCCCTGTAATTAAAAGCTCAACCTCCCACAGTTATTTTATTAAGCCTTTGAAGATGCAAAAAAACATGTTTTGGGTAGTTTTGTAATGTGCACTTTAAATGAAATGGTAGTGTAAAGGTTAATGCCTAAATTGCGAGATGATTCAGTAAAACTAATGGTGATTTCAAATAAGTTATATAATGACAAAATATTGTTGCAATTAACATCATTCCCTCCAATAATTAACATCCCTGTTTTATCTGTGTTTAAAGACAAGTTTTTCTCATCCCTCCACTCCTGTAACTCACTAACACATCTAATTAAGGACAGCATCAGAGAAATGTCATTTGGTCTAAGAGAAAGGTGTAACTGGGTATAATCTGCGTACAAGTGAAATTAATGTTATGTTTAATAATGATAGATCCCAGTGGAAGCACATAAAGTGTAAACAGTAACGATCCCAGTACTGAACACTGCGGGCCATCACATCTCACTTCTGTGTATAATGGTGGTGTGCTGTCAGCACATTTCTTTACATCCTGAAATTGATAAATGGGAACTAAGCCAGGCGAGGAAATTGCCTGTAAGCCCAATTTCAGTTTCCAGCCTGTGTAGTAAAACCAAATTTTCAATGGTGTCAAATGCTGCGTTTAAGTCTAACAACATAATTATAGTGGAATTTCATTTATCAGAATATGTCAGAATGTTGTTTTATAATACACATTAATGCTGTTTCTGTACTATGACCAGTGCATAATCCAGACTGGTAATACTCAGATAAATTGTGATGTGTAAGGTGAGGCTGAAGATGATTGAATACTTTTTCTAGTATTTTAGAGAGAAAGGTTAAATTTGAATTGGGTCTATAATTATTAAGTATATGTTGGTCTAGGTCTGACTTTTTAAGTAATGGTTTGATACCTGACACTTTCAGTGTACCAGGTACTGTGCCATGCAATAATGAACTATTGGTAATGCTAAGAATAAGTAGTGCTGCAAGGACATTCATTGTGTTTTTTCTAGTTTTGTTGGCACTGGATCTAAAGAACAACTACTATGTTTCATTGCATAAATTAAAGACTTCCTGTTCTGTTACAGGATTAAAATTTCTAAAGTGTTGAAAGCAAGGTAAGACATAGTTTCTCAAGCTAGCATTAGGTTAACACTGAGATGATGAGATCTAGGATCTCATATTTTTAATTTTCTCATTAAAGAAGTTTATCAAGTCTGTACTGTTAATGTCTGTTGGTATTTTGAACTGTTTAATACAATAGAATTTATTTTTGTATTGCTCAAAATCACACAAGGAGTGACGCAATGGGCTTTAACAGGCCCTGTCTTTTGACAGACCCCCAGGCTTGACTCTCTAACAAGACAAGAAAAAACTTTAAAAAAAAAACCATTGTAGAAAAAAAAATTGAAGAAATCTTGGGAAAGGCAATTCAAACAGATCCCTTTCCTTGTAGGTTGGGCTTGCAGTGGGTGACAAAAAAAGGGGTAAATACAGAGTGAGCCAAAATGAAGTACCACATTTCTCAAGGTCATTGCACGAGGTAGAGGCAGCTGAGTGTGTTGGAGTGGGGGTCCTATGATCGGTGATCCATTGTAGTTCGGTCAACAACATGCCTTGTTCCGATGCACACCGTGCTTTCGCTGTCAAAGTGTTCTTCAAAAACAACAAATCCATCATCACTACGCAAAGCCCCTTCTGAACACAATTCAGCATTCCTCCTAATGGTGACATCCCAAATCAGAAAACAATTCTTCTGTGGGTGGCTAAATTTAGACATTGGACAGAAAATCTCCAGGCCATCCTCAAACTGTACGAATGGCTGAAAACATCCAAACTATAATAGCATAAATTTTGTAGCCTCCTAGACATTTCAGCTCACAAACATTCTTCTGCCTTAGGCATTTCCAACATGTCTTTGAAGAGGATGTTGCATGAGGACCTTAATTTCCATTCATGCAAAATGATGGCAGTGCAGGAACTAACTGAGAGACTGGAAGAGCCCTAGAGAGTTGTGCACAAATATTCTGCATACCGCTCATCGAGATGCCATTGTCATGTGCAGCGACGAGGCACATTTCTATTTGAATGGTGACATAAATAAACAAAACTTTCACTATTGGGCTGAACTTCACCTGAGACCCCTGCACAGTGAGTGCATTACTGTTTGGTGCGCCATTGCAGAATTTGGCATTGTAGTCTCCTACTTTTGTGTGGAAGTGGGAGCAATGGTCACTGTCACTTTAGAATGTTTGAAATGCTAGAGACCTTTTTGCAGCCCCATCTAGAAGAAATGGATGTGGTGGGTGTCTGATTTGAACAGGTTGGAGCAACAGCTCATACAACACAGAGATCCATGCAAGTTTTGTGGGAGATATTCCTGGTGAGGCTGATCTCCCTGGATGGCTTTCACATTCACGCCTCTTGTGGGGCTATCTCAAGCTGAAGGTATACACACACACACACACACTGACCTCAAAACTTTGAAGCCCTGGATGCTATTCACCACAAATTTGCTACCATTCCCCTTGAAGTGGCCGAATGACTCATGTGTGCGTTCACAAATTGTCTCGAAGAATGTATTGCTAATGATGGCCATGACCTTGAAGTCATAATTTTTAAAACACAGTGAAAAAAGTCTATTTTGTATACCCTTTCTTGTGTCGTAGTGAAATTAATTTTATGTTGAAGCATTTTTGTAGAATATATGTTTGAAATATGGTACTTCTTTTTGGTTCACTCTTTACAATACAATACACAGAAAAGAACACAAGTAATTCTTAATTCAATATGATAGTACAATAGTAATATTACAAGTACAGAGCCAAATGCAAGAGTAGATGATATCACACAAAATGATTCATATTTGTTCAGAGTCCTGGGGACCTCGGCTATCAAGCTGCCTCCCCCTTACTTGCCATTCCACAGCTGAGTCAATTGTGGGCAGGACAATGTGATGAAAGGATCCTTCTACCCGACGATTCCAGTGCTCCTCCATCAGAGATGACTTTTCCTTAGACAGGCAGACAACTTGGCAGTAGGGCTGTGGCACCAATTGCTACATTTGAGTACCAAGAACAGAAACAGAATAGGTGGGGGTTAGTAACAAATTATAACTATCATATTACTTATGCTTTGGTGCTAATGACTAACAGCAGAGATGCAGTCTGTACAGTTAATCAGCAGCTCTAGTCAGGATATGCTAAACTGAAGTAGTGAGTCTTCAGCTGGGATTTAAAAGCTGAGACTGAAGGGGCATCTCTTATAGTAGCAGGCACACCATTCCACAGTTTAGGGACCCTGTAACTAAAAGCTTGGTCTCCCACTGATATTTTATTAATTGTTGGAATCATAAGCAGACTGGCATAATGTGTTCTTATTTGTAAGTAATGATAAGATCAGATAAGTGAGCCGGACATTGGCCATATTAAGGCTTTATATGTTAATAGTAGGATTTTGAAATCTGTTCATAACTTTACCAGGAGCCAGTGTAAGGATTTAAGAACTGGAGTTATGTGTTTGTATTTTCTTGTTCTTGTAATAATTCTTGCAGCAGATTTTTGGATTAACTAGAAGCTATATAAAGAATTATTTAAACTTCCAGTGAACACCGCATTGCAGTAGACAATCCTACTAGAAATAAATGCATGAATTAATTTCTAGGCATCCTACATATTAAGAAAATGTCTTAATTTCCCAACATTTTTAAAATTGAAGAAACATGTTTTGGACAATTTTGTAATGTACACACTAAATAACATGCAAAGGTCAAAGGAAATGCCTAGATTACAGGCTGATTCAGTAAAAATAATGGTGATTCCAGCTGAATTAAATAATGACAATAATGTGATCAGCATCATTCCCTTCAATAATTAACATCTCTGTTTTAACAGTGTTTAAAGACAAATAGTTCTCATCCATCCACTCTTTTAATTCATTAACACAACTAATGAAAGACAACATCAGAGGAACTTTATTTGATATAAAAGAAAGTTATAACTGGGTGTCCTCTGCTTACAAGTAAAAATTAAAATTATGTTTTCTAATGATAAATCCCAGTGGAAGCATGTAAAGTGAAAATTTTTTATACACTTGTGTGTATAATGATGGTGCACTGTCAGTATACTTCTGGACATACTGGAATCAATTTGAAAAATCAGAAATAAACCAGGCTCAAGCTCAATGTCATTTTCCACCCTGTGCAGTAAAATTGAATGGTTAGTGGTGTCAAACGCTGTGCTTAAGTCTAACAACATAATTACAGTGGAGTTTCCTTCATCAGAGGATATCAGAATGTTGTTTACAACACACGTTAGTGCTGCTTCTGTACTATGACTAGTGTGGAAGCCAATCTGGAATTTCTCAAATAGTTTGTGATGCGTAAGAAGTGACTGAAGCTGACTGAGGACTACTTTTTCAAGTATTTTAGACAGAAAAGGTAAATTTGAAATGGGTCTACAGTTTTTAAGAATGTCTGGGTTTAGGTCTTTTTAATTTTTACTGACACTTTTAGTGCATCAGGTACTTTAACATGCAATAATGAACTATTGATAATGTTAAGAATAGGGGCTGCAACAAAGTCCACTGTGCTTTTTACTAGTTTTGTTGGCACCGGATCTAGGGAACAAGTAGTAGATTTAATTTTACAAATTAAGGTTAAGACTTCCTGTTCTGTTGCAGGATTAATATTTCTAAAGTGTTGAATGCAAGGATTGACAGGGTCTGCCAAGCTAGTAAGCGGTTTGCACTATAATGCTGTGATATGGGATCTTATATTCTTAATTTTTTCATTAAAGAACTTCATAAAATCTGTACTGTTAATATCTGTTGGT
This sequence comes from Polypterus senegalus, assembly GCF_016835505.1. NCBI lineage: Eukaryota > Metazoa > Chordata > Cladistia > Polypteriformes > Polypteridae > Polypterus > Polypterus senegalus. The sequence continues at coordinate 74,127,548 of NC_053170.1, read as the reverse complement.
ATTTTGCACTGTAGATCTGAATTCCCATTTGTTAATGTAGCCACTGTTCTAAACTGTACCCAAGGATTATTGTTGTTGTTGTCTATTATTTTAGATTTGGCAGTCTGATGCAGCTTTGTTGTTCTCCATCTGCAGTCCTGTTTTCAGCACTCTAATTTAAGAGCTTGAGTGCTTTCATTAAACCAGGGAGAGTTTCTATGTGCTTTGATCACATTTGTTTTAAGGGGAGCTGCTGTGTCCAAAGCCCCACTCAAGGTCATATTATAATGTGATGTCAGCTGATTTAAATTGTTTAGCAGGATTACACTTGACTTACTCAAAATATGTACAAATTTTGAATCAGAGTTACAATCTAGATGTCGCATTGTCTCTGTTTTGATCTGTGAATGTATTGGTAATGGCAGAACTAAATCAAACATAATTAATTAGTAATCAGAAAAAACTTAATTTAATGGTGTAATTTTTAAATTTTGAATTTCAGCTCTGTAAACTATAATTAAATCTAATGTTTGGTTATGATTATGAGTTGCACCTTTGGCCATCTGACAAAATCCTACTGAATTTAACAAATAAGTAAAACCTGCTAAAAGTGTCATTTTCCACATCACTGTGTACATTAAAATCCATTATCAACACTATATGATCATAATTTATAGCCAAATCAAATGAAAGCTAACCTAACCTGACCTAGCCCAAAGAAACATTTCTTCAGGTTAATCTAAAGACCTTCCTTACCAATTGTATGGTAGGCATTCCTTCCATGTGCTGGAATAGATGACGATATCATCCAAGTAGGCAACACTACAGACATTGTGAGGACAAAGCACTGTATCCACCGGACGTTGGAAGGTTGCCGGTGCCCCGTGCAATCAAAATGGAAGAACATGATGTGTTCACTTGGGGTGCTAAATGTTGTCTTTATCTTTGTGGAGTCTATTAAAGGAACCTGCCAGTATCCGTTCGTCATGTCAAGTGTAGTCAAAAACATGCTGAGCTGCTCAAGGAGGTCATCCATTCGTGGCATCGGGTAGACTTTGAACTGTGAAATTTGATTAAACTAACGGATAAATCATTGCAAAACCTTCCACTTTCATTGGGCTTAGGAATCAAGACTATGGGACTGGACCAGAGACTGTGACTCTCTTCTATTATACCTAAGTCCAGCATGTGCTTGATTTCAAGTTCCACCTTTGCTCATTTTGCCTCTGGGAGTCAATATGGGTGTTCTCTGATGATCATCCCAGGTTAGGTAAAAATGTCATGCACTACCTGAGAGGTCTGTCCAGTTTTCTCTCTCGTCACCTCTGGGACAGACAGGATGACTGTTTCAGTTCCTGTCTCTGTTTGTCTGTTAAATTAGGACTAAAGTTAAGGACCGTTTTGTGAGCAAAGAGTGACCGGGGCCCTTTCCTACCATGGTTTCAGTAGGTTAATGTAATAAACCCATTTACTCAGTCAACAATTGGGTTGTTTCACCTTCCTCTCTTTAACTTTGTACAGGCCTTGCCAATGGGCCAATAATTAAGAGTGGGTGGCGGTAACAAGGACCATAACACAATTTCCCAGGCAGAACTTCTAAAGAGATGTGCTACTGTCATAATAGCAGGCCTGTGCTGCTCGTGCCTTTTCCATATATCCTTTGAGAATGGGTTGAATTGAGTCTATAACGTAATTACGCAGTATATTCCAATATGTTTGTAGATGGGAGGGCCTCTTTTAGAGTGTCTTCTTTTAGAATATTTAATATGCCTTGGTGTTGATGTCCGAATAGTAATTTGAAATTCAAGAACCCTGTACAGGCCTGAGTGACTTCTTGATAGGTAAATAATGTGAGAAGGAGGAACTGGAATCATGCTCGTTGACCATCTTGCATAGCATGTGTTTGAGGGTTTTGTTGAAGCGCTCAACTAGACCATCAGTTTGAGGATGGCATACTGAGGTTTTCAAGTGCTTGATTTTGAATAACTTGGCCACTTCTTTGAACATCTCCGAGGTGGCCATACGCAAGGAGACAGCCTCTGGATAATGGGGAGCATAATCTATGAAGACTTAAATTATTTGTGTCCTCTCACTGAGGTATCTAGGGGTCCTATGATGTCAACCCCAATAATTTGGGATGAGATGTCAATAAGAAAAAGGGGTATCAAAGGACCACTGTCCTTCTTAAGAAACTATCGTAGCTGATACCCCAGACAGGAAGTACAAAAGCAACGGACCTCCTCATTAATCCCCAGCCAATAAAATCAAAGCTTAATGTGCTCAAGAGTTTTCTCAGCCTATAAGTGGGTACCTAGGAGGTGGGTGTGGGCTAGCTTGCAGACCTGCTGCCAGAAGGTCTGTGAGACTAACAACAGTGACCTTACCTCCCCCTTATGCTCTGTTACTTGATAAAGGATATCATTATCTATACTAATAAAAGGCAAAGCCTCACTCACTCACTCACTCACTCACTCACTCACTCACTCACTCACTCACTCACTCACTGACTCATCACTAATTCTCCAACTTCTCGTGTAGGTAGAAGGCTGAAATTTGGCAGGCTCATTCCTTACAGCTTACTTACAAAAGTTGGGCAGGTTTCATTCCGAAATTCTACGCGTAATGGTCATAACTGGAACCTATTTTTTCATCCATATACTATAATAAACTTCTGCTCGATGCCCGTGGGAGGCGGACTTACGCCTCCCACGTAATTTAGTGCCTGCCCATATAAGGCCGTCCGTCAGCAGCAATCCAATAGAAACACTGCGAGAGAAACCCTTAGCTAACATTAAATACAGCCATGGACATCGCACGAGATGGCACCAGCACAGCTGTGAACCTTCGATGCATGTACACCGAGCGGCTCACGTGAAATGACGCAGTGCACAAACAAAGCACACGGTTGAAAAAGTCAATGTCCCGCTAAAGGAAGACAATGTAAAAAAAAAACCTGTGCATGCAGTGTGTCACGTCTCAGATAAAGAGGAAGACGAGCTGTTTATTGATGCAGTAAGAAACGAATCGATGAATGAAACCTGTTATCTTTACAACGATTGACAAACACGGAATGTAACTTGAACACAACACATCCTACAAATACGAACCTGATTGAAAGAAATAATGATAATCAAATCCTTGATGACAGCAACACTCATAACACTCACAAAACAATTACTGTTTATTGACAATCATGTTACGTTATTTTTAAAATGTTCCCTTTTCTTTTTCATAACTTCTTTAACACACTACTTCTCCGCTGCGAAGCGTGGGTATATATAGAGGGGTGCACTACTGCGCATGTTTCCCGATTCATTTTACCCTCGCATCCCCTTGGTTTGAGAAGTATGAAAAACTATGCGGTTAACGCAGAAAGACAGATCACCAATTGAATCTTTATGAATAATGGATACTTTATTCGCCATCAATGATTGTTTTGGTAAAGCCATACTCAGTGTATTCATTAGATGAACGGTAAAAAAGTAAGAGCGAGGGGAGGGTGACTTATTGAGGCACGCAGGCGAAACCACAATAGCATGCGGGCTCGATGTAGTGCGCGTCAACTCGATCTGAATTGCACATTCAAAAAAATATATCTTTTCAAGTTCTATTTAGTCGACACAAATATCTTTGGTTGGAATGTAAGGCGAATTTACTCTTTACATTTGTATGGTGGAGAAAAATGTATGCAATGATGCCTACCTTTAACTTACATTCCTACCAAAGATATTTCTGTCGACTAAATAAAAATTCCTTCTGTTTAAAATTTAAATAAAACTTGAACAGATACAATAGTTCATAATATCCACGCAGACTTGCACGTAAGAGCGGGAGTTTCCGTTTTAACAAACAGCGTATTGCATTGATACGAAATAGCCTGCCCATTTAATTATTTAGGAATGGATAAATAAATGAAGATTTTGTACAAATAATGTTTTCATTTTCTTCCTTGATGGATTCTGCCACCCCAGCAACAGTTGCTCGCACCCCAAAGAGTGTATATATATATATATAAATTTATATATATATATATATATAAATTATATATATATATATATATATATATATATATATATATATATATATACTGTATATATATATATATATATATGACAGCAACACTCATCACTCACAACAGTCACAAAACAATTGCATTGACAATCATGTTAAGTTATTTTCAAAATGTTTCCTTTTCTTTTTCATTACTTCTTTAACACACTACTTCTCTGCTGCAAAGCGCGGGTATTTTGCTAGTTCAAAATAAAGTGTGGCCCTTGTGGCATGGGATGATGCGTGCATTGGCCATTTACCAGAAACACTCCATTTTTGGCTGTTCTCGTTTTAAAGATGCGGGTGTTTACCTAAATTGAAAATGTAGAACAGAGAAAGGGTTAGGGCCAACCTCAATTGTTGTGGTTTTTGCCTGGGATGAAGTGGAGTCTTCTCATATTAGTTTGACTTTTGACATTGCATGTTCCATCATGCGGCACAGTGGCGCAGTGGGTAGTGCTGCTGCCTCACAGTTAGGAGACCTGGGTTCGCTTTCCGGGTGCACCCTGTGTGGAGTTTGCATGTTCACCCCATGTCTGCGAGGGTTTCCTCCGGGTACTCTGGTTTCCTCCCACAGTCCAAAGACATGCAGGTTAGGTGCATTGGTGATTCTAAGTTGTCCCTAGTGTGTGCTTGGTGTGTATGTGCACCCTGCAGTGGTCTGGCGCCTTGACCGGGGTTTGTTTCCTGCCTTGCGCCCTGTAGCTGTTGTCTCCAGCAGACCCCCATGACCCTGTAGTTAGGATATAGCGGGTTGAAGAATGGATGTTCCATCATATCACATTGAAAGGCCACAGGACTGCTCGATACTGGCTGTAAACTTGGTGTGAAAGCAGTGTTAGACCAATTTTACTTTCAGACCACTCTCGCCCTAGTATCACTGGGTAAGGCAAGTTCTAAAAGATTATTACCATGAGTGCCCTTAGAAATTAATAAAACAAGAAGCAGACCTGTACCAGCAAGTTTCCCCGTGAATACAGGTTATACTTGTCTTTCCTTCAAGCCACTGTTGCGGTTAAACAAAACAGTGAGTGACAATGAAATGTTGCTGTTGGAGTCGATCAATGCCATTACCTTATGGCCATTTATAAGCACCACTCCTGTACAGGGAAGAGACAGAGGGTTAGCAAATGCATAGCACCTTTCTCCCTTTGCCAAGCTGCAGTCTATAGGCTTATCGAGCAGAGAGCAATTGGGGATGGTGTGTCCTAACTCCCTGCATTTGAAACAGCACTGGGGTGTCATGTGTTTCTCCTTCGGTCCCATTGTGCATTCTGTATTGTGGCATGAGGGCTCATGGTGGGTAACCCACCCCATCTGGGCTTGATGAGTAGATTCTTCTGCTCTCTCACCTTATGAAGCCACTCTATATCATTCCAGGGTGTCTATTAGAGTCTCCATTTTCTTATGTGGCTGTCTCCAGACCAGCTGGGTGAGACACACTGGAAGGGCATTAATAAGGATATCGCAAACAACCTGCTCAACGACTTTTCAGGCATCATTGACATCTAGCCATAGCCAGTGCTATGAGGGGCCAAATAGGCCATAACTCATATATATTTTTGCATAATCTATTGGTTTACATGTGAATATTTATCAGTTGCATGCATACTTAATTGGTTTGTGTGTGTACAATACTGGTTTCAGTCATATGAACTTTATCGGTTTGTGTCCATATATTATCGATTTATGCGTAAACTACATCCATTTTTATATGCATACTACTGGTTTGCATATGAACTACAGTATATTGATTTGCATGTGTATATCGCTGGTTCCAGTACGTTTGTTATTGGTTTATGAGTGAACTCATCGGTTTACACTCGCATGTTGTCAGTTTGCGTTTGTTATTGGTTTGTGAGTGAGCTGCATCGGTTTACACTCGCATGTTATCCGTTTGCGTATGAACTATATTGGCTTGCATTCTGTCCCAGTCTAACAATAGATTTGTGTGTGCACTATAGTGGTTTCATGCATGTCTTATGCTGGTTTCATGTGGGCATCATGTCGGTTTTGCACTTGAACTCTATTTATTGTATGTGTGTACTATGTCAGTTTGTCGTATGAAACATATAGGTTATGTGTGCACACACTTTCACAACTTTGTGTATGAACTATATCAGTTCTGCGTGCAAACTATATTGGTTATTCTCATGATCTTCAGCATAAATGGGAGGGGCAAGAAACAGGAACTCAAGGGCCAGTAGGGTCATGGAGTCTGAAGAGAAGTGGGTAGGAGACCAATCTGCATTAAAACAGTGCAATTTTTTTTTTGACACAATATATTTGTGAAAGAACTTGGAGGTAATTATTACTATTTAACATAATCTACCTTTGAGTCTGTAACGAACACAAGAAGTTAGGTACGTATTTAGCTGTCTACTTATTCGCTCCCAGCTACATGCTTGCTTGCAACCCGCAACTGTACTTTTTCACACAGCTTTTGCAAAACTTACTTATTCTAAAGGCAAAATATTCTACATTTATGACTGATGCCTTTATGCAACATAAAATATTTAGTTGCTCCTGATTACATTTCTTATGCCCAGCAATCCTGCACTGTGCCGCATAGACAGGTGAAGTTATTTGCTCATGGTCACACAGTGTCAGTATCAGGACTTGAACCCATTAGCACAGTGCTGAAAGTGCAAAGCCCTAACCACAATGCCAAAATGCTTGCAGATCTACAATGTGTATATTATTTGACATAATATACTGTAAATGTGTCCATTCTTTGAAAAGTTAAATATTCCTCATTTAGGACCTGCATGGGTGAGTTACATCATATTGGGCCATCTTGCCTTGCACAGTTTTGTGACAAGGCGTTTTTTTAAGTTGAGTTTAAAATTTTTGACCCGTGCAGTACTAAAATGTGGAATATTTATTTTTTCAAATAATGGATTGGTTTGTAATGATACTGATTAATGTACATGCTGTTGAATATTTGGCCTTGTCTTTGTCCACCTATTTATCCATTCAGTCTTTTTAATGTGAACTCTTGTGCTGTAACAATACATTTCTAAAGTCTAAATAACCCCTTTTCTGTAGATATTTAACTGAAGAAGAAAAACTCCAAAGTGAGTGTTTGCATTAAGAATTCAAGCCCAACTCTTTCATACTTTGTCAAGAACCCTTTTTCTGCAGCAGCCTTCGTTCTTTTGGGGTATGTAAGTATGCCCCAGTTCTACACATTGTTCAGGAGTGATTCTTCCTCATTCTTCTTGGCAGGATTTCAAGAGACCCTCTATGTTGGTGGGATGGAACCTCTCAACAGCAGTTTTCAAATAGTGCCACAGATTCTCAACCGGGTTCAGGTCAGGGCTTTGACTTGACCATTCCAAAACATTCAACTTTCTGTTTTTGAGCCATCCCAGTGTCACTTTGGCTAATGCTTAGGGTCATTGTCATGTTGAAAGATTATTCTTTAGATTCACAGCAGACTGGAACAAGTTCTCCTGCAATATTGTGTGCCCATCCATTGTCTCTTCAACTCTGACAAGATTCTCAGTCCCAGCACATGAAAAACATCTCCATAGTATGATGCTGCCAGCACCATATTTCACCGTACGTATGGTGTTTCTTTTTTTTTTTTTTTGAAATTTTATTAATTTTATTGCAATCATTCCATACAAAACAATCAATTTTTACAAAAAGTAAAAATAAGAAAAAGTCGACCCCCACTCCTGAGAAAGACAGCAAGGTAAACGGCATAAAATCTAAGGCTTGTAAACATACCTAAATTAATAAGTTTGATAAGCCAATAGAGATGAATGCAGAAGACAAAGAAATACAGAAATAATTGCTTCCTCTGTGCTTTAAGAGCGTATTTTAAAATATTACTGATTAGATCCTGCCATGTTTTGAAAAAAGTCTGTACAGATCCTCTAACTGAGTATTTGATTTTTCCAATTTCAAATATATAAACATCGGTTTCCCACTGACTTAAAAGAGGAGAGTTTGGATTCTTCCAGTTTATCAGAATAAGTCTGTGTGCCAAAAGTGTAGTGAATGCAATCACAATTTGTTTGTCTTTCTCCACTTTAAACCCATCTGGAAGAACCCCAAACACAGCTGTTAATGGGTTAGGAGGGATTGTGAGACCAAGGCTGTCTGAAAGGTAATTAAAAATTTTGTCCAGAATAATGTTAATTTGGTGCAGGCCCAGAACATGTGACCCAGTGAGGCTGGGACTTGGTTGCAGCGTTCGCAGGTTGGATCATGCCCTGGAAACATTTTGGAGAGTTTTAGTGAGACAGATGTGCTCGATATATAATTTTGAGTTGTATAATTGTATGCTTTGCGCATATGGAGCTCGAGTGAATTCTCTGCATTGCTACTTTCCACTCCTTTTCTGATATATTAATTGAGAGATCTTTTTCCCAGTGTCCTCTTGGATCTTTGAAAGGGAGGGATTGTAAAATGATTTTATATATTGCAGAGATGGTTCCTTGAGATTGAGCAATATTTTTTCCAGCTTGGATGAGGGTGCAAGATGAGGAAAATCTGGAAGGTTCTGTTTAACAAAGTTCCTGATTTGAAGATAGTGAAAGAAATGTGTAGCTGGAATGTTAAATTTGGAATGTAATTGTTCATAGGATGCAAAGACGTTGTCTATATAAAGATCTCTAAGCAAGTTAATTCCAAATTTTTCCAGATATTAAAACTGCATATGTTTGTGAAGGTTGAAAGAGGTGGTTCTCTTGCAGAGGTGCCACAGATAAAAGCTTCTCCGTCTTAAAATGCTTTCTACATTGGTTCCAGATTCTAAGTGAGTGGAGCACAATTGGGTTATTAGTATATTGCCGATAACTTGTGTTTATTGGGCACAGAGCAGGAATACAAAGAAGTACTGCAGGATTTTACTTCTATTGTGGACCAAGCCTGTGTATGTTCTTCTATTTGTGTCCAGGTTTTATCGCTGTATATTTGCTGCCCAGTAATAAAACTGGAAGTTAGGTAGAGCCATGCCACCTTCTGCCTTTTGTCTTTGTAGGGTCGCTCTTTGATGCGTGGATGTTTTGAATTCCAAATAAATGAGGTTATTGTTGAATCTAATTGCTTAAAAATGATTTATTAATGTATATTGGATGTTTTGAAATAAAAAGGAGCTTAGGAAGAATATTCATCTTAACAGTGTTAATTCTTCCAGCTAGTGTGAGATGAAGGGTTGACCATCTATGCAAGTCTTGTTTAATTTTTTCCATGCAGATGGCAAAATTTTGTTGATAAAGAGCTTTATGTTTACTTGTGATGTTTACCCTAGGTATTTAAACTGTTCTGCAATGATAAAAGGTAGGGTGTCTAATCTAATATTATATGCTTGAGAATTCACTGGAAAGAGTACACTTTTATTCAGATTAATTCTGAGACCAGAGATCTTTTGAAATTCTGTGAGTGCTGTTAAGACTGCAGGCACAGAATTTTCTGGGTCTGATATATACAGTACCATATCATCTGCATATAATGAGATTTTCTGTTCCAGTCCTTCTCTGCTAATCCCCTTTATCTGATCAGTATTTGACAATGTATTGCCAGTGGTTCAATGGCAATTGCAAACAGTAGCGTGACAAGGGCATCCTTGTCTAGTACCACGTTCTAGTTTAAAGTAGTCTGAGCAAATTTGATGCAAACTGAAGCTTCTGGTATACAGTAATTTAATCCATGCACAAATGTTCGGCCAAACCCAAACTTCTCCAATGTAGTAAAAGGTATTTCCATTCAATCATGTCAATGCTTTTTCTGCATCCAATGATAATAATATTTCTGGGGTGTTTGATTTAGTTGGTGAGTATATTACATTAAACAGGCGTCGAAGATTTGAAGATAAGTGTCGGCCCTAATAAATCCAGTTTGGTCTTGTGATATTACGAGGGAGCACTTTCTCCATCCTTCTAGCTATGATTTTAGATAGTATTTTAACGTCATTATTCAGAAGTGAAATTGTTCTGTATGATGCACATTGTAATAAGTCCTTATTTTGTTTTGGAAAAAGTGATTAGTGCTTGGCGAAACGTTTGAGGAAGAGTTTGGTTATCTCTGGCTTCTGTAAATGTTGCTAATAGGAGGGGAGCTAGCTGAGCGGAGAATTTCTTGTAAAATTCTGCAGGGTAGCCATCAGGGCCTGCTGCTTTCCCCTTGGAGTGACTTTATAGCATCTAGTAATTCTGATAATGCCAGAGGTTTATCAAGTTCCTCCATACTAAAAGTGTCTATTTGTGGTATCTGTAACGTATCCAGAAATGCATTAGATTGTATATTGTCTTCTTTAAACTCAGTAGTATATAGGATTTATAGTAGTCTCTAAAGTGTGCATTATATTTTTGTGTTCGATGATTTTATCTCCGTTCATGTTGGTGATTACTGAGATTGCATTGCACTTCTTGCTTGTGAATTTGTTGAGCTAAAAGCTTATTAGCTTTCTCTCCATGTTCATAGTAATGATGTCTGGATTTATAAATTAGTTGTTCAGTTTCTTTAGTTGTCAAGAGGTTTAATTCTGAATGTAGAGCCTGCCTTTTCCTATGTAGAGTCTCGCTTGGTAGTCTGGCATGTTCTTCATCTATTTTAGTAATTTCGCTTTTTATCTCTGCTACTTTCTTGGTTTCTAATTTATTTCTGTGGGAAAGATATGAGATAATCTGTCCTCTTAAGAAGGCCTTAAGAGTTTCCCAGAGTATTCCTGCAGAGATCTCTTGGGATGTATTTGTCTCTAGAAAGAATTTGATTTGTTTGGATATAAATTCTGTACAATTCTCGTCAGCTAATAGAAGCGGGTTGAGGCGCCATCTGCGTGGTGAGTGTGTGGGGCTTAGTAATTTAGCTCCAAGATCAGAGGTGCATGGTCAGAAATAACAATAGCATCATATTTGCAAGATTTAATCATAGGCAAGTTATTATCTATAAAAAATAATCAATCCTTGAGTAGCAATGATGTACTGGTGAGTAGAAAGAATATGTTCTTGAATTTGGGTTTAAAACCTCCAGGGTCTGATAAGTTGTGATCAGTTATAAACTTTGTAATTATCTTTGCAGTGTTAGATGTCGTTCCCCCTGTGGAGAAGTCCTATCTAAAAGTGGATTTAAAACACAATTAAAGTCCCCAGCCATTATAATTTTATGAGTGTTCAGATTGGGAATGGATGCAAATAAATTTTGTATAAATTCCTTATCATCAACATTAGGTGCATAAACATTTATCAAAATCATTTTACAGTTAGATAAGTCTCCCATGACCATCACATATCTCCCTTCAGGATCCAATACTACATCTGATGCTACAAATGGTACTGTTCTATGTATGAGAATTCCCACACCTCTAGTTTTCTTTGTAAAACTAGAATGGAACATTTGGCCAGTCCAGTCTTTTTGCAGCTGATCCTTGCTTAGTAAGTGGGTCTCCTGTAAAAATACTATTTTAGCATTTAGACCTGTTAGGTGAGAGAGTACTTTCTTTCTCTTTAATTCGTGATTCAGGCCTTTAACATTCCAGCTCACGAAGTTAACTGTCCCATCATGGAGACATTGATTCTGAGTTTTTGATGTCATTTTATAGTCTTAACTGGAAGTGAGACAGCTTTGGCCTTAATTTCCTATTTCCCCAAGAGTTGTTGCCATGCAGCTTATTATTACGTTGGTAGTTATAATTATAAAGATTAAAATGATAGATTAGGTATAGATCATAGCCTGCTCTCTTTCTCCCCCTTAACCCCCACCCTCCCTTTTGCCTCCCCAGTGAGGCTAAAACCCACTTCACACAGTCCCAGTCCTCTGACATACCCAGAGACAGAGCACGTCCAAAGCAAAACAAGCCCCCATGCAGCGGCGCTTTAGGATTAAAAAGTAGAGATATCTATTACCAATATAGTCTAAAAAATGAAAAAAATCATTAAAACTGAACTTAAAATATATATAATCTTCAGCAATCTTAGTGTATTAAGATAATACCCGGATAATAAACCCGGGGAATGGTGTTAGAAAGTGGTCCAGAATAAGCATAATAAGTCTTAATGCAATAATAGCAATAACAATAAACCAAGGGTATGATGTTGAACAGTCTCGTTTAGGGTAAAGAGAAAATAATTAGATAAAAATAAAAGAAAACAAAAAATAAAAAAGTAATTAAGCACAAACATCTGTAGCTGTAATTAAAACATAAACAGATAGCGTCTGAGTAATAATGAGTAATAATGAGGATATATAATGATAAGAACCCGTATTTTAAACAAATAGATCAGACAGTAGGTTATTAATCCTTGCCATATCATTAACGCCATGACTCACTATTATGTATCAGAATAGTCCCGGGATCAGCTTTCTTAATTCCTTTTCTGCTTCTTCCTTGCTAGCAAAGACATAGAATTGACCCTGCAATTCCACTTTCAGTTTGGCAGGATACAAGAGGCTGTATTTGATATTGGCTTGCCGTAACCGCTGTTTAATGTTGTAGAAGGCTGCGTGTTTAGTGGCTGTTGCTGGAGAGAAATCAGGGAAGATACGAATGTGGTTATTTTCATATATAATCTCTTGCTTGTGTCTGAGGAGTGCCATCACCTCTAGCTTAAATGATAATCTTTCAAAGCGAATAATAAAAGATCTAGGTCTAACGGTATTTGATCCGCGTACGAAATAAGCCGCTGCTATCTCAGAATCTGCTTTAAAGTTCTCTCCAATTATTTTAGAAAATAGTTCAGTTGCGAATTTCACAGGGTTTAGACTTTCTCGATTCTCAGGCAGACCTTCAGTTCTGACATTATTCCTTCTGCTTCCATCTTCCAAAGCAGCCAGTCTGTCTCTGAGTTTTTTGCATTCGGAGCTGACAGTTGCCGCTTTTCCTTCAGCACTGGCAGCTAGATTTTCGGCTGTTTCAATCCAAGTCGTGAATGTCTCCTTGACATCCTCCATTTGATCAGCAAGCATGCTCAGTTTAAACGAGTTTTCCTGAATGTGCTTTTCAATTTTACCCAGCATATCTTTAAAATGGTGTTTCTTGAGGTATGGGCATTGTTCATTTTATGCCACTCATACCTCTTTGAAATCTGGCCAGAATGTTCTATTTTGGTCTCATCTGACCATAAAACCTTCTCCCATATTTTAACTGGGTCTTTCTCAAGCTTTGTGGCAAATGCCATACATGCTTTTATGTGGACTTTCTTAAGGAATGGCTTCCTTCTTGCTACCCTCCCATAGAGGCCTGTTTTATGGTGAGCTCTTGAAATTGTGGACCCCTGCACCTTCACTCCATTTTCAACAAAAGAGTATTGCAGACGTCAGAGCAACAGTTGGATTACTAGCTGTCTCTCTTATCAGTCGATGTCTCACTCTGGTGTTTAGTTTTGAGGGATGGCCTGTTCTGCTAAAAATCTGGGTGTTGTGAAGTACCTTCCATTTGATGATGGACCCAACCATGCAGAATGGGACATTCAAACTCTTTGAAATTTTTATAGTCATTTCCTGCTACCTTTTGCATTTCAATTACTTTGTTTCTCACATCAGTACAATGCTCCTTTGTCTTTATTTTTGTAGTCACTGTTCAACAAAGACCACATCCCTTACAAAGGGGACTGTTTATATCCATAGAGATAGAAAAGGACCAACAAGTAGCACTCCATTGTGTTTATTTATGACTGTTAAATGGCTGTCACCTTTGTAATTAATTTGTCATTGGTATAAACCTAAGTTTTAAATACTTATGTAAACACTAACTTTGGAGTTTTTCTTCTTCAGTTAAATCTCTACAGAAAATGGTTTATTTTGACTTTGGAAATGTTTTGTTACAGCATAAGAAAAAATACTGAATGAATAAATATGTGTACAAATCTTTTTCTTTCAGAAAATTATGATGACTTTCAATGGGATTGAATACTTTTGCATGCCATTGTATGTTTGTGAAAGGGCTTGGTGGTGATTATTTTTAACATCTGAAATGATCATGGGACTGGTTATCTACACATTCAGCTGGGTTTTTATTCACTCCTAGCTACATATATGCTTGCAGTCAGCTACTTATTCACAAACCAGCTTCTTCTATGTTAACAGCAAGGCAAAATATTCTACAGCGAGTACATTAATCCACAAATTGATACATTATTTGAAAAAATAAATATTCCAGATTTTTGCACTAGTTTAAAATGTTATACTCAACTTTAACAAAGGAATCACTGGAAAAGTTTATATTATGCCAAATAATATACTGTACATGTTATAGATGTGCAAGCATTGTGGCGTAGTGGTTAAGACTGCAGTTTTAAACCCAGAGTTTGTAGGTTCAAGTCCTGAGTGGGGGGGCACTGGGCAAATGAAATGTAACTAGTAGTATATAAATGTTGGATATAGGTGTCAGCCATAAATATAGAATATTTTGCCTTTAGAATAAGTATCTGGTTTCAAAAGTTGTGTGAAAAAGTACAGTGGCTGGTTGCGAGCAAACATGGACCTGGAAGTTAATAAGAAGATGGCCAGATACATACTTCACTTCAGCCTTTTGTTTATTTCAGAATCAATTCTATTTCTAATTCTAATTCAATTCTATTCTGTTAAATAGTAATAATTACCACCAAGATATTTTGCAAATGTATTATGCGAAAAAGAAGATACTGCAATGTTTTAATGCAGATCCATCTCCTGACTGCTTCTCTTCAGACTCCATGACTCTGCTGGCCCTTGAGATCCTGTTTCTTGCCCTAAGATCACGTGAACAACCAATACAGTTCACATGCAGAACCAATAAAGTTCATACACAAAGATGTGATAGGGTGCATATGCATAACCAGGATGTTTTGTACAAGAAACTGAACTAGTACGCACTGTAAGACGCTAGGGGTCGCTGTTGCCCCTTTAACTCCAACAGACAGATGCTCACGACACAAAGTAAAAACACTAAGAAAATATTTAATATTTTCTTCTCAATAATTGTGCCCTCAAAGCACCACATCCACGATAACACAGGCAAGTAATTCACTATTCACCACAATACTCTCAATTCTCTCCTCCACACTTCCCAGCAAGCTCTGTCTACCACCTCCAGACTCTTGCTCCCTTGCTGGGTTTCCAGCAATCCTTTAAATAGTCCTTCTGTTCTTCCTCCCATGTGACTTATTAGCACTTATGGGTCAGCTGGAGAATTCAAGTTCTTTAATCAGCCTGGAAGTACTTCAGGGCCTCCGCCCTCGTGACCATAGGGAAAGCATGAGTCCCCAGGTTCTTCAACAGTTCACCCTGGTTGCACCCACAGCATCCAACAGGGCTGAGAAACCGAACTCCAAGTCCCAGGTTGCCATGCCACTACACTCCAGGGAAGCTGCCACCTAGCATTTTTGGGAAGGCAGTGTCGCCATGTCGACAGGTAGCTGCCTTCCCCCATCCTTCCATTTTAGGGGCGTCCCAGCTGAGTTGAACTACTGACGGTCTCTCACAACACATACAACCAAAAGAGTTAAAGGGCAAAACCGACATGTTGCCCACATGAAACCAGTTTAAAATGTGCACAAAACCAATTGCCCATACACAAATCCATTATTAGACTGACACAGAGCGCAAGCCAATATAGTTCATATGCAAACCAATAACATGTAAGTGTAAACTGATACAGTTCACTCACAAACCAATAATAAACGTACTTTAATCGCTGATATACATGCAAATCATTATAGTTCATATGCAAATCTGTGGCATGCATATACAAACAGGTATAGTTTACGCACAAACCGATAATATATGGACACAAATCAATGTTGTCCCAGTGATGCCTGGTAGCAGTACATTCAAAGATTAAAAAGTACGTTTTGATATCACCCTTCTCATGAAGGGGTAACAGCACCTGTGACAGCAACCATGACTTGTCTTGCTGGACAACCACACCTGCTTGTGACCGTGTCTCATATTCAGTGAGCTTGATGTGGTACTCTCCCACCTAGAACTTGAGTCTATGGAGTTCCATTGACATGTTCATAAGTATGGTGTTTAGGTGTTTCTCCTCTCACATTCTGGAAGCAAAATTTGCAGACTACACCAACTGTTGAATAAATACAAGAAACAAGATAAAGATTTGGGGTAACCACCCCATATACTTTAAATAAGCAATGAAATAGAGCAATAATGATGGTCTTCACAGACTGCGTTCACAACAAAATTAAACAAAAAGAGTCAAAATGGCATTTACATATAGGGCTGACAGGGGTGTGTCCAGGTGGATCAGAACCAGAAGTAAGGTCTGCAATGGAAGAAAGAGACAAGGTGTTAGTGGACAGCGCCACCCTTGCCCCAGCGGACAATTACAATTATTTAAGCCCATCAGTTGCAACCCATATATATAAAACTAGCAAAATACCCGTGCTTCGCAGTGGAGAAGTAGTGTGTTAAAGAAGTTATGAAAAAGAAAAGGAAACATTTTAAAAATAACGTAATATGATTGTCAATGTAATTGTTTTGTCACTGTTATGAGTGTTGCTGTCATCAAGGTTATTTGATTATCATTATTTCTTTCAATCAGGTTCATATTTGGAGGACGTGTTGTGTTCAAGTTACATTCCGTGTTTGTCAACCATTGTAAAGATAACAGGTTTCATTCATCAAAGTGTTCACTACCCAAATCGCTACTCGTGAATCTAAGATGTTTAATAGGCATTCCTGGTATTAACTTTTAAATTTGCCAGCTAATATTTAGCGGCAACATGTCTATGAACTTGTGGAATTGCCTGCAAGTATTTAGCGACAGCGTCTCTATGAAGTTGTGGATTTGCCTGGGAGTATTTAGCGGCAGCGTCTCTAAGTTGTGGATTTGCCTGCGAGTATTTAGCGACAGCGTGTCTATTAACTTGTGGATTTTTCTGCGAGTATTTGACAGAACCGTCACAAAGTTGTTTTCGTCTAGCTGCATCAGAAGATGTACCACAACATCTGACACGCCTCCTTTTTACTGTTTTCTCACAGCTTGGATTGCTGCTGTCATAATCGGTTTGAGTTTCATGAGTTGTTTCAATTACGTTAGTATTTGCAGGACTTGTGTTGAAGTGACATTCGGCATCTGTCAAGCATTGTAAGCATACTGTACAATCAGCTTCATTGATAACTTCGCATCCAGCTTTTGAGAGTTGAAACATTCATAAACACCAAAGTGTCCACTACTCAAATCGTCACCTGTGAATCTAAGATGGTTAAAAAGGCATTGGCGGTTCTCCAAAGGTGTAAAATATTTGGCCATTTTGGTACACTTGAAAGCGACAACCGAACAATTCAGCCGCAGCCATCAACTCACATGCAGAAGCATAGGTGAAGGGCTTAAGCATTTCACTCTTATAGTACCCCTGTGTAGTATAATTATCTACTGTACCGTCATCAGTCCACACCTTAAACCTGTCCCGGTCATTCAATACATAAGACACAATGTTCCTCTGGATATCAAGATCGAGCCTAATATGGCCGTGCAATATATAACACAGAGAATGTAAAAGGCAGGCTGCATCTCCGGGCATGGAAACCACTTGGTAAGTGACAGTTCTTGGATCGATGGTGATCACCTCGATAGACATGTTAATGGTGGTACGGTTGGAATAATAAAGGAAATAGGTACCTGAACAGTAAACTAAGTCTAAAATACCTACACAATAACTATAATCGTAATAAACTAACAATAAGACAGCGGATTAAATAAAAAGGCTGCAGTTATCTGCAGGGAGACATGAACACCGTGGCGAAGCAAAGAAGGGAATAAAGAGACCGGAGCGACGGACGGCCTTATATGGGCAGGCAGTCAATTACATGGGAGGCGTGGGGATGGGGGACGCAATATAGGAAGGCAGCCAACTAAGTGGGAGGCATGGTGATGAGGGACGCAATGCTGCCTCACACGGCGACCGAGCTGCAGGCTATGGACGTATATATTGTAAGATATGGCCGGCCATGTACCCCGGCCAATACCCCCAAGCCGCCAGGTGGAGCCCTCCTTGCAGCATGGAGGTCCCCAGAAGACCAGCAGGGCATTATGGACCATGTAGTTTTTATGCACCTCCCTGCTGGATGCCATGGGGGCCACGAGAGGGAGCTGCAGGGAGGACCGAAGAGTTCTTCATGCCCTATGACCCGGAAGTTCGTCATAGGAAGAGCGACGGGCTTCCGGGGTGAGAAAAACATTATTTACCCTGACCCGGAAGGAATAAGGACTTGTGGACTGTTGGGAAGGAACACCTCCGGGTCAGGGAATATAAAAGGACTGTGGGAGCTCCCAGACGATGAGCTGAGTTGGGAGGCAGGGTGGCTAAGCGTCTGGGAGTGGAGGATTGTTTATTATTGTGGTTTATTGTTATTGTGAATTGTGGAGAGGAGCGTGCTTTGTGCACTTATTATTATAATAAATATCATCTTTGGACTTTTACCTGGTGTCTGACGTATAGTCTGAGGGTACAAGGGTGCGAGAAGCATCTTATTCTGTTACAATTGGCGTAGCCGGCAGGATTCTCTGGCCGTCAGTTTGGCAGAGGACCTGAATTTAAAAAATTTATTGTGGACAGAATATCCCGAAGACAGCGTCCACGACACACACAGAAAAATCGCCAGAAACCTCATCTTTATCAAGTCCGTCATGGGGAAGAAGAAGACAAAGCAGAGCGCCAGCAACAGCGGAGGTCTAGCGCGGCATTGCCTGCGCTCAAGAGGAGCTATGGAGCGCTACGCATTTCGGAGAGATTTCCGGAGGAGGACGTCACCGACGAGGTATGTACGGGGAATGTACTGAATAATCTTTTTAAATTAACACATGATGTCCCATGTACATACCTCCCAGATGTCCATCCGAAGGCTCTGCGGAGGCAGAAGACAGACCGAAGCGATGGCGCTCTCATTCAGGCAAACGAGTAACCCGAAGCCCTTCCGCATTACGGGTGCCGGCGAGGTACACGTTACCTACCACAAGGGATTCCAGGAAGGTGACGTTCCGTATCCAGCTGTTTGTGGCTTCGCCAAGAAAAGACGGACTTGAGTTTTTCGAAGGGTGAAGGGGAGGCGATCGAAGTACCGCTCTCCCTACAAAAAGGTAAGGAGGTCCGGGAAATGATTGATCGGTCCGTCGATAAATTGATACAGACGGATCACAGTCAGCCAAAAGCGGCACCGCGTCCTCGAAAAGAACTCCAAATCCCAGGCTCCCTTGCGGACCTGTCTGAGCACGCGCCAGGAGCGGCGTGTTTATTGGCTCCCACCCGGAGGGTAAGGCTAATGATGGCTCGAGCATGCCTCCGGGTGAATTAAGTAACTTTTTGGACGTGCACGAGCTGGAAAAGTTGCTTCAGCCCAGGCACAAATTTTTACAGGTGGTGGAGACAATAAAGAAGATCACTGGGGATCTGGGAGCAGCGGCGCGCCTTTAAGGAGGGTGGATGAATTCCTACGATTTGGTCAGGAGTCTCCCATTATGATTGATTTGGCGGTACAGGTGAGTTTTACGGTACCGTACAGAATAAGGGGACACAGAGTGACGCGGGCCCGCTGTTAATTAGTAGCGGTGCCAAGTCACTACGAGCCCTACAAACGAGTGTGGTGTGATGACAGAAGGGCGGTGGAAGCACTGATCGTACCAGAGCAGCTGAAAAGTGCTGTCTCTCGGGCGATGCGGTGCTGAAGACGCCGCCTCTGGTTTCTTTAAAGTCAACGGGCATGCAAACAGCAAAGAGGCTCTCTTTCTCTAATAGAGACTCAAGCTGTCGCCGACCCAGAGTAAGCAGGAGATCCCCGAAATACACCGTGGGTCTCCTGACAAGGTGGGAAAAAGGGCGGAGAGCAGCGAGGCGGCCAGAAAACCCTCCTTGGCGGGGGAAAGGGTGGAGCTGACCGAGTTCCCGAGATGTTTCAGGTCTCGGGAAAAGAGCCAACCAGGAGGACTTCGTCGGTGCTACAATTGCCAGCGACCGGGTCACGAGTGGCGCCAATGTCCCCGGGGAGACAGGAGGTACACCGTCCCCCCAAGGTTTGCTCGAGGACAGAGGCAACGCAGTCAGAGCCCGGATGACGGCCCTCTTGGAGGAAGACTTCCTCTCGGGGCAGGCCGCCCAATCTTTATAATTGCCGCTGGGGAATACTGTAAGATATGGCCGGCCATGTACCCCGGCCAATACCCCCAAGCCGCCAGGTGGAGCCCTCCTTGCAGCATGGAGGTCCCCAGAAGACCAGCAGGGCATTATGGACCATGTAGTTTTATGCACCTCCCTGCTGGATGCCATGGGGGCCACGAGAGGGAGCTGCAGGGAGGACCGAAGAGTTCTTCATGCCCTATGACCCGGAAGTTCGTCATAGGAAGAGCGACGGGCTTCCGGGGTGAGAAAAAACATTATTTACCCTGACCCGGAAGGAATAAGGACTTGTGGACTGTTGGGAAGGAACACCTCCGGGTCAGGGAATATAAAAGGACTGTGGGAGCTCCCAGACGATGAGCTGAGTTGGGAGGCAGGGTGGCTAAGCGTCTGGGAGTGGAGGATTGTTTATTATTGTGGTTTATTGTTATTGTGAATTGTGGAGAGGAGCGTGCTTTGTGCACTTATTATTATAATAAATATCATCTTTGGACTTTTACCTGGTGTCTGACGTATAGTCTGAGGGTACAAGGGTGCGAGAAGCATCTTATTCTGTTACAATATGTATGTAAGTAGGATTCAGTTATGACCGTTATGCGTAGAATTTCGAAATGAAACCTACTTAACTTCTGTAAGTATCCTGTAAGGAATAAGCCTGCCAAATTTCAGCCTTCTACTTACACGGGAAGTTGGAGAATTAGTGATGAGTGAGTGAGTCAGTTAGTCAGTCAGTGAGGTCTTTGCTTTTTATTAGTATAGATTAACACTGCAATAATCATTACTTATTTTTTATGTATTATGTACACAGCCTTTGCAATCAGTAGTATTTTCAGTGAAAGGTAGCCTGATCAAATATGGCGAGACATCAATCCATCCATCCATCTTCTTCCGCTTAACTTAGATCGGGTCGTGGGGGCAGCAGCTTGAGCAGAGATGCCAGGACTTCCCTCTCCCTGGACACTTTTTCTAGCTCTTCCAGGGGAATCCTGAGGTGTTCCCAGGCCAGCTGGGAGACATAGTCCCTCCAGCGTGTCCTAGGTCTTCCCCGGGGCCTCCTCTCACCAGGGAGGTGTTCAGGAGGCATCCTGATCAGATGCCCGAGCCACCTCATCTGACTCCTCTCGATGCGGAGGAGCAGCGGCTCTACTCTGAGCCCCTCTCGGATGACTGAGCTTTTCACCCTATTTTTAAGGGAAAGCCCAGACACCCTGTGGAGGAAACTCATTTTAGCCGCTTGTATTCGCGATCTCGTTCTTTCGGTCACTACCCATAGCTCATGACCATAGGTGAGGGTAGGAACATAGATCAACTGGTAAATTGAGAGCTTTGCCTTACAGCTCAGCTCCTTTTCCACCACGACAGACCAATGCAGAGTGCGTACCGATCTGCCTGTCGATCTCACACTCCATTCTTCCCCGAGATACTTGAACTCCTCCACTTGGGGCAGGATCTCACTCCCAACCCTGAGAGGGCACTCCACCCTTTTCCGGCTGAGGACCATGGTCTCGGATTTGGAGGTGCTAATTCCCATCCCAGCCGCTTCACAATCAGCTGCGAACCAATTCAGAGGGAGCTGAAGATCATGGCCTGATGAAGCAAACAGGACAACATCATTTGCAAAAAGCAGTGACCCAATCCTGAGTCCACCACACCAGACCCCCTCAACACCCTGGCTGTGCCTAGAAATTCTGTCCATAAAAGTTATGAACAGAATCGGTGACAAAGGGAAGCCCTGGCGAAGTCCAACTCTCACTGGAAACGGGTTCAACACTGCCGGCAATCTGGACCAAGCTCTGACACCAGTTGTACAGGGACTGAACAGCTCTTATCGGGGGTCCGTTACCCCATACTCTCAGAGCATACCCACAGGATTCTCCGAGGGACACAGTCGAACGCCTTTTCCAAGTCCACAAAACACATGTAGACTGGTTGGGCAAACTCCTATGCACCCACCAGGACCCTGCTAAGGGTGTAAAGCTGGTCCACTGTTCCGCGACCAGGACGAAAGCCAAACTGTTCCTCCTGAATCCGAGGTTTGACTGTCTGACGGACCCTCCTCTCCAGGACCCCCGTATAGACTTTTCCAGGGAGGCTGAGGAGTGTGATCCCTCTGTATTTGGAACACACCCTTCAGTCCCCTTTCTTAAAGAGGGGGACCACCACCCCTGTCTTCTAATCCAGAGGCACTGTCCCCGATGTCCATGCGATGTTGCAGAGACATGTCAACCAAGACAGCAACATCCAGAGCCTTAAGGAACTCCAGGCATATCTCATCCACCCCCCCGGGTCCTGCCACCAAGGAGTTTTTTGACCATCTCGGTGACCTTAGTCCCAGAGATGGGGGAGCCCATCTCTGAGTCCCCAGGCTCTGCTTCCTCATTGGAAGGCATGTTAGTTGGATTGAGGAGGTCTTCGAAGTACTCCCCCCACCAACTCACAACATCCCGAATCAAGGTCAGCAGAGCACCATCCCAACCATATACAGTGTTGACACTGCACTGCTTCCCCCTCATGAAACGCCGGACGGTGGACCAGAATCTCCTCGAGGCCATCCGAAAGTCGTTCTTCATGGCCTCCCTAAACTCCTCCCACACCCGAGTTTTTGCCTCATCAACCTCTGAAGCCGCATTCTGCTTGGCCTGCCGGTACCTTTTAGCTGCTTCGGAGTCCCACAGGATAAAAGGGTCCTGTAGGACTCCTTCTTCAGCTTGACAGCATCCCTCACTGTCGGTGTCCACCAATGGGTTCGGGGAATGCCACCACGACAAGCACCAACCACCTTACGACCACAGCTCCGGTCAGCTGCCTCAACAATAGAGCCATGGAAAATGGCCCATTTGGACTCAATGTCCCCCACCTCCCAAGGGACATGGTCAAAGTTCTGCCGGAGGTGGGAGTTGAAGCTGCTTCTGACAGTGGACTCTGCCAGATGTTCCCAGCAGACTCTCACAAAACGTTTTGGCCTACCAAGCCTGACCGGCATCCTCCCTCACCATCAAATCCTACTTACCACCAGGTGGTGATCAGTTGACAGTTCCTCCCCTCTCTTCACCCAAGTGTCCAAGACATGTGGTCGCAAGTCCGACAACACGACCACAAAGTCGATCATCGAACTAAGGCCTAGGGTGTCCTGGTGCCAAGTGCACATATGAACACCCCTATGCTTGAACATGATGTTCGTTATGGATAATCCGTGACGAGCATAGAAGTCCAATAACAAAACACCGCTTGGGTTCAGATCAGGGGGGCCATTCCTCCCAATCATGTCCTTCCAGGTCTCACTGTCATTGCCCATGTGAGCATTGAAGTCTCTCAGCAGTACAAGGGAGTCCCCAGAAGTTATGCCCTCTAGCACCCCCTCCAGGGACTCTAAAAAGGGTGGGTACTCCAAACTGTTGTTTGACGCATACGCACAAACAACAGTTAGGACCCATCCCCTCCCCCCGAAGGCGGAGGGAGGCTACCCTCTTGTCCACCGGGGTAAACCCCAATGAACAAGCTCCAAGTCGGGGGGCAATAAGTATTGCCCTCTCACCGGGGGCAACTCCAGAGTGGTAGAGAGATCAGCCCCTCTCAAGGAGATTGGTTCTAGAGTCCAAGCTGTGCATCGACGTGAGTACGACTATATCTAGCCGGAACCTCTCGACCTTGCGTACTAGCTCAGGCTCCTTCCCCTTCAGAGAGGTGACATTCCACATCCCAAGAGCCAGTCTTCTGTAGCCAAGGATTGGACCGCCAAGGTCCCTGCCATCTGCCACCACCCAATTCACACTGCACCCGACCTCCTTGGCCCCTCCCATAGGTGGTGAGCCCATGGGAAGGGGGACCCACATTGCTTCTTCGGGCTGTGCCCGGCTTAGCCCCATGGGTGCAGGCCCGGCCACCAGGCGCTCGCCATCGAGCCCCACCTCCAGGCCTGGCTCCAGAGGGGTGCCCCGGTGACCAACATCCAGGCAAGGGAAAATGCCGTCCAAATTTTTAATTCTTCATAGGAGGTTTAGTTGAACCGCTCTTTGTCTCATCCCTCACCTAGGACCAGTTTGCATTGGGTGACCCTACCAGGGGCATAAAGCCCCGGATAACATAGTTCCTAGGATCACTGGGACATGCAAGCCCCTCCACCACGATAAAGTGGCGGTTCGAGGAGGGGTGAGGCATCCATTTTAAATATGCATTGAATTTATTAGTCTCTTTCACAGCAAGTAATGTGTGATGTGGGAGGAAAGTAAATGGAAAAGATAAAGTGAGCATCTTGAATAGCAAACACAGAGATCGTCAGCTAAAGATGGCAACTTTAATATTGTGAAGATCCTAAAAATCTGCCCCCATTTGTTCATCCTTCTGGTAAAATCATGTTCTGTTGCAGTCTGGCACTTATGTCTTTCATCTGGTATGCTACTATAATGAAATGTACTACTAATTACAATTTGCAAATCATTTCCATTCCTCATTCCATGCTAATGCACATATTTTGCTGTAATTTTCAGTTAGCTTTTTAAGCTTAATACTCGACTGTTTTTTTACTATTCTTCTTGCTGTTTATTACAAATTGGACCAAGAGTACTTTGCAATAAGCCATCAACGGTCATAATTAGAGTGCATATCCATGTCCTTTTAAGGAGTATTTCTTTCATCCTACGTAGCTTGTGCAACCCTTGATGATACCTAGTAGACTTGTGCTATCTGTGCTAAAAGAAATTCTGATAGAAAATGCATCTTAGTGGCATTAAAAGTTTGGAAGTAGAAGATCATTTAGTCCTAAATAGCTAGTCAGTACCTGTGCATCTATAGCACCTAAAAGAAATTTGGTACTTAAGTAGAAGTCCTCAAAGTGTTACTTTTCAAACTCTTATGAAAACTAGCACTCTAAGGACCTTCAATACCCAATGTGCAGTGTTTATGAGAAATGTACTATTAAGTGTACTCCTAAATAGCTTCCTTTTGTGAATCCTTAACATTGTGGAAGAAGTGATTTGAAGGAAACTAGTTATTCACTTCAGTACTTCAATCATATTTAATCATTGGCTTTGTTAATGTGTTCCAAATATCATTACCAATTACAGGCAACTTAAAAGCACTCCTGGGTGCCTGGTCCATCTAATGAGCTTAGAAGGAGTAGGTGCACTAAAAACTATTTAATTTGCTGTATATAGCATGGCCCCAAAAGTGGAGATTAAAGGGCTGTTCTTTGCCAGAGCTCATGTGAAACTACAGTTGATAAATGATTTGGAGAAAAGGTAACTATGGAGACAAAAAGTAGTAAAAAGATAGTGACAGGGGAAATGGATTTTCTGAGGTGGGCAAGAGACTGCGACATCAGATTAAATAGGAAGGGACAAGAACCGTTTCACTTAGTCTCACAGGCACTGTTTTTTCATTTTGATTTTTTTTTTTTTGTTTTGATATTGCTTCGATGTAAATGGTATTTTCTTCAGGGTATGGGTGAATCAGGGGAGACTTTGCATTGTAGTGGGGTGTCTAGCTGGCAATAGGTTGCTAAAAGCAAGAGCATCACTAGGACCCCACACACAAAATATCCTCAAGATAGAAAATATCACACTTGCAAGGACAAACACCTCTGCATGAAGGTGTAGAAAGACAGATGCTTCTGGGAGGCTGATAGATCCAGTCATGCATGTAGGAGTCATACTGTATAATTGTAGTAGTATTTTCACATGTACAATGCCTAGAAAAATATTCATCCGCCTTGGAAGTTTTCCGATTTTATTATTATAAAACATTGAATCACTGTGGATTTTATTTGGCTTTTTTGATCTAAATTACAAGTATAAAGTGCAAAAAAATTGATTGTGTAACTATTCACCTCCAATATGACACACTTAAGTCATTACTAGTGCAGCGAGCTGGTTTTAGAAGTCATGTAATTAGTTAAATGGAGATTACCTCCTGGACCCCGTGATTATCAGAGGCAACTGTGTGCAGAGGGTGCAGACCTATAAATACCTGGGAGTGCAGCTGGATGATAAATTGGACTGGACTGCCAATACTGATGCTCTTTGAAAGAGAGGACAGAGCCGACTATACTTACTTAGAAGACTGGCACCCTTCAACATCTACAATTAGATGCTGCAGATGTTCTATCAGACGGCTGTGGCAAGTGCCCTCTTCTACGGGGTGGTGTGCTGGGGAGGCAGCATAAAGGACACCTCATGCCTGGACAAACTGGTGAGGAAGGCAGGCTCTATTCTAGGCATGGAGCTGGACAGTTTGACATTCGTGGCGGTGTGATGGGCGCTGAGCAGGCTCCTGTCAATCATGGAGAATCCAGTGCATCCACTGAGCAGGATCATCTCCAGACAGAGGAGCAGCTTCAGCGACAGACTGCTGTCACTGTCCTGCGCCACTGACAGACTGAGAAGATCGTTCCTCCCCCACACTATGCAACTCTTCAGTTCCACCCAGGGGGGTAAACACTAACATTATACAAAGTTATTGTCTGTTTTACCTGCATTTTTATCACTCTTTAATTTAATATTGTTTTTTATCAGTTAGCTGCTGCTGGAGTATGTGAATTTCCCCTTGGGATTAATAAAGTATCTATCTATCTATCTATAGTTATTGAATGTAGTATAATTGTGCCTTATCTACAAGGTCCAAATTGTCGAAAATCAGCATGGTGGTCATTTATTTCCGGCGCCGCATCCGAGTGGCAGCCTTTCCAGCAGCTCCGTATATGACTTTATCTTTTTACCTTTTTATCTCTATTTTTCTCTATTTCACTGATCACTTCTACCACTTTCTTTTATGTGGAATTGCTCCCTGGACACTTTTTACTATTTTACTATTTGACATGGATTTTTACACTCCGAGAATCGCCTATTCAAGTAGTCAGCTTAAAGCACTGAGAAGAAATGCTTATGCGGTGTGGTTCCTTATTTACCTGACGAGGTAAGAAGACGATATCGGGGCAGCCGAGCCGGCGCAAAGATAAAAGATAAGATTAAATCGAGACAACTTGAGAGAAAATGGCGTTATAAACCGTTGGTGCCTTCTGTGATCCTGGGAAATGTAAACTCACTACCAAATAAGATCGACGAACTGGCTGTGCTGGTGAAAATGTCAGAACCTACAGAGAATGCAGCTTGCTGTGTTTTAGTGAAACGTGGCTAACGTCTATCATCCCAGATGCTAACGTGGAGCTACCGGGTTTAGCACAGTTAGAGCGGACAGAGACGCAAGTACCTGTGGAAGAAGAAAGGAGGAGGACTCGCTCTCTATGTCAATACAAGGTGGTGCAACTCAGGACATGTAAACGTTAAAATCTCTACTTGCTGCAGGGACATCGAACTGTTGGCCGTAAGTCTGCGCCCCTATTACTTGCCCAGAGAGTTTGGACACGTGATTGCTGTTATTGTTTACATCCCCTCAAGCGAGCGGGAGATGGCGAGTGACATCATCCATTCCGCAGTTGCTAAGTTACAAACGCAGCACCCTGAGGCACTTGTGCTAATCGCTGGAGACTTTAACCATGTAACGCTGGACAAAACATTACCTGCCTTCTCCCAGTATGTGGATTGTAACACTCGGGGAAACAGGACTATTGACCTACTATATGCAAGCGTTAAAGGCGCATACAGCGCCACCCCACTGCCTGCACTTGGGAAAGCAGATCATAACCTGGTTCTGCTTCAGCCTCAATACAAACCAAGAGTTAGGGCACTACCTACAACCACACGCTCATTCAGGAAGTGGTTCCCTGAGGCAGAGCAGGCTCTGAGAGACTGCTTTGGAACTACAGACTGGGATATATTGCTTGGGTCACATAGTGAGAACATTGAAGAGGCTGTTGAATGCACAACTGATTACATCAACTTCTGTATGGACATTGTAGTTCCAGTAAGAACAGTATGCTGCTATGCTAACAACAAGCCATGGATTACAAGTGACATCAAGGGCCTTTTGAACCAGAAGAAAAGGGCTTTTAAAGGTGGTGATCAGCATGAGCTCAAGTGCGTGCAGAAGGAACTCGAGTCCAGCTCAGGGCGGCAAAGAGCAGTACTGGAGAAAGCTGGAGCAGAAGTTGCAGAACAACAGCATGAAGGAAGTGTGGGATGGGATGAAGATTATCACTGGCTGCAGCTCGAGCGGGTGCGCCATCGAGACAGGCGTGGAGAGAGCAAACCAAATGAACAACTTCTTTAATAGGTTTGATCACAGTAACCCACTCTCACCTCGGAGTACTGCATCCTCCAACCATCCTTCTGCTGATACCAGCATAGGTGAGACATCCCCACCCACAATTACAGCAGCCCAGGTGAGCAGAGAGCTGAAAAGACTTTGTGCCAGCAAAGCAGCGGGTCCAGATGGTGTATCGCCACGATTGCTGAAGGCCTGTGCGTTGGAACTGGGGAGTCCTCTACAGCATCTTCAACCTGAGCCTGGAACAGGGAGAGTCCCAAGGCTTTGGAAAACATCTTGTATCACTCCTGTCCCAAAGGTATCACGTCCTAGTGAGCTGAATGACTTCCGGCCTGTTGCTCTGACGTCACATCTGATGAAGACCATGGAGCGGCTGCTGCTTCACCACCTGAGGCCACAGGTCCGCCACCCTCGACCCTCTGCAGTTCGCATACCAGGAGAAGGTGGGAGCGGAGGATGCCATCATCTATATGCTTCACATCCCTCTCCCACCTGGACAGAGGCAGTGGTGCTGTAAGAATTATGTTTTGGACTTCTCTAGCGCCTTCAACACCATCCAACCTCTGCTCCTTAGAGACAAGCTGACTGAGATGGGAGTAGACTCACACCTGGTGGCATGGATTGTGGACTATCTTACAGACAGACCTCAATATGTGCGTCTTGGGAACTGCAGGTCTGACATTGTGTGCAGCAATACAGGGGCGCCGCAGGGGACTGTACTTTCTCGGTCCTGTTCAATCTATATACATCAGACTTCCAATATGACTCGAGTCCTGCCACGTGCAAAAGTTCGCTGATGACACTGCTATTGTGGGCTGCATCAGGAGTGGGCAGGAGGAGGAGTACAGAAAGTTAATCAAAGACTTTGTTAAATGGTGCGACTCAAACCACTTACACCTTAACACCAGCAAGACCAAGGAGCTGGTGGTGGATTTTAGGAGGCCCAGGCCCCTCATGGACCCTGTGATCATCAGAGGTGACTGTGTGCAGAGGGTGCAGACCTATAAATATCTGGGAGTGCAGCTGGATGACAAATTGGACTGGACTGCCAATACTGATGCTCTATGTAAGAAAGGTCAGAGCAGACTATACTTTCTGAGAAGGTTGGCATCCTTCAACATCTGCAGTAAGATGCTGCAGATGTTCTACCAGACGGTTGTTGCAAGTGCCCTCTTCTACGCGGTGGTGTGCTGGGGTGGCAGCATAAAGATGAAAGACGCCTCACGCCTGGACAAACTTGTTAAGAAGGCAGGCTCTATTGTAGGATTAAAGTTGGACAGTTTAACATCTGTGGCAGAGCGACGGGCACTAAGCAAACTCCTGTCAATCATGAAGAATCCACTGCATCCACTTAACAGTGTCATCTCCAGGCAGAGGAGTAGCTTCAGTGACAGACTTTTGTCACTGTCCTGCTCCACTGACAGACTGTGGAGATCGTTCCTCCCCCACACTATGCGACTCTTCAATTCCACCCGGGGGAGTAAATGCTAACATTAATTTTATTTTAATTTTTTTTATTTTTATTACTATTTAATTTAATATTGTTTCTTTGTATCAGTATACTGCTGCTGGATTATGTGAATTTCCCCTTGGGATTAATAAAGTATCTATCTATCTATCTATCTATCTATCTATCTATCTATCTATCTATCTATCTATCTATCTATCTATCTATCTATCTATCTAACCTACACAATGACACTCCAGGCAACTCTGTGAAAAGGTAATTAAAAAACACAGGTGAGAGAATGAAGACAAGAAAATATCCAAGTCATGAATAACGGAGCCCATGATGACTAGCAAGTGAGCGAACAGCACAGCATCAATCCCATTTAAGAGAAGAACAGCTAAAGATTAGGGTTGCAGCCAGAACCACGGTGCATCCACGCTTGAACCAGCTGTAACTTATCTGTCCATTTATCAATATAAGAGCCAGATGCCCCATTGTTCCTTGACACTCCAAAAGGATCAAATTAAGAAAGGAAGACTTCCAGACAGCAAAAAAGAAAAAGAATCAGGAAATTTCCAGTGAGTGGCAAGGGTAATTTTGCCAGTGATTATCCCTAACGCAAATAGGCTGTGCTGGATAATAAATAAATGAACTGAGGAAAAGCCTAAGTGCAGGAAAATGTGGGGAAGCAAGTGGATGCTGATAGAGAGTACGGAAGTAAGAAAATC
Organism: Polypterus senegalus; assembly: GCF_016835505.1. Classification (NCBI taxonomy): domain Eukaryota; kingdom Metazoa; phylum Chordata; class Cladistia; order Polypteriformes; family Polypteridae; genus Polypterus; species Polypterus senegalus. The sequence continues at coordinate 74,097,123 of NC_053170.1, read as the reverse complement.
AGATAGCCAGACCAAAAACTAAATACAGAAGGACATTTCCAAAACATATGTATAAATGTACCTGGGGTGTTCAGGGAGCAAAAATAACAATTTGAGCAGATGACAATCTCCAAGCATAACGGTAAGATATAATTTGTGGACAACTTTAAATTGAGTGTGTTGATGATAAGGATTCATTGAACCAATGTGATACAGTATTTATAACAACTAAAACTCCATGAAATTGAAGGAGTAGGAGAAAAATCTCTAAACCACACTGACTTAATTGATAGTGGGTGATATGATGCCTTACAAGCACTGCAAATAATGCAGACACTGGTTTGTTACCAAGGGACAGAGCAAGCGAGAAATTATGAAAAGGATTTGAAGCAAAGAGAGAAGAGAATGGAAATCCACAAGCTTTAAAGACAGATCTAAGTTGTAAGTAAAGAAGAGGAAGATAGAGAGATAAAAAAAGAAGATTTTAAAGATTGAATTGTTAAAAGGTAAGGCTCATCAAACATATCACCCAGTATGTGAATACCTTTACTAGACCAAAGCTATCAAGAATGTATTTAATGCGTTTGGCAAACCAACACACACACACGTGTGTTCTATCTGTTCCATGCTCACAGAGATCAATTTTGACTTTCTGTTTAATATTACGTTTCTCCCAAAAACTTATTATACACATATACATGTGTATAAAATGACAGGCCACAAAACATTTACATCAAAAGGTGAAAATACATGGCCTCTTGTTAGGGAAACTGGGTCAGTATCTTCCATTTAAGAGTGAGCCAGGGTTGTGTGGAAGGAGGTCACTACTCTTCCATCCAGCTAGCAGAGACAGCATATGTTTCATGGGTGAAATGACATAAAACATGTGTCGATTTTAAAATATGCAGATTGAAAGATGTTTTGGAGACTTAGGTCCTGAAGGGCGACTAAGACCCTCAGAGGTGCTTTGGGAATGCCAAGTACATAGAATGAAAGAAATACATTTTCTTTGCAATTTATTTCCTTCATAATTTTGCTTCTGCCTTGGTCTGGCCATGTGACCTTTTCTATTGATTTGTCAAGCAAATACTTCAGCTACTTTCATTGTAGGTGTCACTAGGGCTTTATGTACTATAACCACACAACAATATCCCTCTCTGTGAAATACTCAATGGATTTCACTTTATGCAATTTCATTCTGCTACCATAGACTAACTGCTGTGGTCAAATTATTCAGTGCTGATTTAATTTTTTTGGCATTTCTAATAAAGTCACAATCATAATAGTGAAGGGGTCTACATTTTCAGCCATGGTTTCCCCCAGCTGCTGAAGTTTCTTTCAATGGTTCTATGCCAACATCACTGACCTGATGTTCTTTGTGAAACATCAGTAAGTCAAGCCACTTCAATCCAAAGAATAAAAAATAAAGAATTGAACAAATGGATCTTCTTAGAAAGGTTCTACATGACATGAAACTTAATAGGATTTAATTGCTAAATTATTAATTTCTATAAAATACTACTTTCAAGTTAACTCAAATCCTTTCTATTTCTTAAGCATTATACAGGGGGTCCTCAGGTTACAACACAGTTCCGTTCCTACAACAGTGATGTAACTCGAATTTTGGTGTAAGTCGAAACTCACCCTAGCCTAAGTCGGTTACCTATCCTAACACATTTGCAAAATCATAATCTAGAACATAAAAACACAACTAAGCCAGAGAAAAAGGAAAATGACATAAATATACTGTACTGTACACTGTACTATAGTAACAGAAAATATGAGTGTAAAAAAAAATCCTTACCTTTATTCCTTCTCACGTCTCAACTTTTTTTTAAAGTTTTTATGGGAGTAAGTGTTGTAAACTCGAAACGTTGTATGTCAAGACATTGTAAACTGAGGACCCCCTGTATGTATATACAGGCGGTTGTGTCCTCTTGACACGGAAGCTTTTACTGCCACCTTCCGGACCTTCTAGGCGTCCCGGCTGGGTAAGAACCCCAGCCGTCTGTGACACTGCCCTTCCGCCAGCGAAGACTTGTTGGTCGAAGCGGCCTGTCCTGCGAGGGTATACTTTGTCTGAAGTGGACGTAACTTGTCGTCTTCCAGGGTCTGTTTCTATAATAAAGAAAAGAGATACAGGGGCAGAGACGTTGCCCTGACTCCACTGTTTGGCTTTGTCATTAGAGTAGGGCCAACGCTCCCCCCTTTGATCAGCACCCTGGTCGCCGAAACCTCGGCACCCACTCTGTTCTTCTCGTGCCCCCACCTTTGGGTTAACTACAGGGAACGCCCTTTTAAACACCTCCGCTGACTTCGGGGCTTCCCTCTGCACTCGCAGCGGGCATCTCATCACTTAACGTGAGCTCACGGGCTCACGTCTCCCTTTGTAGGAAGAACTGGCTTTCCCCCTTCTATTCTTCCTATTCCTCTGGGGCAATCTGGCGGCTTGGGTCTTCCTACAGAAAAGGAAAAGACCCCTTGCCATCTGCGCCCTTACAGAATGACGCGAGACTGATGCTGGCTCTGGCGGTAGGGCACTAAGACCCACGGCACTTGTCAGCCGGTGTCTTGGCTCCACCCCTTCCAAGCGATCAGCACCTCGCTCCGTTTCTGCTGTCGGAGATGCAGCTACTAAGTCCCCGGAACCACACAATCCTGGGACAGGTTCGCTCGCGACTCCCTATTTCTTTATGGTACCGGTTTCACTCACCTGTACCCCCATGATCCTCCGGCCAAAGATTCCCGCGTCGCGCCTTTCTTCCTCATGACGTAAGGTCTGATGCGGCGTGACCGCCTTCCTCTCCAGCTCGTCTATACAGACACGGAGGTCGTGTTCTACCTGCTTGACCATCTGCATTAATCGAAGCATCCTCCCCAATTGCTCTTGATCTGCAGGCAGAAATAAAGCATTAACCAGTGGAGGACTTACCTTAAAATCGGTCCCACTCACTGGCTGTGCATTCTGGAGCCTTCTTCCGGGATTCCCCGGACCCTCCCCTTGCTCGAGATGGACGTTCACCTGCCCCGTCATCAACCGATCACCAATGGGAACATGGCACACACCGTCCAATCCCTTGTCACGAGGAGGGGCTTCCGGTCCGCAGCCATCTTGCTTTTCCTCCTGAGGGGATTGCGTGACTCGCTGCCGTCCTTCTACATCAGCTGCTGGAAACGTGGCGGATCCTCACCTTCCTCTAGCGACGCCGTCCCGGGTTCGCGGTTTGGATTGGCACATCCCAGCCAGTAACACGGTTCCAGGCAAGCTCCTCCGGATGCGGCAGTGGCTGTGCCTCCCGTTTTCCTTCCGGTGACAACGAACGCTGGGGAATCCCCCTCTCCACTGCCTTGGCTGGCATTCCTTAACCCCTTTGGGTGGAAGATGGCACTTTGGAGAAGTTTTGACGGCCTCAGGGTGATTCACGGAACGTCCGCGGTGCAGGTGTTGACCGTTTCCCTGCGGTAAGTGTGTGTGGCTGACTGAGGTCCCGGGCAGCTCACAAAAATTTTATTTAAGGGGTTCCCCATCTTGGAACAGACATGAAGTCCCTGTTCGGGCACCATTGTGAGACACCACCAGTAGGAGACCACATCTTTATAAAAAATCATACGTTTATTAATCACAAATAATCACAGGAATAAAGTACCAAACACCACACAATGCACACAGAAATTAATCTCCCCAATAAACCTTCTTTTCGTCAGTCTTTTAGCCACCAATCTCCTCCTGGGAGCTTCGTCCTGCTCCCGCTTCTGACTCTAGCTCCCAGATTGCTGGGAGGGGGCGCCTTTTATTCCCGCCCGTATGTGCTCCAGGTGGCTGGTAACGATCTTCCGGCAGAACTTCCTGGTGTGGCAGAAGTGCTGCCCTTTGCCCCGGAAACACTCCGGGCGTTCCTGGCAGGTTCCTCCGCCATCTTGCTAAGTGTGGTGGAAGTAATGTTCTCCCGGGTTCTAGGAGGCTTAAGGCACCCCCTGGCGGTGACCACGGGTTCCAACGAGTTGGAAAGTCTCTCCTCCTCTCCCGTGGTCGTCTCCTGCTCCAGGGTGGTTGTGTCCTCCTGACTCGGAAGCTTTTACTGCCACCTTCCGGACCTTTTAGGCGCCCCGCCGGTAAGAACCCCAGCCGCCTGTGAGTATATATATATATATATATATATATATATATATATATATATATATATATATATATATATATATATATATATATATATATATATATATATATATATATATATATATATATATATATATATATATATATATATATATAGTGCATCCGGAAAGAATTCACAGCGCATCACTTTTTCCACATTTTGTTATGTTACAGCCTTATTCCAAAATGGATTTAATTCATTTTTTTCCTCAGAATTCTACACACAACACCCCATAATAACAACGTGAAAAAAGTTTACTTGAGGTTTTTGCAAATTTATTCAAAATAAAAAAATTAAGAAAGCACATGTACATAAGTATTCACAGTCTTTGCCATGAAGCTCAAAATTGAGCTGAGGTGCATCCTGTTTCCCCTGATCATCCTTGAGATGTTTCTGCAGCTTAATTGGAGTCCACCTGTGGTAAATTCAGTTGATTGGACATGATTTGGAAAGGCACACACCTGTCTATATAAAGTCCCACAGTTGGCAGTTCATGTCAGAGCACAAACCAAGCATGAAGTCAAAGGAATTGTCTGTAGACTTCCGAGACAGGATTGTCTCGAGGCACAAATCTGGGGAAGGTTACAGAAAAATGTCTGCTGCTTTGAAGGTCCCAATGAGCACAATGGCCTCCATCATCTGTAAGTGGAAGAAGATTGAAACCACCAGGACTCTTCCTAGAGCTGGCCGGCCATCTAAACTGAGTGATCGGGGGAGAAGGGCCTTAGTCAATGAGGTGACCAACAACCCGATGGTCACTCTGTCAGAGCTCCAGAGGTCCTCTGTGGAGAGAGGAGAACCTTCCAGAAGGACAACCATCTCTGCAGCAATCCACCAATCAGGCCTGTATGATAGAGTGGCCAGACGGAAGCCACTCCTTAGTAAAAGGAACATGGTAGCCCGCATGGAGTTTGCCAAAAGGCACCTGAAGGACTCTCAGACCATGAAAAACAAACTTCTCTGGTCTGATGAGACAAAGATTGAACTCTTTGGTGTGAATACCAGGCGTCACTTTTGGAGGAAACCAGGCACCGCTCATCACCAGGCCAATACCATCCCTACAGTGAAGCATGGTGGTGGCAGCATCATGCTGTGGGGATGTTTTTCAGCGGCAGGAACTGGGAGACTAGTCAGGATAAAGGGAAAGATGACCGCAGCAATGTACAGAGACATCCTGGATGAAAACCTGCTCCAGAGCGTTCTTGACCTCAGACAGGGGCAAAGGTTCATCTTTCAGCAGGACAACAACCCTAAGCACACAGCCAAGATATCAAAGGAGTGGCTTCAGGACAACTCTGTGAATGTCCTTGAGTGGCCCAGCCAGAGCCCAGACTTGAATCCGATTGAACATCTCTGGAGAGACCTTAAAATGGCTGTGCACCGAAGCTTCCCATCCAACCTGATGGAGCTTGAGAGGTGCTGCAAAGAGGAATGGGCTAAACTGGCCAAGGATAGGTGTGCCAAGCTTGTGGCATCATATTCAAAAAGACTTGAGGCTGTAATTGCTGCCGAAGGTGCATTGACAAAGTATTGAGCAAAGGCTGTGAATACTTATGTACTGTACATGTGATTTCTCAGTTTTTTATCTATACTAATAAAAGGCAAAGCCCTCACTCACTCACTCACTCACTCACTCACTGACTCACTCACTCACTCACTCACTCACTCACTCACTCACTGACTCATCACTAATTCTCCAACTTCCCGTGTGGGTGGAAGGCTGAAATTTGGCAGGTTGATTCCTTACAGCTTCCTTACAAAAGTTGGACAGGTTTTATATCGAAATTCTACGCGTAATGGTCATAACTGGAAGCAGTTTTTCTCCATTTACTGTAATGGAGATGAGCTTCAACGCCGGGGGCGGAGTTTCGTGTGACATCATCACGCCTCCCACGTAATCACGCAGTACATAGAAAACCAGGAAGACCTCAAAAAAGCGCTCAAGAAAACATGCATTATATAATTGAGAAGGCAGCGAAACAATAAGAAGCGAGTTCTGCTACTTCGGAAACAAAGCACGATGTAAACCTACACTTTAAATTAGGTTCATAGACATGCTGCCGCTGGCGTTTGTAATTTAGTGCCTGCCCATATAAGGCCATCCGTCAGCGGCAATCCAATAGCAAACTGCCACGGGTAAATATTCACGGGTGAAGGACTGTGCTTATGGAGAGGAAGATGAGATGGTCAGGGTGGTGTTTGACACAAACTCAGCGAAACTGCCAGAGAAAGTTTTAAGTGCCAGGACTAAGGTAACATTAAATAAAGCTATGGACATAGCATGAGATGGCACCAGCACAGCTGGGAACCTTCGATGCAAGTACACCGAGTGGCTCACGTGAACTGATGCAGTGCACAGATAAAAAGCAACAGTTCCAAAGAGCGCTGAACAAAAACCGAATTACACAATTGAAAAGGCAGCAAAAATATGAAGCGCCTGATAAGCATATTCATAAATGCAGCTACTGTGGAAACAAAGCACACGGTGGAAAAAGTCAATGTCCCGCTAAAGGAAGACAGCGTAAAAAAACCCGTGCATGCAGTTTGTCACATCACAGATAAAAAGGAAGACGAGCTGTTTATTGATGCAGTAAGGAACTAATCGATGAATGAAACCTCTTATCTTTACAACGATTGACAAACACGGAATGTAACTTGAACACATCGCACAAATACGAGCCTGATTGAAAGAAATAATGATAATCAAATCCTTGATGACAGCAACATTCAATAACACTCACAAAACAATTACTGTATATTGACAATCATGTTACGTTATTTTTAAAATGTTCCCTTTTCTTTTCATAACTTCTACTTCTCCACTGCGACACGGGTATATATATATAAATGTATATCTATAGCCCGATCTACAATACATACTTTAGCATAGACAAGCGGTGGTGCAATTGTAGAGTCTTCGCCTCTAACGCCGACATTCGAGGTTCGATTCCCGAGGGGATGTACTGACTATGTACGCGCGTCCCGATTCATTTTACCTTCCCATCTCCTTGGTTTGGGACGTATGAAAAAATATTAGGTTAACGCAGAATCATGTTACGTTATTTTTAAAATTTTCCCTTTCTTAGCACAAGCACAGTTGAGAAGCTTGATGCATGTACTCCATAACGCGTTAAAAATAACGCATTTAATCACACTTTCAATTCCAAGCAAACGGGAACTTTTGTCAATGCATGATTTCCTGGTACATCCATTACACTGATGCACACATCACAGCTACAAAAATGTTAGAGTCGAATAAAGCGCTCCTACGACTGATCATTTCGACTACCCGAGCAAGCCTTGATAAAAGCATGGTTTTGTGCACACTGAAAAGCAAGCAAAATTAGATGCATTACAGAAAGCGGACTTTGTGGCTCTTACTGGGGATCATTGGACTTCCGTGACCGTTAGTAATTCTAAATACATCTAATTACAAAATGTTCAATGATCACACTGTTTTAGCCTAATGTACAAAATAATTTTGGCTAATGTTACTCAGAGTTTAAAGAGTAAGCTGGTCAAATTACCTTTTATGTTTCTGACTTATTTTTTTAAGAAGAAAAACTGCACTTTATGGTGAAATTTTGGTTATTATTATTTAAAGACAATACTATTCTGAAAATGTACTTAAAGTACTTAAACTACCACTTTATTTTTAAGTCTGCCCAATTTTAACCAGGGATGATATTTTTGTTTCTGTTTTGAATTCAAATGCAGTTTAAAAGCTTTTTTTTCAGAAATTAAAACAGCTTCAGTTTACAATATTCATGTCCATGTCTATTATTTGATTCTGTAAGCCCACTAAAACCGTTTTAAATAAAAAAAAACATTTGCGATTTGGGGCAAATTTACGTGTGCGATTACATACGATTAATCAAGATTAATTCTTACACAGCCTCTAATTAATTGGATTAATTTTTTTAATCGAGTCCCACCCCTAATATATATATGTAGATATATATGTAGATTTGTATATATATGTGTATATACAGTATATATGTAGATATGTATATGTTGTATATACAGTATGTATATATGTGTGTGTGTGTATATACAGTATGTGTATATATATGTATATGTATATATATGTATGTGTGTATATGTATATATATATAACTGTATATATATGTGTATAGATGTGTATATATATATATATATATATATATATATATATATATATATATACCAGCAACACTCATGACAATTACAAAACAATTACATTGTCAATCATGTTACGTTATTATTAAAATGTTTCCTTTTCTTTTTACTTCTCCGCTGCCAATCGCAGCTATTTTGCTATATATATATGTATATATATATATATATATATATATATATATATATATAAATAGATAGATATGACAACAACACTCATATCAATGACAAAACAATTACATTAACAATCATCTTACGTTATTTTTAAAATGTTTGCTTTTCTTTTCATAACTTCTTTAACACACTACTTCTCGCTAAGGCTGGTATTCTGCTAGTTTTTAATAAATTTGCAAAATCCTAAAGTAAACTTTTTTCACGTTGTCATTATGGGGTGTTGTGTTTAGAATTCTGAGGAAAAAAATGAATTGAATTTTGGAATAAGGCTGTAACATAACAAAATGTGGAAAAAGTGATGCACTGTGAAAACTTTCCAGATGCACTGTATATATATATATATATATATATATATATATACTAATAAAAGGCAAAGCCCTCACTCACTCACTCACTGACTCATCACTAATTCTCTAACTTCCCGTGTAGGTAGAAGGCTGAAATTTGGCAGGCTCATTCCTTACAGCTTCCTTGCAAAAGCTGGGCAGGTTTCATTTTGAAATTCTACGCGTAATGGTCATAACTGGAAGCTATTTTTCTCCATTTACTGTAATGGAGTTGAGCTCGAAAGCCGTGGGGGGCGGAGTTTCGTGTAACATCATCACGCCTCCCACGTAATCACGTGAACTGACTGTCAACGCAGTGCGTAGAAAACCAGGAAGAGCTCCAAAAAGCGCTGAAGAAAACATGCATTATATAATTGAGAAGGCAGCGAAACAATTAGAACCGAGCGAGTGACATATACAACCATATTCATGAGTGCTGCTACTTCAGAAACAAAGCAAGGTGTAAACCTAAAGTTTAAATTAATTTCATAGACAGGCTGCCGCTGGCATTTGTCATGCCCACGGGTAATGCGGGATACAAGTTTAATGAGAGGACACAGAATATAAACAAGAGTTTTGATCACTTTGTAACTAAGTTAAAATTGCACGTGAAGGGCTGTGCTTATGCAAATTCCAAGAGACTGTGTTTGTGGGGTATTGACAGTTAAGGCGGGTGGGGGAGTCACGTCATCATCTCCCTTCCCATTCACCTCATTTTTCTCTGAGCTGAGCTCCGCAGCTAACGCACACAGTGTTACGGAAGTGACTTTGTGACGCTGCCACCAAATACTCACAGAAAAATCCACAAGTTAATACACACGCTGTCTCTACAGTTTCTCCACACTGAATCCTCCAGGCACTACTTACAAAAGGTTACTTTGACAATCGTGTTACGTTATTTTTAAAATGTTTCCTTTTCTTAGCACAAGCACAGCTTAGAAGCTTCGATGCATGTGCTCCATAACGCGTTAAAAAATCACGCATTTAATCACACTTTGCAATACAAGCAAAGGGGAACTTCTGTCAATGCATGATTTCCTGGTATACCGATTACATTGATAAGCGTGTCCCGATTCATTTTACCCTCACACCCCCTTGGTTTGAGAAGAAGTATGAAAAAATATGAGGTTAACACAGAAAAACAGATCACCAATTGAAACTTTATGAATAATTGATTCGCCATCAATAATTGTTTTGGTAAAGCCATACTCAGTGTAATCCTCCTTCCATTTTATAATTTTTCCGCCACTTGCCATGATTAAATGAACGGTAAAAAAGTAAGAGCGAAGTGAGGGTGACTTATTCAGGCAGGCAGGCGACGGCTCAATAGCTCAAATTTGGATATAAGTAGGTCTATTTAATCGGCAGAAATATCTTTGTTAGGAATGGAAGTTGAATTTAGTCTTTAAATTTCTATGGTAAAGAAAAAGTTATGCAATGATGACTAAATTTAACTATATAAATTCAAAAGTTTTATATATAAAGTCATTCCCGAATATATAAAGTCAAACCTTGATTATATAAAGTCACTGTCGGAATAAATAAAGTCAAAACTTGAATATATAAAGTCAGCGCTGGAATATATAAAGTCAAAACTTGACTATAAAAAGTCATTCCCAAATATATAAAGTCAAAACCTGAGTATATAAAGACGGCGTTGGAATATTTCTGAATATATAAAGTAAGCGCTGGAATATATAAAGTCAAAACTTAAATATATAAAGTCATATATATATTCTGACGCTGACTTTATATATTCAAGTTTTGATTTTATATATTCCAGCGCTTACTTTATATATTCAGAAAAAAGTTTTGACTTTATGTATACCGACGCTGACTTTATATATTCAAGTTTTGACTTTATATATTCTGACGCCGACTTTATATATTCACAAAATCAATGTATTTGCCTGTTTAGCACCCCATAGTATATGTGTGTGTGTGTATATATATACACATTGTGGAGGTTGACCCGGACACAGACAGGCAGATACCATCATTGTCATCCAAAAACACGTTTATTCACAACTATTTACAATAAGTGCACCACAAAGTCCCCAAAGTCCTGGCCACACAATGCCTTTCTCTCACTCTCTTCAGGCCTCCTTGCCTTCTCCAGCTCAGTCCTCTGCGCTCCCGACTCTCGCCCTGAATGAAGGGAGGCGGCCCCTTTTATCCACACCCGGATGAGCTCCAGGTGCTCCTCGGCAATCTCCCGCTGACACGCCCCAGTGTGGCGGAAGTGCCGGCTGTTCTCCCGGAAGCTCTCCGGTGTCCCTGCTTCTCTTCCCCAGCACTTCCTGGTGTGGCGGAAGTGCTGAGGTCCAGGATCCCCAAGGCATTGGGGCGCCTCCTGGCGGTGACCAGGGGCCCTTACAGGGTGGGGCTTCCACGCCCTGAACCCGTGGCCCCCAAAGCAACCAGGAAGGTGGGCCCCACGTGATCCCAGATGGGCACACGCTCACTTCCGGTCCTCCAAGGCGTCCCGGCCGGGTCGTGGCCCCTGGCACCCTCATGTATGTATATTTACTTCTTCGCTGCCAAGCGCGGGTATTTTGCTATACAGTATATAGATATGAGAACAACACTCATATCAATATATCAATGACAAACCAATTACATTAACAATCATGTTACGTTATTTTTAAATTTTTTCCTTTTCTTTTTCATAACTTCTTTAACACACTACTTCTCCGCTGCGAAGCGCGGGTATTTTGCTAGTATAATAATAAAAGGCAAAGCCCTCACTGACTCACTCACTCATCACTAATTCTCCAACTTCCCGTGTAGGTAGAAGGCTGAAATTTGGCAGGCTCATTCCTTACAGCTTACTTACAAAAGTTAGGCAGGTTTCATTTCGAAATTCTATGCGTAATGGTCATAACTGGAACCTATTTTTCTCCATATACTGTAATGGACTTTAGCTCGATGGCCGTAGGGGGCGGAGCTGCATGTCACATCATCACGCCTCCCAAATAATCACGTGAACTGACTGTGAACGCAGTACGTAGAAACGAAAGAGGAGCTCCCAAAGAGCGCTGAACAAAAACGCATACAAGCTTACTCATAAGTGCAGCTACTGCGGAAAAAAAGCACAGTGTAAACCGTAAGTTTTAATTAAGTTTATAGATACGCTCCCGTTACCGTATATGTATATGTATGTGTATATATGTTGATATGTGTATATATGTATATATATGTAGATGTGTATATGTATATATATAGATATGTGTATGTGTAGATATGTGTATATGTAGATATGTTTATATGTGTGTGTGTGTGTGTGTAGATATATATATATATATGACAGCAACACTTATAACAGTGACAAAACAATTACATTGACAATCATGTTACATTATTTTTAAAATGTTTCCTTTTCTTTTTCATAACTTCTTTAACACACTACTTCTCCGCTGCGAAGCGCGGGTATTTTGCTAGTATATACATATAGTGCTCAAAAAAATTTAAAGAACCCTTTTTAATCAGAGTGTAGCATCAAATCAGTGAAACTTCGGAGATATTAATCTGGTCAGTTAAGTTAAAGAGGGGTTTTTTAATCAGTTTCAGCTGCTGTGGTGTTAATGAAATTAACAACAGATGCACTAGAGGGGCAACAATGAGATCACCCCCAAAACAGGAATGGTTTAACAGGCGGAGGCCACTGACATTTTACCCTCCTCATCTTTTCTGACTGTTTCTTCACTAGCTTTGCATTTGACTATTGTCAGTGTCACTACTGGTAGCATGAGGCGATACCTGGACCCTACAGAGGTTGCAAAGGTAGTCCAACTTCTCCAGGATGGCACATCAATATGTGCCATTGCCAGAAGATTTGCTGTGTCTCCCAGCACAGTCTCAAGGGCATGGAGGTGATTTCAGGAGACAGGCAGTTTATTCTAGGAGAGCTGGGACAGGTCCGTTGAAGGTCCTTAACCCATCGTCAGGACCAGTATCTGTTCCTTTGGGCAAGGAGGAACAGGATGAGCACTGCCAGGACCCTACAAAATTACCTTCAGCAGACCACTGCTGTGAATGTCTCTGACCAAACAATCAGAAACAGACTGCATTATGGTGGTCTGAGGGCCCAAAGTCCTCTAGTGGGCCCTATGCTCACTGCCCTGCACCATGGAGCTCGAGTGCCATTTGCCATAGAAAACCAGAATTGGCAGGTCCACCACTGGCATCCTCTGCTTTTTACATATGAGAGCAGGTTCACCCTGAGCACGTGTGACAGACGTGAAAGGGTCTGGAGAAGCCATGGAGAACGTTTTGCTGCTTGTAACATTGTTCCGCATGACCGGTTTGGTGGTGGGTCAGTTATGGTCTGGGTATGCTTATCCATGGAGGAACACACAGACCTCTGCAGGCAAGACAACGGCACCTTGACTGCCATTAGGTATCAAGATGAAATCCATGGACCCTTTGTCAGACCCTATGCTGATGCAGTGCATCCTGGATTCCTCCTGGTGCATGACAATGCCCAGCCTCATGTGGCGAGAGTATGCAGGCAGTTCCTGGAGGATGAAGGTATTGATACCATTGACTGGCCCCCATGTTTGCCTGACCTAAATCCAATACAGCACCTCTGGGACATTAAGTTTTGGTCCATCTGGCACCGCTAGGTTGCACCTCAGACTGTACAGGAGCTCAGTGATGCCCTGGTCCAGATCTGGGAGGATATCACCCAGGACACCATCCGTCGTCTCATTAGGAGCATGACCCAATGTTGTCAGGTATGCATACAAGCACATGGGGGCCATACAACCTGCTGAGTACGATTTTGAGTTGCTGCAATGACATTTCAGCAAAATGGACTAGCCAACCACATCAATTTTTTCACTTTGATTTTTGGAGAGACTGAATTCAGCCCTCTGTAGGCTGATAATTTTCATTTCCATCAAACAATGTGCCTCCGTACCATATCAGTATAGATATCCAGCATAATTTTCTTTCAAAAGTATTCCTTTACTGTGGTGGGCTGGCACCCTGCCCGGGGTTTGTTTCCTGCCTTGTGCCCTGTGTTGGCTGGGATTGGCTCCAGCAGACCCCCGTGACCCTGTAGTTAGGATAAAGCAGGTTAGATAATGGATGGATGGATAGTATTCCTTTACTTTTTTATGCAGTTTATATTTTTTCAAATACTTCAGCAGTTGAGATTTACTGTGATTAATTTTGATTAATCATGCCATGAATGTACTGTATATACTGAACATAATATAAGTCCCAATTGAAAGAATATGAGATTTTAAAAATGGTTTAAAAGTAATTCAAACATGGAAAATGTTTAATTCAAATGAAATATTATATTTGTGTTTTCTTTTTGTTTATGCTCTACCATTTTTCTGTTCTTTTGTTAATTTATCATCATTTATTACTATTATATTTCATTTTTTTATGTTTATATTTGAGCCAGGCTCTGGGTGTTGGTGAAGACATGATAGATGATTGGAACACCACAGCTGAAGTGGTAAGGGAGAGAGCTAGGACGGTTCTTAGTATAACATCTGGACAGAGGAAGGAAGACAAGGTGGTGGAATGAGGAAGTACGGGAAAGAGGAAGAGGTTAGCAAATAAGAATTGGGATAACTAGATAGATGACAAAATCAGACATGCGTACAAAGAGAAGCAGTGAAAGGAGAAGAGATGGGTGACGAGGGCTAAGGAAAAGGCATATGCTGCATTTTAAGAAAAGCTGGACACAAAGGAAGGAAAAAAGCAATTTTATCGATTGGCCAGACAAAGGGACCAAGAGGGGAAGGATGTGCTGCAGGTCAGAGTGACAAGCAGGGAGAGTGTGTTGAAAAGGTAGAAGGAGTACTTTGAAGGACTTATGACTGTATAAAATGAAGTGGAGATAGTAAATCACAAATTACAAATTATTTGCTTGAAGTGTGCTGAAGGAGAAGTACAGAGAAGATCAGAAAGAAATGCATGTTTGTGAACTTATATAATAGTATATAATAGGGTGCCAAGAGAGGAGTTATGATACTGTGTGAGGACACTGGGAGTAGCAGAAAAGTATGTGAGGGTGGTACAGGATATGTATGAGGACAATGTGACTGTGGTGAGGTGTGAGGTTGGAATGACAGCCTTGTTCAAGGTGAGAGTGGGATTACTTCAAGGACTGGCTCTGAGCTATTTCCTGTTCACAATGGTGATGGACAGGTTGACAGATGACGTCAGACAAGAGTCTCCATGGACTATGATGTTCATGAATGACATTGTGATCTTTAGTGAGAGTAGACAGCAGGTTGAGGCAAACCTGGAGAGGTGGAGGTGCACACTGGAGAGAATGAGATTCAGTAGAAGTAAGACAGACTACATGTGCATAAATGAGAAGAAAGGTGTTGGAAGGGTGCAACTGCAATAAAAGAGGTGATCAAGGAAGACACGTTTAAATTCTTAGATTCAGCAGTCCAAAGCAATGGAGAGTGTGGCAGAGAGGTGAAGAAGAGAGTACAGGCAGGGTGGACTGGGTGGAGAAGAGTGTCAGGAATGATTTGTGATAGAAGAATACCTGCAAGAGTGAAAGGGAAGGTCTGTAAAATGGTAGTGAGACCAGCTATGTTGTATGGTTTGGAGACAGTGGCACTGACAAAAAGACAGAAGGCAGAGCTGGAAGTGGCATAGTTAAAGATGCTATTATTTTTGCTCATAGAAAGGGCAGACAGGATTAGAAATTAGTATAGTAGAGGTACGGCAGTTTGGTGACCAAGTGAGAGAGGCTAGGTAGAGATGGTTCGGGCTTGTGCAGAGGAGAGATGAGGGGTACATCGGCAAAAGAATGTTAAGAATGGGACCACCAGGCAAGAGGAAAAGAGGAAGGTCAAAGTGGAGGTTTATGGATACAGTGAGGGAGAACATGAAGGCAGTGGGTGTGGCAAAAATTGATGTAAAAGATAGGGATAAATGGAGATAGATGATGCACTGTGATGACCCCTAAATAGAAGCTGGTGAAAGAAGAAGAAGAAGAAGACTGTTGGCTCAAGTACGTTTTCAGGTATATTTTTAATTTTGTTTTATCTTTTGAATACTGTGTTGTAATTATTATTGATTTTTTCAATTATTCTGTTTTAATGGTGCATGATTTAGTTAATTTTTTGTTTATTGATAATTTTCTTTTTTTTCAAGTAAGGTTAGTTTTATGGTACCTTGTCCTTCTAGGTACATTCCTTGTGTCTTGTATGGAAAGCCCAAAAAGTCAAAACCACTTAATTGGGGTTCTGGCCTTAACAATTATGTAAGGAGATGATGTTGTTTTCCCTTCAGATTTGTGCACTACTTGCACAAGGCGACAGCAGATTAAGAGAAGTATGGCTTGGAAAGGTCAGAATTCATATTGGAATTGTAATCAGGAACACGGTAATTAAATCGCAAAGCTTTGTACTTTGTCTTTGAATGTTTTGTTAACATTACTGTTTATGGTTTGAGTTCTTTGGCTTAGGTTTTGCTCTTTTTTGCATCTTTGTTTTCTATTTGCATATTTGAATCTTTGTAATGAATATTTCCTTAAACATAAAGAAACATTGCTTTTGCTGTCATTTGGATCAGAGGTTCATGTTTTCTCTCTACTCCTTTCTGGGCATTAGGAGACTTTTGATATTTAGTTTTGGGGCAATGCGGCCTAGGGCAAGGCCTATGAAGTGGCCGCAGACCGGTAAAGAGGGTATTTTTGGCCTTATTATTTATCATGTCTGCTGTATATCGAACAATAGACAGTGCTACTTACACTATTTTATTCTAACACCCACAAAAAAAAATAACCAAAAGAAAACAAGATTATAATAAAAATTCTTTATCAGCGTCTAACAACATTGGGTACCTCCTATTGCAAAGCTAATCTTGTTGGAATAGGACTTTAAACACATTAATTCATTTTTGCACTAAGAAAGTTTCCTTTTGTATCCCATGTTTTAAAAGATTGCAGTAACATCTTTATTCGTACAGTAATGATTTTAACAAGAAGATTTAATGGAAAATTCTACACAAAAATAATATGTTTATATGTTATTTACCCCGGCAGCACAGTGGGCCAGTGGTAGCGCTGCTGCCTCACAGTAAGGAGACCTGGGTTCGCTTCCCAGGTCCTCCCTGCGTGGAGTTTACACATTCTCCCCGTGTCTGCGTGGGTTTCTTCCGGGTGCTCTGGTCTTCTCCCACGGTCCAAATACATGCAGGCTAGGTGCATTGGTGATCCTAAATTGTCCCTAGTGTGTGGTGCATGTGTGAGTGCCCTGTGGTGGGCTGGCGCCCTGCCCGGGGTTTGTACCTGCCTTGCTCACTGTGTTGGCTAGGATTGCCTCCAGCAGACGCCCGTGACCCTGTTTTAGGATATAGCGGGTTGGATAATGACTGACTGACTAAGCTTTTAATGAACTGAAAATGTGAGAGAGCAAAAGACAGAAAAAAAAAAGTTTTACCACGAGGAAAGGAGATTAAAGGGTAGCTTGTTCTAGCCTCCTAGGAACTCAAGGTTCTCATATCCCTTTCAGCTCCTGGAAACAACTTATTCCATCGCTCTCCTTGTGGGGACCTGAGGCTGGGTGGCTTGCTTTTTGCACCACTGTCCTCTCTTGATCATATGGACAATGTTGGGCCAGCACAGTAGCACAAAAAACTCTCCACTTGAAATCATTTATAGGACTGAAGTTGTCCTTTGTTGATACATAGACAGCACTTAACCAGAGGGAGTTGACAGACAAGTGAAGCATGATGTCCATGATACTATGTAAAAATATCTGCCTAATTCTAAAATTTCACAGTTTGAAGCATAAGGTTACTATTTAAGGTAACTATTTTACAGTGTGGAGGACTGCCGGCTTCATACTCCGGTCCTCCCCCCCAGGCCGCCAGGAAGAGCTCTCCCGACAGCAGGATCATGCCCCGACTTCCAGCAGGGCATCATGGACCTTGGAGTGTTTTTACACAGCCCCTACTGGATACCTTGGGGGCCGCTAGGAGTCGCTGTAGGGGGGCTCGTGGGCTCATCTGTGCCCTATAACCCAGGAGTACGTCACGGTCACGTGACAGGAAGAAACGACATGCTCCCGGGTTGAAGAAAAGGACTGTTTACCCTGACCCGGAAGGAATAAGGAACTGTGGACTGATTGGGCAGGAACACCGACGGGGCAGGGTGTATAAAAGGACTGGAAAAACCCAGACGGTGAGCTGAGCTGGGAGGTAGGAGGGCGAAGTGTCTGGGCGAGGAGGAGAGATTATTGTGTGGGTTTGGTGATTTATGAGAAGAGTGGAAGGTGATTGGTGCTTTGGGATAACGATAATAAAGAAGTCTTGGACTTTTATCCAGTGTCTGGAGTCGTGCCTGAGGGTTCAAGGGAGCACCAGTGCCCCCGACTGTCACAACAGCTATAGACTCACCCAGCCACATGGGATGCACAAACCAGTGTGTTTCTTCATGCTGGTCCCAAGCCCAGATAAATGGGGAGGGTTACGTCAGGAAGGGCATCCACTGTCAAATTTTGCCAAATCAATATGCAGACAACAATACAAATTTCCATACCGGATCGGTCGAGCCCCGGGTTAACAATGACCACCACCAATACTGTTAGCCAACAGGGTTCTGGTGAAAATTGGGCTACTGTTGGCCGAAGAAGAAGAAAGAGAAAGAGAAGAAGAGGGGGGAGACGTGTCCGGAGGCAGGAGGAGAGGAGAATAGTAAAGAGAGTGGAACTGAGGGTAGGAACTTTGAATGTTGGCAGTATGACTGGTAAGGGGAGAGAGTTAGCAGATATGATGCAGAGAAGGTAGGTTGATATATTGTGTGTGCAAGAGACTAAATGGAAGGGGAGTAAGGCCAGGTGGATGGAAGGTGGCCTCAAATTGTTCTATCATGGTGTGGATTGGAGGAGAAATGGGGTAGAAGTTATTCTGAAGGAACAGTATGTAAAGATTGTTTTGGAGGTGAAAAGAGTGTCAGGCAGAGTAATGATTATGAAGCTGGAAATTGGAGGTGTGATGGTGAAAGTTGGTAGTGCATGTGCACCTCAAGGTGGGAGTGCAATGGGTGAGAAAGAAGATTTTAGGAGTGAGTTGGAGGAAATGATAAACAGTGTACCCAAGGGACAGAAAGGGGTGATTGGAGCAGATTTCAGTGGGCATGTTGGTGAAGGGAACAGTGGAAACAAGGAGGTAATGGGTAGGTATGGTGTCAAGGAGAGGAATGAAGGCCAGAGGATAGTGGATGTTGTCAAAAGGATGGACATGGCTGTGGTGAATATGTATTTTAAGAAAAGGTAGAAACATAGGGTTACGTACAAGAGTGGAGGAAGATGCACACAGATAGATTACATCCTATGCAGAAGAGTTGATCTGAAGGAGATTGAAGACTGCAAAGTTGGGGCAGGGGAAAGTGTAGTTAAGCAGCATAGGATGGTGGTTTGTAGGATGACATTGGAGATCAAGAAGTGGAAGAGAGTGAGGACAGAGCCAAGGATCAAATGGTGGAAGTTGAAAAAGGAAGACTGCGAGGTTGAGTTTAGGGAGGAGGCACTGGGTTGCAGTGAAGAGTTACCAGACACCTGGGAAACTACAGCAGATGTAGTAAGGGTGACAGTATGAAGAGTGCTTGGCGTGACATCTGGAAAGAGGAAGGAGAAAAAGGAACTTGGTGGCAGAATGAGAAAATACAGAAGAGTATACAGAGGAAGAGGATGGCAAGGAAGATGTGGGATAGTCAGAGAGATGCAGAAAGTAGACTAGAGTACAAGGAGATAAGGCGCAAGGTGAAGAGAGAGGTGGTGAAGGCTAAAGAAAAGGCGTATGATGAGTTGTATGAGAGGTAGGACACTAAGGAGGGAGAAAAGGACCTGTGCCGATTGGCTAGACAGAGGGACCAAACTGGGAAAGATGTGCAGCAGGTTAGGGTGATAAAGGATAAGGATGGAAATGTACTCACAAGCGAGGAGAGTGTGTTGAGCAGATGTAAGAGTACTTTGAGAGGCTGATGAATGAAGAGAATGAGAGAGAGAAGAGGTTGGATGATGTGGAGATAGTGAATCAGGAAGTGAAACGGATTAGCAAGGAGGAAGTAAGGACAGCTTTGAAGAGGATGAAAAATTGAAAGGCCGTTGGTCCAGATGACATACCTATGGAAGCATGGAGGTGTTTAGGAGAGTGGAGTTTTTAACCAGATTGTTTAATGGAATCTTGGAAAGTGAGAGGATGCCTGAGGAGTGAAGAAGAAGTGTACTGGTGCCGATATTTAAGAATAAGGGAGATATGCAGGACTGCAGTACTACAGAGGAATAAAATTGATGAGCCACAGCATGAAGTTATGGGAAAGAGTAGTGGAAGTTAAGTTAAGAAGTGAGGTGATGATTAGTGAGCAGCAGTATGGTTTCATGCCAAGCAAGAGCACAACAAATGCAATGTTTGCTCTGAGGATGTTG
The DNA here is from genome assembly GCF_016835505.1 of Polypterus senegalus. Taxonomy (NCBI): domain Eukaryota; kingdom Metazoa; phylum Chordata; class Cladistia; order Polypteriformes; family Polypteridae; genus Polypterus; species Polypterus senegalus. The sequence continues at coordinate 74,076,921 of NC_053170.1, read as the reverse complement.
ATGGAGAAGTTTAGAGAAGGCCAGAAGGCGTTGCATTGCGTCTTTGTGGACCTGAAGAAAGCATATGACAAGGTGCCTTGAGAGGAGCTGTGGTATTGTATAAAGAAGTCGGGAGAGGCAGAGAAGTACGTAAGAGTTGTACAGGATATGTATGAGGGAAGTGTGACAGTGGATTCAAGTTCAAGTTCAAGTTGGAGGTAGGATTATATCAGGGTTCGGCTCTGAGCCCTTTCTTATTTGCAATGGTGATGGACAGTTTGACAGATGAGATTAGACAGGAGTCCCCGTGGACTATGATGTTTGCTGATGACAGACCCTGGAGAGGTGAAAATATCTAGCTCCAGAGAGGAAAGAAATGAAGATCAATAGGAACAAGACAGAATACACGTTTGTAAATGAGAGGGAGGTCAGTGGAATGGTGAGGATGCAGGGAGTAGAGTTGGCGAAGGTGGATGAGTTTAAATACTTGGGATCAACAGTACAAAGTAATGGGGATTGTGGAAGAGAGGTGAAAATGAGAGTGCAGGCAGGGTGGAATGGGTGTAGAAGAGTGTAAGGAGTAATTTGTGACAGACGGGTATCAGCAAGAGCAAAAGGGAAGGTCTACAGGACACTAGTGAGACCAGCTATGTTATATGGGTTGGAGATGGTGGTACTGACCAGAAAGCAGGAGACAGAGCTGGAGGTGGCAGAGTTAAAGATGCTAAGATTTGCATTGGGTGTGACGAGGATGGATTGGATTAGAAATGAGGTCATTAGAGGGTCAGCTCAAGTTGGTCGGTTGGGAGACAAAGTCAGAGAGTCGAGATTGTGTTGGTTTGGACATGTGCAGAGGAGAGATGCTGGGTATTTTGGGAGAAGGATGCTAAGGATAAAGCTGCCAGTGAAGAGGAAAAGAGGAAGGCCTAAGCGAAGGTTTATGGATGTGGTGAGAGAGGACATGCAGGTGATGGCAACCTCTAACGGGAGCAGCCAAAAGAAGAAGAAGAAGATTTTACAGCTATAGACTGAGGCTGTAAACATGCATGGTGCTTTGGTATTTAATCCTTTTAAACACCTTAGTAATAGCAGTTAATTGGGGCATTAAATATGCATTTTTCCCTGCCGGGTCACGATGGGTCCCTAGAGTTTCTGTGTCCATATGGTAGCAAAGACATTAGAGCAGCTGCCGTTTTATCTTCAGAATCCAATGCCAGATTGCAGGCTGGGAAATAACTTCAAGCTGAGAGGTGCGTCAAGTGTGAGCTGGCATGTGTCAGAGCACTCAAAAAATGTTCTCAATTATTATCAAACATTATCATTATGGAGAAACACTAAGTGCAATTCTTGTCAGTTTTAATCTAATAAGTATCTCACTTTACATCAAAAATATTGGAGACAAAATTAAATATTTTCATCTTAAGTGCAACATGGTTGTGCAGTACTTAGTGCTGTTGCATTAGAATGCCAGAATCCTATGCTTAGTTATTGTCTGCATGGAATTTGCAGGTTCTGTCTCTGGGTTTTTCTCTGTGTGCTCCAGTTTTCACATAGATGAGTGTTTTAGATTAATTTACAGTTCTAAATTATGTGAATATGTGAGTGGGCCATGACATGAATTAGTGCCTCAGTGATTGACTAAAACCCTATAAATCACTTCCCTTAGTTTTCCTGTATACCATCTCTTAGTAGGGAAATTTACCAATTTATCAAATGAAGTGAAGTCCTGATATTGTTCATTTCACTTGATGTGTGTATTTGTTGTGCAATTTGTGGGTGATTAAATCTCTATAATTCTCTGTTTTAGGCTGAAGAGTTGCTTTAAACACACCACAGAAACCTAAACTTGACACTGGAGGGCTGGGGGGAATAGTAAATATATTACACATTGCCACACATGTGTGAGTAGGAGTCAACTAAAGGGCCTGAATAATGGCAACTCCACGTCCAGCCAGCAGGCAGTGGAGTGCACTAACTGTCTTTCTCCATCCCTTGCAGACCATTCTCGGGAAATCCCACGGGGTCCCGGTACCTTTGATGACATCAGTTCTGCTTCCAGTGCAGTTGATGACGTCACTTCCGGTCCCTGCATCTGATGATGTCAATTCCAGTCTCACCTTTGATGATGTCACTTCCACTTTCAGCCCGATGACGTCACTTCCTATACTGGCCTTTAAACCCCCAATTTTGAATCAATGTTGCAGTTCTGTTTTGGACTCAGTCGAGTGAACAACTCACAACCATTAAAGTATCTTTTTGTAGCCAAGGCACATTATACGGGTGGCTGCCCCAAACCTTTGTGGTGTCTAAAGTGTTGTTCTTGTCACAAACACTTGTTTTTGTATTTGTCTGTGTTCAGCACTCATTTACTTTTCTTGTGCTGATCTCTTATCTTCTTTTGAAAGTCTGCCAGACATTCAGCTTCCCAGACTACCAACAAAATTCTTCTTGCCAACACCAGCAGCTTCAGTTTATTTTCTACTGTCAGGTAAGCTGACCATTTCGATCTACCAACTAAACCCGGATGTGTTGATTTGACTTTTTAAAAACCTGGATGTGTGTGTTTTGTGAACTATACTGATGTGTATGTGCAGAGAAATGATAAGAACTGTTATTCTGCAGTTTGTTGAAGTGTTGTGTGATATTGACAGATGGCATAGCATTTTTGTTTATATTTTCCCCATAGATGGTGATGCTTTACTGTAATAAATATGTAAACATTTATTTTCATTACGTAGATGCCTTTAACCAAGGTGAATTGCAAAGAGAAGTAATTATTATTAAAATACCTTAGTCACTATAAAGTACAAAGTTGTTACGCAGGGAATACAATTAAAAGTGTGGCACAAGATGTGTAATACTGCAGTTAGTCAAAGGCTGGATGAAAAGCAGTAATCAGTCAAAAGCAAAGCTACTTGATGGATCATTGGGTTGTCACACCTGCAGATATCCTAAAATAGAGGACAGTCTACCAGCTCAAAATTCTTTGCATAGATGTGTACAGTATCAGGATATTAGTAAATTGGGAGAATTGTGAATGGTTGTAATAAACGCAATCTACAAATTGGGCGTAAAAACATATAAATATATGTCTGAATATTTCAGTGAATATATTTCTTTGTGTTTTGTTTCTGGGGTAGTGTGCTGATCTTGTAAGAGGGATAGTGCTTTATAAGAGTAAATTTAACTGAAATGAGTTTTTAAACATTTTGAAGATGAAGAAACGGCTAGTTGCTTTTCCATTGTTAATCAATTTTGATGCAGATTAATAAAAAATTCAATAAACATGATTTTCCATTGTAGGTGGAACATGTAAAAAGAAATGGAAATGCAATGCAGCTCAAATGAACACACTGTGATGTGCATGTTGCCCGATCTGCACAATTCCGGTTTCTTTGTACTTGGTAACTGAGGCAGGGAGATCCATTGGAAGATGATGAGCTCTGGCTTTTGGTATATTGAAGTGCTCTTACATTGCCACCAAGAGGTGACAGAAAGGATATTAGTCTTGCTAATGTTCCTCTTTAAAATCCAGTACTTAGGAGACACAGTGTGTTGCAGTTTCTGCGCTGACATTAGAACAGCTTTACCTTTATTATTTGAGAGAAACCTACAAAAAGAATAAGAAAAACAAAAATACAACAAAAAATGTTGTGTAAGATCACATCCTATTAAGTTTTTCTTGGATTATTGCAATTTTTCTGTTCTCTGAAGTAGGAATTCCCAACTTCAGTCCTGGTTAGCCACAGAGCTGCCGAATTTGTTGCAGCCCTAATCATTAATTATTAATGAACCTTGTTGAAACAGAATTTATTCTCTAATTTGATGTCTTAGCACATGACCAAGTTAGATGGTGAATTCAGGCTCCTTTCTCATTTGCATCTTATTGTTAATCAGGCACCGACTAAGAAAACACAAAGCAATTAGATACTGTGAAATAATCAGCCTCGACACACAAAAAGGTTTGTGTTATCTCTGGATGCAAAAAGGATATGAAAAGTCTGTTTGGAGTCCAAGATTGAACTGAACTGAGAAGGAAGCGGTTGTTATTTGAGGCAGGAAACTGAAAGTGATGTCATTGAGGGCCAAAGTGATATTCTTGGGGGCCAGAACCGGAAGTGACATCAGTCTTGGAACCATACCAGAACCTGAAGTGACGTTGGTCTTAGCCCCAGAGCTGGAAGTGACATCAGTCTTGGAACAGCAGAACTTGAAGTGACATCGGTCTTAGCCCCTGAGCCAGAAGTGACGTTAGTCTTGGGGCCGGAAATGTAAGTAGTGTCTTCTGCAGTTGAATCAGGCAGAATTTCTTGTATTTGGTCTTCAGAGACAACAGAGAAAGAAAAGTTTAGTGCACCACACCACCCCTTGGCCTGGTGTGGAATTACCTTCACTCGGTCCATTCAGCTTCCACCTATATTCACGTGTGTAACAATACATTAAGTGTATCTGCTTAAGACTAAAACAAACAAAAATGGCTGTAAATCTTTACATGCCAGTTGTTAAAAATAAAGCACAAAAATGTTGTTTGAGCTATAACTTCTTTAGCAGCCAGATCTAGATTCTAATTACTGAACTGGGCTGGAATGAAAAACTGTAGCCACTGCAGTATTCCAGGACTGAAACTGGAAACTTCTGCTCTAATACTGCCCTTGATGAACCTCCTTTATATTTTGCTCATCTGTAACAGTTACCAAAATGGCTTACATTAGTTGACCGATACTGAGTGCTAGTGCATTCTCTGTAGGACAAGGAAAATGTGTGGGGCAAGACATAAAGATTCTCTTCCAAGCTATTTAGTGTCTTTGTATAAATGGGATAAGGAAAGGTGTGGATGAAATAGTGTGCACAGTAGCAGATACCCAAGAGCTAGCCACCTTCCATCTTCAAACATTGAGGTCTGGTTTCTTCTGGAGCTTATATCTGCTACTATGTATGTGGAGGCAAGACAGTAGGATGAGGGGGTCAAGACAGCAGATGGGAATTGTGAAAGTTATGAAGCAAAGGTGGGCTGTTGTGATTCAGTTTCCTTTTGTGATAGTGATTGAGGTGGTGGCTAGAGAAGTGTGTGAAGGGTTGCCATGGGCACTTGTGTATGCTGATATTCTTATTTTGATGGCAAGAAGAGAACTGAAGGAGAAGATACTGAAATGGAAAACTAGTTAGTAGGCAAAAGCCTCAAGGAACTGTAAATGCAAGACAGACCAAGGTGATAGTTGGAGGTGAAGGGCCAGTAAGTGCTATGTGTAGATGAATAAAAGATGTAGTGATATGAACAGCAGTCTACAGGTAGCAAAAGTGACCTTTGTAGAAAGTGTGTGAGAGGCTGATGCAGTTAGTGTAAATTTAGATATTGGCATAGGAGTTGAGCATGTGTGTACAGTATGTGCAGGTGCAGTTGCAATAGCCATTGTGAGAGGTGTTTGGGAGAATTTGCCCGCCATTCTGACTTTTAAAGGTATTGAAGGGTAAATAATGAAAGCTGTGTGAGGAGTAGTATGCTCTATGAGAGGGAGACATGGCCAATGAAAGAGAAAGGTGAAGTAAAACTGGAAAGAACAGATGAAAATGATTAGGTAGATGTGTGGAGTGTCATCGACTGACAGTCAGATGAATGATGAATTAAGAGAAGAGCCTGGAATGGAGGTGATAACTGTTGTTCCGAGAGAAGGTGGTTTAAGCGTGTGGAGTGCAAGGCAGGGGATGATTGGGTAAAGTGTTGCACCAAGGTGGAGATAATGAAGCCTTGAGGGAAGCAAGAAAATGTGGTGGCAGGTGGTGTCACCCCAAATTATGCCCAAGACTGCAGAAAGCTAAGAGAAAGGATTCTGGGGGCAACTGTATATACTGGGTAAAACTTTTTTTTTTAAACTGTGATGATGATAATGTATGATCTATTCAAATAGTTTGCATTCTCTCAGCAAAACATATTACTATGTCATATTGATTTTTCAATGTTCAAAGCCAGCTATACTATAGCAGTAAATAAAATGAGAGAGTTGTAAATGCTATGCATGTCAGATGGATCTATTAGGCCGGGAGATGAAGGTGGCCTTTACATACCCAACAAGGAAGGCAGGTGGTAGAGTATTTTATTACTGTGGGCCTGAACTGTAGAACAATACACCAGCCACATCAAACAGGCCCCATCTGTTGCAACCGTCAACAAAAGGCTGACACTTACCCTCACTGTCTGAAAACTGGATGGTGTGAATTGAACTGAAACAACAATAACATACAACATTCAATATCTTCAATAAATACATAAACTGCCTGGAGCTTTGATTTGATCTGCCTGCTAGTTTAAGAGACCTCCCATCAGCTTCTATTTTTAGTTTGAGAGTGAAATTAGCATTTTAGTCTATTTCTACTTGAAAGAGTGCAGCCAATAGTGCTGGAAATACTGTATTACATATCACACATATAGTCTGACTGACTCCTCTTTTCTCCTGATTTGTACATGAGACTGAAAGAAGAAAAAAATTGGATTGAAGGACATCAGTAGAGGAGATGCAGATAACCTCTATAAAGACATGCCAACAAGTAAAGTCGTTTCTACGGAGCGTGCCTTTAACTTCTCACCATAATTATCATGCCTACCACCAGAATGATGTTTTGTTTCCCCTCGAGATTCATTCATCTTATTTTCATAGTCAGCAGTTATTTTTTTCTGCTCCCTCCCCCATGTCCTTTGGTTTCCTTTTAGTTTTCTTTTATGACTGATGTACCATAAAGTAATTAATCTGTGCAAGTAGTATGTTGCTAAGCAGTTCGTAGCATGGCCCTTTGTGAAGAGTGCTGTATGAAAGTAAACAAAAGTAAACACTGAGGAATGGAAAAAGAAAGCTAATGAAAAAAGAACAATCAAGCCAACACTAGCATGAAAGTAAACTAAGAGCAGTTACATGACCATCTAAGCTATTATTGTTTGGTATGAAGTATAATATCACTAAACATCATTTGTTAACAGGGGTTTCTGAGCAAAATGTCCAAAACACTGTGATGCCATTACAGTGTTAATGGTTAATACTTAAGAAGGAGTAAAATGTGAAAAGAAATTATTATGAAATTAGGTGGCACAGTGATTAGTGCCACTGACTCACAACTTCCTACCTGTACCTGTACCTTTAGGATAGTTACTATCTCTGTATAATTTTTGTGTTCTTTTTGTGTTTATATCATTGAATGTGTACATGTCATTCCATGTTCACTCCTACCTTCTAACCCTGATGATTTTGGGCTATGTTCTGACAACATGAAGGAAAAATGCAGTTTCATTAAATGTATGGATGGGTAATGATAAAATGGTGAAATGACAGATAGATAGATAGATAGATAGATAGATAGATAGATAGATAGATAGATAGATAGATAGATAGATAGATAGATAGATAGATAGATAGATAGATAGATACTTGCCTCCTTACTTAGGTCATAACCTTTTCAATCTCGTTGACATCCAACAATTTAATTATCATGCAATCATAAAATCACCATGATATTTGGTAGAAATAAAAATATTTATATTATGTATTCAAATGTGCAGTATATATTAAACAAAAACAAAAGAAAAGAAAAGGTAATTGATTAAATATATTTTCATTTTGAGTATATGTTTAACATGTTTGCATTCCAGCAGAATATCTTCCGTAATTTACTTACACTGATTTTATTCAAACTTTCATCCATTGACTCATTTTTCACATTTTTGTTTTTTCTAGTCAAACATAAGTCACGCACATGCAGACTGTGTACAACAGGAAATAAAAAAAGCAGGCGTTGTGAGCAGAGTCTACAAAAAGCCAGCTCATTTCACAAGCCTCTAAAGCCGCTTCTGTGCAGTGCGACTGCCATTAACTTTATTTGTTATTCTGCTGGCATCCTCATGTCTGCAGATAGGGAGCTGAGATAAGCAGACCCGCAGTGCTTGGTTGAGTGAAGTCACTGGTGGTTGAGGGTTGTCTTTGGCTGGGATGTGATGACGAAAACAACACATACTGACAGCTAATTGCTTCACGCCATGCTACAAAGAACCGCTAAAGACATACAATGCCGGTGTGTCTTCTTACGTCTGCAGACAGATCAGAATCAGAATGATTTTTTTCTCAGTCTTAAAAAAAATCAATGAAGAGCTTGCAGGAAAAAAAACCTTCCAGCATATGTACAATTCTGACACCAGAGCTGCACAAAAAACATTAACAGCTAAACCTGAGAGTGTTTATGGTATTTAAATGCTGACAATAAATTCAATTTGAAAGTCTATTAATATTTTTCAGTTTAGTATATTCTTATTAAGTACATTTGCAATTTACACCCCTGCATACTATGAAATAATTAGTGTAGTACTGCAAAAAAAAAAAAAAACAAACAAGGCATATACTGTATACTGTATAGTTGTACTCTGTGGGAGTGTGATGACGGTTTAGAGAAGGAAGTCATAGCAAGGACGGGTTATGTGCAAGTGTATGTACTAACCTCTTTTCCACTTCCAGCTCATGAGTGGAGGAGGAGCCTTTTGAAGAACACTGACATCACCTCTGGAAGTCCCAACCCTTCTGCTGCCAGCTTTATCTAAGCACCACGATCGCAGGAAGTTGGTGTTCAATCTCAGATCCATGACTGCTGGAGCCACACTAGCTAAAGCAAAAGCAATAATCAATAGCCTGGATTGAAGCCAAAGTTCTATAACTCTTTTGTTTTCTTTTTCTTTTTGTTGGAATTTTGTTATTAGCCTAATGGGGATATATATATAGTGGGGTACAGCCCGGACACAGACAGGCAGACATGTTGGTTCACCACACACGTTTTATTCCCACTATTATTTACAGTGCACAAACCCAGTGCCGCAGCACCAATCACCCCTTCAAGTCCTGGCCAACATAATGCCTTGCTCAGTCCTAGACTGCCTCCAGTCCTCTCCTCCGAGCTCCGTCCACTTCCACCCGACTCTTGCCCTCGACTGGAGGGAGGTGGTACCTTTTATGCACGCCCAGATGGGTTCCAGGTGCTTCCTGAGGAGCTTCCGTCGACACATCCCCGTGTGGCGGAAGCGCCAACTGTGTAGCCGGAAGTCCTCCGGGTGTTCTTGCTCCTCTTCCCCCCAGCACTTCGTAGTGTGGCGGAAGTGCTGAGGTCAAGGGCTCCCAAGGCACCGGGGCGCCCCCTGGCGGTGACAACGGGCCCCTACAGGGTTGGGCTTCCAAGCCCCCAAACCGTGGTCCCCAAAGCAACCAGGGTGGCGGCCCCCACGTGATCCCAGATGGCCGCATGCCCACTTCCGGTTCCTCAAGATATCCCAGCCGGGTCATCGCCCCTGGCATCCTTGACAGTGCCCCACAGCCAGCGAAGACCACTCGGGAGGAGCGACACGTCCCACAAGGGCAGCATATCCCCGAAGCGGGTCCTACTCTAGGACCGCCGAGGTCCGGTCCCGCTCTCCAAGCAGGAATAGGGGCGGAGACGCGGCCTGAGCACCACCACTTGGTGCCCTCCTGTGCCTCGCACAGGTTGCGCCTCTCCCTCTTACTGGCACTCCGGGGCCCCCTTGTTCGGCACCCCCTCCGAGGTTATCGCGCCCCTTTGGTAGGAGCCACTCGCTCCTCCGTAGTCTCTTCAAGCCGTGGCAACATCCCCTCGCCAGCGGAGTGTCCTCTCGTCAGACGGCCCATCGTACAAGGGCAGGTTCCCAAAGAAGCGGGTCCTACTGCTCGTCCAGGGTCCGGTCCTGCAATTAACAGAAACAAGGGGGCAGAGCCGCTACCTGGACACCCTTCCCTGGCTTCCCCTTGTGCCACGCACTGGCAGCACTCCCCCCTCCAACCGGCACCCCGGCACTTGCCTGTTCGGCACCCCCTCCGTGGGTTCCGTGTCCCTCTTGTCGATGTAACAGACGGGACCGCCTTCAGTCCTTTCCTCCCCGTTGACTTCACAGGTTCCCCCTGCCCTTGCAGAGGGCACCCAGCAACCGGACATGAGCACCCAGCACCACGTTCTCTTATATCGGAGGAACCAGCATTCTTCCCTCGATTCCTCCTTTTCCTCTGGGACGTCGTGACGGTCTGGGTCTGAGCATGGCAAGCGATCAGATCCGATCCCGTCTGCGTCCCTACAGAGCGACAGGAGACTGCCGCGGGCTCGGAGCGTAGGGTGCTAGGACCCAGGGCACTCATCAGCCCTTTTCCTGCCAACCGCTGTGATGTCTCCCTCCTCACCTCGCACACAGCACTCCCTGCCGCGTGCGTTGTTAAAGAACTGCGTACTCGATGCTCATCGTTGGTATCACAGCCAAGTTCGGCAGATTCTCCCTTATTCTTTACGGGGACGGCTTCACTTACCTTCCCCGCCGCGTCTTTCTGGCTGAAGTCTCCAGCACCGTGCCGATCCGCCCACTGTCGCAGCGTCTTCATGGACGCAATCACCTTCTCCTCCAGCACCATTAATCCTTTATGGATGACGTGAATTACCTGCAAAAGCGACTCTGCGGGCTGCAGGCAATCCTCCAGCTCACGCAGAGCCGTCGACAAGCACAAAGGGGTATCTGACGGCTGCCCTACCTTACAGTCAGGCAGATCCGCCGGCCACGCCCTGCGGGGTCCTTCCTCCGGCCCCATCGGGTCCTTCTTCAGCATTGAATTCCTGAGGCCCGCCTCCATCCAATCATCGGCAGGCACACCAGACACACCAACCAATCTCGTGCCCGCCTTAGAGCGAGACTTCCGGTCCTCTGCCATTTTGGCTCTGTTTCTCCTGATGTGGTGACGTCGCTCCAAGCAGCTTCCCAGCTGCTGCGGCCTGTCGAGCTGCAGCGACTCCATCTTCGTAGCCCCTCGCGCTGCCGCCTCTGCGCCGAAGACAGCCCGAGGATCGGCCTGCTGTTGCCACCGACGCGGATCCGGGCAGTCCCTGCCTGCAACACAAAAAGTAAGTGTGACCCCGCAGGGCCGTTCGCCATGGGGCAGGGCACTTACCTCCCTGATCCCATCTCTCTGGGGAGCTGTCCTCGCCGTGCTGCCGTCCCAGATGTCCTCCGCGACAGCGGGCCTGCAGGAGCCCGCCGCAGTTCGGCAATGTCTTTGATCGTTGCCGGTGGCGGTCCATGAGGCGAATCGCTCCCGCGGGGTCGTGCATGCGCCGCTCCCGCGGTGCGTGTGTGGGCTAACCTGCTGTTCCGGACTGCCCACAAAATTTTTTTTTTGGGGTCCCTGCCTTATCTCAGGCAGGAAGTCCCATCTGGGATGCCATTGTGGGGTACAGCCCGGACACAGACAGGCAGACATTTTGGTTCACCACACACGTTTTATTCTCACTATTATTTACAGTGCACAAACCCAGTGCCGCAGCACCAATCACCCCTTCAGGTCCTGGCCAACTCAATGCCTTGCTCAGTCCTAGACTGCCTCCACTCCTTTCCTCCGAGCTCCGTCCACTTCCACCCGACTCAGACCCCAGACCCACATCCGGTCCCTCAAGGCGTCCCGGTCGGGTCATCGCCCCTGGCATCCTTGACAGTATACATACAGTATATATATATTGTCAGGGATGCCAGGGGCAACAACCCGGCCGGGACACCGTGAGGGACCGGATGTGGGTCTGCGGCCACCCTGGATCACGTGGCAAGGGCCCGTGGTTACCGCCAGGGGGTGCCCCATTGCCTTGGGGACCTTTTACCTCAGCACTTCCGCCACACCCAGAAGTGCTGGGGGGAAGATTAAAAAGGACATGAGGTGAGCTGCCGGGAGAACAGCCGGCACTTCCGCCACGCTGGGGCGTGGCCAATGGGGGAGTGTCGGAAACACCTGGAGCTCATCCGGGACATGCATAAAAGGGGCCGTCTCCCTTCATTCAGGGTTGGAGTCGGGTGGAAGAAGGACGAGGCACGAGAGAAGTGTGGAGGCGGCCCGAAGAAAGGCATTTAGTGTTGGCCAGGACTGTGTATTGGGGTTTGTGGTGCACGTGACTGTGTCTGAGTGACACTTATTTGTAAATAGTTGTGTATAATAAACGTGTGGTGGTGATGAATAACATGTCCGCCAGTGTGTGTCCGGGCGGGTCCACAATATATATATATATATATATATATATATATATATATAGATAGATAGATAGATAGATATACTGTATATATATTGTCACGCACGCGCGAGTAGGAGACCGCGGACGGATTCGAACGCACCTGGGGACACATTCGCGCAGGGAATGGCGGGTACTAACTTTCTCCCTCTGCTTCCTCATAGGAGAAAGGACCTTCCTCCACCATAAGCCGGGTTTTGACCGCAGTACGGTACTTCCGCCCTTACTCCGCCATCTTGTCCTGACGTCATCAATCCCATCCTCCCTCACGGTCCTTCCCAGCATTCCTCCACTTCTGGCTCCTCCCTAATAAAATGGCCGCTGACGCCATGATATGGCTTCGCGCATATGAACTGTTTTGTTTGTATTTTGACCTGTTTTTTTCTTTATTGTGGATCGTCTGCAATATACGGGGCCGGAAAACCCCAAACCTTTTTGCTGTCTCCTTCTGAATCTGTTACAGTGGCGTAGCCGGAAGGATAGAAGATCCTTGGGAATGACAGAAGGACAGGACTTGAACACCGTGCTGCAGGGAATGAACACCCAACTCCAGGCCCTGCAGCAAGCGCAAGCCGCTACTACTCGGGAGTTGGAGGCTACGAAGGCCAGGCTGGCAGAGGCCCAAAGAGTGAGACCAGACACGCCCAAACTGACGCCTCCCCCTTTGGCGCCTATGACAGAGGCAGATGACGTCGAGTCTTACCTCGGCATATTTGAATGGACGGCCACCCGGAGCGAGTGGCAGCGGTCCGAGTGGGCGTCCATTCTGGCGCCTTACCTGAAGGGACCGCGCAGCGGCCTATTATGACCTCCCTGAGGAGGAGGCGCGAACTCGCCCTCCTCAAACCAGAGATCCTGGCCCGCTACGGCATCACCCCGGGCCAGCAGGCGGCAGAGTGGTGGAACTGGCAGTTTGACCCCGAAAAGCCTGCCCGTGCCCAGGCGTTCGAGTTCTGGGGCAAGATGGGGCGCTGGCTACGGCCAGAGGGACCCCAGGCTCGGAGAGTAGTCAAGCAGGTGGCCTGTGAAGGCCTGGTGAACGCGATGCTCAGTTCCCTCGCCCAGCAGGTCCGGAGGCACCCCTTTAAGGACATGCCGGGTCTTCTGGACGTCCTGGAACGTCAGCTCGCGGTCCTCCGAGTCAGGGGGTCAGAAAGGTCTGCTCGTGGGAACCGACAGGGATGGGCGGCCACACCCAAGCCCCCTCGATGCGCTGCGGAAGCGCCGTCAAGGCCTAATGAAAAGCCGGCCTCGCCACGCTTTTACAAGTGTGGCGAGACCAGCCATTTGCTGCCAACCTGTCCTCTCAACACCACGGCGGAGCCCATGGACTGCACCTGGACAACAACAGAGAGGTACTGTACCCCGCCGCATCCCTTGGCAACTCCAAACACAGGAGTGGTGTTATTAAACGGGCAAGCGGTGGTGGCTTTGTTTGACTCCGGCAGCAACATAACCATTGTGGCTCGCCATTTTGTGTTACCGCGACAGTGGCTGAAACAGCACCTATTGGTCACTTGTGTACATGGGGGGACCAAGTCATATCGTTCCACACAATGCTGTATCACCTGGAAGGGGGAGTTAACTCACTTGATGTTCGCTGTGTTGCCCGAACCCCCCTATCCGGTGATTCTGGGACAAGATTGGTCGAAAAAGTATTGCGGTAAGACACCCGCTGCTCCCGGGGCCTCGTTGGATCTAGTTGTGAGGGGAAAGGCGCCCCTCCTGCGGTCTCCACGCCGTGCTCAGGGGCAGGCCCTAGTGGCGCTGGCGCTTCAGGGGATGTTTCCGCGGCGACGGACCCTGACCCGGAAGACTCCGCCGGGGAAGGGACTAGCCAGGGAACTCTTCCGGTGCCCAGGTCACAAGACCCTCTCGGTAGCCTGGACCATCAATTTCGGTCCACGCCGGCCTCATTTAAGAGGGAACATTGGAATGACGATTCCCTGCGCTTTGCCCAGAATGCGGTAGTTCTGCCAAACAGCTCACAAGTCGACGGTTCCACACCACGTGAGCCCTTTTTTGTTCTCGAAAATGATCTGTTGTACTGAGTGACGACCCACGAGGGCGAGGTGCAGAAGTTCCGTGTACCTTCCGGCGGGAGATATGTGAGTTAGCTCACGCTCACCTCCTTGGCGCCCACCTCGGGGCCGAAAAGACGTTGGAGAGAATTAAGCTCCGATTTTATTGGTCTGGGATTAACGAGGAGGTTCGGCGTTTCTGCCAATCCTCTCCGGAGTGTCAGAGCCGGCAGATTCCTAGAAGGGACCGCGCTCCTCTCGTCCCTATTCCCCTGATTGATGTCCCTTTTGATAGAATAGGGGTCGACTTAGTAGGACCCTTGGAGCCCTCAACCCGTGGCCATAAATACATATTAGTCATGGTGGATTACGCCACCCGGTACCCAGAGGCGGTTCCCCTGCGCTCCGCTAATACTAAAAGCATCGCACGGGAATTAGTCAGTTTATTTTCCAGAGTGGGCATACCCAAGGAAGTCCTCACGGACCAGGGTACACCCTTTACCTCGGATACGTTCAGGGAAGTGGCCAGATTACTGAGAATAAAGCACCTGAAAGCGTCTGTCTATCACCCGCAGACTGACGGGCTGGTGGAACGGTTTAACCAGACGCTTAAGCAGATGCTCCGCAAAGTAGTCAGCGCGGACGGCAGGAACTGGGATCAGCTCCTCCCGCTCGTGCTTTTTGCTTACCAGGAGGTACGTCAGGCCTCTACGGGCTTCTCCCCGTTTGAATTGTTGTATGGGTGACAACCCCGTGGCATTTTGGACATAATAAAAGAGGGCTGGGAGGGTGAGGCCCTCCCCTCCTCCAACATATTGGAGTACGTAGTGCAACTGCGCAACCGGCTCACAAAAATCAGACCCCTCCTAAAAGAACACGTGACTCATGCGCAAGCAGCGCAGGCCCGGTGTTACAACCGCAACTCCGTCCTCAGGGAGTTCCGCCCAGGGGACCGAGTTATGGTGCTCGTTCCTACCTCCCACTCCAAGTTGCTCGCTCACTGGCAAGGGCCTTACGAGGTTAAGGAAAGAAAAGGACTCGTCAACTATTTGGTGAAACAGCCCAATCGGCGACCGAGCGAGAGGATCTATCATGTCAACTTATTAAAACCTTGGAAAGATAGGGAGGAGCTTCCCGGCTCCCATAGATCACTCTTCCTCTTCACATGCACTACTGCCCTTAACCTCAGCAAAGAGCTAGACCCCAAGCAGCGGCAGGAGTTAACCCAAACACTCCGAGCCGTCCCCGAAGTAGTGAGTGAGTTGCCCGGCCGGACCTCGCTGATTGCCCATGACATAGTCACGGACCCCGGTGTAATCGTCCGGGAGAAGCCCTATAGACTCCCGGAGGCAAATGAACGGAGGTGGAGTTAGAGGTGCAACGAATGTTGGACATGGACATAATTGAGGAAAGCCATAGCCCCTGGTCCAGCCCTATCGTCCTCGTGTCCAAGCCAGACAGCTCCTGGAGATTTTGTAACGACTTTAGACGTCTGAATCAAGTCTCCAAATTCGATGCCTACCCAATGCCCCGCATTGACAACCTCCTTGAGCAGCTGGGTACCGCTCGATACTTGACTACTCTTGACATGACGATAGGGTATTGGCAAATTTCCTTAACGGCATCCGCGAAAGAAAAAACGGCCTTTAGCACCCCTAGTGGGCACTGGCAATACAAGGTTCTCCCATTTGGGCTGCACAGGGCCCAAGCGACTTTTCAACGTCTGGTAGATAGAGTGCTGAAGCCCCACCAGTCCTATAGTGCCGCCTACCTGGATGACGTCGTCATCTATTCCGGCACCTGGGAGGAGCATCTATTGCAGATCTCGGCTGTCCTCAAAACACTAGCTAAAGCCAGCCTCCGCATCAATCCTCGGAAATGTTATTTTGGCTTAAAGGAGGCCAAGTATTTAGGCTACCTCATGGAATGGGGACAGGTGAGACCACAGTGTTCAAAAGTTAAAGACATCTTGGAATGGCCCCATCCGAATACCAAGAGGCAGATGCAGGCTTTCTTGGGGCTAGCGGGGTACTACCACCGGTTCGTTCCCCATTTCTCCGAAAGAGCAGCACCCTTGACCAATTTGACAAAGAAGGGCGCTCCCTTCCCCACGCATTCAGTGACCTAAAGAAGGCCCTAACGTCGGCACCTGTATTGAGGACGCCCGATTTTGGGCTCCTTTTTATTCTCCTGACCGACGTTTCGGACACAGGCCTGGGCGCCGTGTTGAGCCAAAGTGTCGATGGTGTCGAACACCCTGTAATGTATCTAAGCCGGAAACTGATGGACCGGGAGACCCGGTACGCGGCAGTGGAGAGGGAGGCCTTGGTCATTAAGTGGGCAGTGACCCATCTCCGTTATTACCTGCTGGGTCGCGAATTCACTCTGGTGACTGATCACGCTGCACTTCAGTGGATGTCCCTACATAAAGAGTCGAATCCGCAGGTCACCAGGTGGTTTCTGGATTTACAGCCGTATAAGTTCTCTGTCACTTATCGGCGAGGCACCCTTCAGGCCAGTGCCGATGCCCTCTCTCGTATTCACAACCTCTCGGTTAGGTCCGCCCAACCTGACGGTCTTGGGTTAAGGGGGGGATCATGTCACGCACGCGCGAGTAGGAGACCGTGGATGGATTCGAATGCACCTGGGGACACATTCGCTGGCAAGGAATGGCGGGGTACTAACTTTCTCCCTCTGCTTCCTCATAGGAGAAAGGACCTTCCTCCACCATAAGCCAGGTTTTGACCGCAGTACGTTACTTCCGCCCTTCCTCCGCCATCTTGTCCTGACGTCATCAATCCCATCCTCCCTCACGGTCCTTCCCAGCATTCCTCCACTTCTGGCTCCTCCCTAATAAAATGACCACCGACGCCATGATACGGCGTCACGCATATGAACTGTTTTGTTTGTATTTTGACCTGTTTTTTTCTTTATTGTGGATCGTCTGCAATATACGGGGCCGGAAAACCCCAAACCTTTTTGCTGTCTCCTTCTGAATCTGTTACAATATATATATAGATATATAGATATAGATATAAATATAGATATATATACACATAGATATGTATATATGTATATATATATAGATCTGGTGTACAAATCCTTATCATTTGATAAGTTGCTGCCAAATATTGGAAAAAATCTGTATAATTTGTTCAGGGAGAGACCATAGGCTATGTCCTAATCCAAAATTTCCACCCTGGGGTTACCTTTGATTTTTTTCTTTTTGTTTCTTTTTAAAACAGTTTGAACAAGAGTGCTACCTTTATAGGGCAGAGCAAGCGAAACACCAGAGCAGACTGAAGCCAGATGAGCACACAAACAAACCAGAACTTAAAGTGACTTACCCATGCAATTCTGGGTGCTGTTTCTAGTATAAATATATATGAGTGTGTGTGCATGTGTGTATGTACTGTCAGGCATGTGTATCTACAGGGCTTTCATAAGGTAAGCAATACAACTTCGAGTCGAGAAGAGGCACTGTTGCTAACACATTCTCCCTTTTCATATAGAGTACTGAAGGATGTCAGCTGGAGGACACGTGATTCCACTTGCCCTTCAGCCAGGCAGGCATGTAGGCATTCATTGTTGAACCTATGTCTGAAGAACAGGGATCTCAGAAGCAGAATTAATTCACCTTTTTGAACAATTATTATATCTTTATCCTTTTTCTTTCACTCAATTAAACAAGGTTTACTAGAGTGGTAGTTCAGCGTATCATGCTGCTTTTTCTCTTGTTTTTATAGTATCTATACAGGATGCTTTTTTAAAAGTCCAAATTTCAATCATCCTAGACCATAGTAAGTGGTCATGGGGGCCTATCACAGCAGCATGAGGTGAAAGACAGGAGCACACCCAGCCCAGGGTGCAAGTCCATTGCTGGGCCCAATAACACAGATGCACATACAACACTCACAGAGGGTCAGTTTATCAAAGCACAAAGCATAAGCCCTCTGGGTTTTAGAAGTAAAAGTACAGTAGTCTGAGAAAATCCAGAAAGAGACAGGAAGGACATGGAAACTCAACTTAGACAACAACCAGGCACTGGATTTGAATTCAGAATGTTGGATCTATGAGGAAGATGTGTTAGTTGCTATCCCACTGTGAATTTCACATACACTGCAATTAAATATAATTAACTTAAGAGTTAACAAATACTATCATGCAATGCCCAGTACATCATACAATCTGATGATTTTCTAAACACTGCTATCTGGAGCCTGAAGTTGTGCTAATGCAGTCACATGCCATCTCTGAAAAAATTATGTACATTCCCTCTTTTAAGTAAGTTTAATAGTAAAATTTACTATTCTTCAGATTTTAGGAAGTATTCTGAAAAAGTTTTCATGCGATTAAGAAATGAAAGTTTCAGTATCATTCTTACATTGAAGAGTGTTTAGTCATCTCAGATCAGGAATATTGTGGCTTCAGAATTTATTTTCTTCCAAATCAAATGAGTCGGGGACAAATGAACTGTAACAGTGCATGTTCTCATGTTCATTAATGAAGTATTAAAAAATGTAAAGGGGACTGGCTAGTGACACACAAATTAAACATTTTTGTAAACAAATATCAGCTTTTATTTGAAAGATGTGTTAGAAAAGCAGCCGTGGTTCAAGAGAACAGGATGGAGTGCTTAGAGGAAATGAGCCTGTATACATGTACGCTGCCTCCCCTTCCCAAATGTCACTGTGAGCTGGCTAGTTTTTGGGAAGAAAGCAGTTTTAAAGACACTTTTTTTTTTCAAAGAAGATAGTAACATTTGCAGCCACTAGGGGGAACCATTTTATGGTCGAGTGAAGGTTTTTCACCAAGCAGAGACCCACCTGCACTGCTTATTGAATGAAGCAATCCTCTATCATTACAGTGCTTCCTATCTCTGCTTGTACGTATGCATTGTAGAAAAAATAACACGTTAAAAACAAAACATCTTTTCCTCCCCTTTAATTCAATCTACTGAAAGGGCAAAATCTTTGAAGCACAATACAGCTGAATAGAGAAGTAAATGTGACTGAGAAGAAATAGACAATTGGAACATTAAGGCTGCTGAGACGTGCCGTTTACAAACCAATAGCGAATGCAAAAAAAGCTCCCCTGTTATTATGGCATCAGGAGTCGTGTAAAAATCTTCCTTAGTAATCCTTTATTTGGAGTATATTTTTACTTAAAAACCCCTTAGTATTTTGCACCAGGTGTTGCCTGTCTCTTTCAGGACATGATTAATCTTGGCTGAAGACAATGCAGTGTTGTGATCCTTTTCTTCTCAGACTTTCAGCCTGCCAAAGTCAGCGGTGTGCTGAGCTCACACGTATTGCATGTTCATTAACTGCTGACTGTTCCTAGGAATCCCATGGCAGCTGTGCTTGCCTGCCTGACTAGCCGTCCTTAACAAATTCCCTCTTGCCTTTGAGTTGGTCTGTCCTCCTGGATGCTATGCTCTGCTGATACATTCTGCATTCCGCCTTTCTCTGTACATTTTTCCATATAAGGAGCGAGAGAAAGTGAGACACTGGAATGTACTATACAGCCCCGGTGCAGTAGGGATGCTTAGAGTACAGCTAAAGTCTCAGTGGAAATGGAGGGGGGTCGAGGAAGAAAAAGAAGATGGGAGTAAAACGAGGATGCAGGCAGGTGTAACAATGGGCAAAAGAGGAGCAGCAGGGACATTTCATTATTGAGTGGCATATCGCAGTGACTGTGATCAGCATCACTTGCATTGTTGCTTATAGAACATTGCAGAAGATAAGGAGTCCCCAGCAAAAATTAAGAAGACCAAGACCCACTTCCAGCAAGGTCTCATGAAGAAGGGATCTTACTTCAGTTTAAAGTGGTAGGGCCTCCCCTCAGACTAGTGACAGTAATAATAATAAGTAAAATATTGTTCTTGGAATGACAAAGTGAAAACATGTTTTCAGGAAGGCTTGCAACTGTTTACAGATGTTTCCTATCCAGTCTAACAGAGCTGGAATGGAATGAACTGCCCAAATCCAGGTGTACAAAGCTTGCAGAGACTTAAGAAAATTTGAACCTGTAATTGTGGTGAAAGGGGCTTCAATAAAGTATTCAATTAGGGTATGAAAACTTATATGATTGAAATATATCAATTTTTGATATTTAATAAGTTTGCAAACGTTCCCGAAAACATGTTTTCACCTTGTAATTATTGTTTATCAAGTGTAGATTGATAGGCAAAAATAGGAAATGTTTCTTTCTAAATCCACTATATACACTGTATATATACTGCAGGTTAATGCAGACAGAGGCTACATATGTGTCCTTGTTCTTGTTCTACTAGACCTGAGTGCAGCATTTGACACCATAGACCATAGTATTCTAATAACAAATTGCCCAGGTCAATGGCTGGGCCTCTCCTGCAGTGTTTTCAATTGTTTTCAGTTTTATTTAACTGGTAGAAAATTATTTGTTATCAGTGGTGATTGTAACTCAGAGATTTGTGATATTCTATATTGCATACCTCAAGGATTTTTTCTAAGCCCACTGTTATTTGAATCTATATTAGGCCAGATGATTTCCAAACAAGAGGTGAACTACCACAGCTATACAGACGACACAGTGCTTTAGCTAGCTATAGCACCTGATAATCCTGATGCTTTGGGCTCTCTGACCCAATGTCAGTCAGTCAGTCATTATCCATCCATCCATTATCCAACCCGCTATATCCTAAAACTGGGTCACGGGCATCAGCTGGAGGCAATCCTAGTCAACACAGGGAGCAAGGCAGGAACAGACCCCGGGCAGGGCGCCAGCCCACTGCAGGGCACACACACACCCACACACCAAGCACACACTAGGGACAATTTAGGATCACCAATGCACTTAACCTGCATGTTGTTGGACTGTGGGAAGAAACTGGAGCTCCCGGAGGAAAACCCACGCAGACACAGGGAGAACATGCAAACTCCACGCAGGGAGGACCCAGGAAGCGAACCCAGACCCAGGTCTCCTTACTGCGAGGCAGCAGCGCTACCACTGCGCCACCGTGCCACCCCTGACCCAATGTCTGTGTTGTATTTCTAAACTGATAGCATGTTGCTGCAACCACCACATGACAAACCACCTGGACTGGGACCCAAGTGCAGCAGGTGGCACATCAGCACCACACTGGAACTGTGTGGGTTTTTTTTTTATGGTTGCTGGAGTGCCAATCCTGCCACAAACCCCCCAGGTTTTCCCTGTAAATTGGAGGACCTGCTTGCTGGGATGGATGCAGATTATCATCATGCGCAGGATGATGTACTTGCACGTTAAGGGCCTTGCTCAAGGACCCAATGGAGTAGAGTCACTTCTGGCATTACTGGGATTTGAACAGGCAACCTTTTGATTGCGGACGCAGAGCCAGCACTCCAACCCTTATTTGTAAAGTAATGAGTAGAAACTTCCTCAAGCTAAATAAGGAAAAAACTGAACTCTTAGTTTTAAATAAAAATAAAAATATTATGGGTACTAGAAATAAACTTGATCTCAGCATTAAAAGTCAAGGTAGAAGTAAAGAATTTAAGTATAATCATGAATCAGACCCCTGCCTGGGGATTTGTTCCTGCCTTGCTCACGGTGTTGACTGGGATTGGCTCCAACAGACCGCCGTGACCCGGTGTCTGACTGACTTTTTGTTATCTGTTGTTGTTGGAAGAAAAAAATTAAGTTTACATAAATTCATAAGTGTAGGTGATATATACACATGTTTATTTTTTAAATATCTAAATATTCAGCTTCATTTGGATCCAGTATTTATGGCCTTAAGTAAGTTTATTAAACATATTCAGTAGCAGTATTAGTCATTTTTATTTTTTTATTCTTATTAGTAGTGTTTTGTATATTATTATTATCATTAGCAGTAGTAGCAGTAGTTGTAGTAGTTTTATTATTAGTAGTAGTCGTAGCAGTAGTATTGAAATTGTTTTTATTGTTAGTGTATCATGCCACAAGTGATACTGTTGGCTATATTAAGTTACAAGCAGTAACAGCACACTGATGTGCTGTACCATTATTATTATTATTATTATTATTATTATTATTATTATTAAGCTCATCAAGACTTACTTGAAGTCATTCATGGCATGTGAACATTTAAGCAACTTGGCTATCTTCAGCATCAACTCAGACCATTCACAGAAACTATTGTGTGATGAGCCAATAGATGACTTTGTCTTCAGAAAATGTACACATGTGCTGTTGTGATGTGCAACGATGAGACTAAGGAAACCCTTAAACATTCAATCTAAAATTTTGATTATTAATAAAAAAACATTTATAATTGAGATTAAAAATTATAGATGAGTTTCTGATGTGTGCTTCTCTGTTTATTATTTATTTATATATGTATTGTTAAAATTGAAGCTGTTGTAGGAAATACCAATGTAGTGGAGCCAGGGATGGTCTTAGGGCCCCAGCTTGGATAGGGGTGGCACTGCATTAACTGCACAGCAACATCATTGCTTGCTCTTATACATTTGCTTCTGTGCCTTCCACAGGAAGGACTATTTTAGATCTGATGCAGCCAGTGCCATAGTTATGTGCATCAAGTACATACTTCAGTATGTCTATGCATTTCTCTAAATGTACACTATCAAGTCTACAGGTACTCCCTGCCACCCTGTTTCTCTACTTGTACTTCCAATCCCAGTGTGACACATTCTAAACTTGAACATATTGTATTATGACCAGCCATTGCATTACCCTTAGATGACTGTGAGGCTTTGAATGATTTTGCAATCCCTTTTGGAAACATATTGACATAATGCAGAGGTTCTCCACTTTACTGAAAAAAACTCCTTCACTGGTCACCCACTAAAGTACACCATACTTCTCCAATGTCTTACCTCTTCTGCAGAGTTGTTATGTTTTTTACAAAATTTTTCATCAGTTCTGCACATGATAACTGGTATCTTGATTACTGTAAAAAACTACAGTATTATGTAAAATAAACTTACATCCAAAATATACAGTCTAAAATATCTAAAAGGCCCAAACAGACTCAAAGTGAGCACTGAGGAGAAAGAGAAGGAAAGCATGGCTGGTATTAAAAATCGTTCAAGAAACTCATCATCTTTAGAGATGTTTTCCAGGCCAAATATCTTTGATTCATTATAACTGCAAATAATCACTTTCTCATCTACTGTATATGAAATATAACTGGGACATCCAGAGTTTTATTGGGCATTTATTTATCTCTAACAGAGTGCACCTACCAATCTGTTGTTGAAGGGTTACCTCTGCTGAGACAAAACTCACTTTGCAGGCCATGAAAGTACAAATGAAAGCAGACCTGATACTGTTACTGGGTCACTGTTCCTACCCTGCTGTGCCCACACTTACTAAGATTACAAAATTAGCAGTTTCAGTGGTAGGAAATGTGAAAAAGGTGCTATCTCTACCTCCACTTTTATTTTCCAAAAATGTAAAATGTCATTTATTATTTTAGTTTAATAGCTAATGGAAATAAATTTTTATGGCCAAAGGAAGTTTTTTTCAGGTGTTTGAAAGCTTTCTATGGTGTTCTAATTTCCGTCATTGTTTAAGTAATATAGTGTCCTGATAAATGGAGATAGTCTAAGTTGCTTCTGAATGAGTGCATGTCTTGCCACAATTTGCCATATGTTTAAGAATGAACATGAAGATGTTCATATTCAGTCAGTTGTAGAAATGCACAGTGAGGCATCAAAGAAGCAGTCCATAATCTTTGCATTGATTACTCCCAGGGAATATGATTTTAAAAAACAAAAGCACATTTTAATAGCATTTCTGGAAAAGATAAACCTTGCTGGAGAGCATGATTTTAAGTATTGACGATATGAAAGATTTGCTGACCGAGGCTAACTGGCTATTTTCCCAACTAGGAATCCTACTGTACCGCATCATATGACAACCTGGTATTGTGTCTGTCAACTATAGTATTAAAGGTTCTATACCTCTGTGACACCTCTGATTTTCCCTTTCTGATCTTTTATTTCATGGCCATCAGAAAGAGCTTGATCAGGGTAGAAATGACAACTAAAAGAAGGGTAACAGCTGGTAATAATAGTTAACACAGTTTTATTAAAAAATGTAAAAAGAAAAAATACTAACAGACATTTTGTCACTAGGAACAGCCTAATCAGTGGCATCATGGTCAGTCCATCACAGGATACACTCATGCACATACCTATATACTCTTAAAAATAAAAGTACCAGAGAGAGAGAGAGAGATGTCACTGGGGAACCATCTTCACTCCAAATAGGCCCAACCACATGAAGGTTCCAAAAAGAACTACTTATTGATTTAGGGCTGTAATAGGCTCAGTAGTGTGAATAGTAATGGATAAATGGTAACAAACTTGTGAAATACCAATGGGTCATGATTTTTAAAGGACTCTTAATGCATACAATAATACAGGCTAAGTCCAAATTTTCTTAATCTGTCAGTATCCTACCAAACATTAAACATAAATTTTTGTTCTTACTTATTACAGAGTTATTCAAAGTACAACTAATCAACTTTATATTCAAAGAACCTTTTTCAGAATGAAATGGTACTTTGGCAAGCAATGGTTCTATGAGCAACCACACAATCCAGTAAAGAACCATATAGTGCCATTAAAGAATAATTATTTTTAAATGTGTACCTACTCATACAGAAGATGCATGAAGTCAACAGGCAACTTAACTTGAACATCTTTAGGTTGTAAGAAGAAAGCATCATTTTTGGACTATAACTGTGATATTCTGTATGTTCATACTTTGTGAAAGCTGCCTCTTCAAGACCAAATATGCTACCTGCATCAATGAATGAAAGACTTTACAGTAAGGATTTGCTTTGTATTTCTGTTTTTGTTTATCTTTTACCATTATATGGTGCTTCCATAAGGTACCCCAACACTTTATCCATGTCCATGGATTTATCACGGAGATGTCAGAACAGGACAACCTCAGAACCTTGCTGCAACAGCATGATGATCAAGTGGGACACCTGCAAGCAAGTCACAGAAGTACAACACACAGCCGAACAGTAAAGAGCATTTCCTTTAACTTTAATGTATTTATTCTTCCATACTAACCTGCTTAGGTTTTAATTTATTTGATTCATACTGGGTCCCCTCTGATCTCATTTTTATTTATTTATATATATATATATATATATACTGTGTATTGTCACACACGTGTGAATAGGAGGCAGCTGAAGGGCTTAAAGAATACTATTAACACGTCTGCCATGGGGGCGGCGGAGTGCACTGACTCTTTTTCTGTCTCCTGCAGTCCTTTCCCGGGAAATCCCACCAGTAGCAGGTGCCTCAACTCATAGCACGTCACTTCCAGTTCTGACCTCAAGGATGACATTACAACCGGCCCCTAGAATGACATCACTTCCCCCAGACTCCCTATAAAGCCTCTGGATTTCAGTTCTGTTTTGGACTCAGTCTTGTAAACTATTCTAGTCTTAAAATTCTTTACTTTTGTCAGCCAGGAACATATTATAAGGGTGGCTGCCTCAAACCTTTATCATGTCTGGAGCCTCGTTTTGTCACAATATCTACATTAATAAAAGGCAAAGCCCTCACTGACTCACTGACTGACTCACTCATCACTAATTCTCCAACTTCCCGTGTAGGTAGAAGGCTGAAATTTGGCAGGTTCATTTCTTACAGGTTACTTACAAAAGTTAAGTGGATTTCATTTTGAAATTCTATGCATAACAGTCATAACGGTCGACAACGCCCGCCATGTTAAACGTTCTTATTTATGGCCCCATCTTCACGAAATTTGGTAGGCGGCTTCCCTGCGCTAACCGAAACTGATGTACGTACTTATTTCAGTGGTATGACGCCATTGTCGGCTGCCATATTGAACTTTCCAATGGTCTTTGTTACCTATGGGACCATCTTCAAGAATTTTGGTACGCGGGTTCCCAACGCTAAATGAATCCTACTTACATACATATATACGTCCATAGCCTGCAGCTCGGTTGCCGTGTGAGGCAGCGTTGGGTCCCCCATCCCCATATAGGCTATATATATGTTGTTGGCTGCCTGCCTATATAAGGCCGTCCGTCGCTCGGTTCTCTTCATTCCCTTCCTTGCTTCGCCACGGTATTCACGTCTCCCTGCTGATAACTGCAGCCTTTTTATTTAATCCATGGATTCTCCGCTGTTTTATTGTTCATTTATTACGATTATAGTTATTGTATAGGTATTTTAGACTTAGTTTACATGGTTCAGGTACCCATTTCCTTTATCGTTCCAACTGTACCCCCATTAACATGTCTAGCGAGGTGATCACCATCGATCAAAGAACTGTCACTTACCGAGTGGTTTCCATGCCCCGAGATGGCGCCTGCCTTTTCCATTCTCCGTGTTACATATTGCACGGCCATATCAGGCTCACTCTTGATATCCGGAGGAACATTATGTCTTATGTATTGAATGACTGGAACAGGTTCAAGGTGTGGACTGATGACGGTACAGGAGATAATTATACTACACAGGAGCACTATAAGAATGAAATGCTTAAGCCCTTCACCTATGGTTCTGCATGTGAGTTGATGGCTGCCGCTGAATTATTCGGTTGTCGCTTTCAAGTGTACCGAAATAGCCAAATATTTTACACCTTTGGACAACCGCCAATGCCTCTTAAACATCTTAGATTGACAGGTGACGATTTGAGTAGTGGACACTTTGATGTTTATGAATGTTTAAACTCTCAAAAGCTGGATGCGAAGTTATCGATGAAACCGGTTATATGCTTACAACGCTTGACAGATGCCGAATGTCACTTCAACACAACAAGTCCTACAAATACTAACGTAATTGAAACAAACTATGAAACTCAAACCGGTTATGACAGCAGCAATCCAAGCTGTGAGATTTGAGGCAAGATTACTGTTCACATGGCCAACTGTACGTTGCATGCTTAAGAGTAAGCTCAGCGCACAGCTTGGTCATATTACAGCCGGAGGGCCGAACTGACAGCGTGGCATACAAACAGATCCTTAACAAATAATTATTGGTATATTTTCCCACAGTTTAAAAGGTTTATTTTTCTTCTTAATAAAAATTTTAAGGCAGTACTTCACCACTGCGAAGCACGGGTATTTTGCTAGTATATATATATATAGAAAAGATTAAAGGAACACTTTTGAATCAGAGTATAGTATCAAGTCAGTGAACCTTCTGAGATATTGATCTGGTCAGTTAAATAGCACAGGGGGTTGTTAATCAGTTTCAGTTGCTTTGGTGTTAATGAAATTAAGAACAGGTGCACTAGAGGGGCAACAATGAAATGATGCCCAAAACAGAAATGGTTTAACAGGTGGCACTGGCATTTTTCTCTCCTCATCTGTTCTGACTGTTTTTTCACTAGTTTTGCATTTGGCTACAGTCAGTGTCACTACTGGTAGCATAAGGCGATACCTGGACCCTACAGAGGTTGCTAAGGTAGTTCAACTTCTCTAGGATGGCACATCAATATGTGTCATTGCCAGAACAATTTGCTGTTTCTCTTTCAGCACAGTCTCAAGGTCATGGAGGAGATTGCAGCAGACAGGCTGTTACTCCAGGAGAGCTGGGCAAGGCTGTAGAAGGTCCTTAACCCATCACCAGGATATGCTCCTGTGGGTAAAAAGGAACTGGATGAGCACTGTCAGAGACCTACAAAATGACCTCCAGCAGGCCACTGGTGTGAATATCTCTGACCAAACAATCAGAAAAAGACTTCATGAGGGTGGCCTGAGGGCCTGACGTCCTCTAATGGGCCCTGTGCTCACTGCCTGGCACCATGGAGCTTAATTGGCATTTGTACTAGATACCAGAATTGGCAGGTCCACCACTGGCACCCTGTGCTTTTCAGAGTTAAGAGCAGGTTCACCCTGACCACATGTGACAGATGTGAAAGGGTCTGGAGAAGCCGTAGAGAACGTTATGCTGCCTGTAACATCGTTCAGCAAGACCTGTGTGGTGGTGGGTCAGTGATGGTTTGGGGAGACATATCCATGGAGGGATGCAGAGACCTCTACAGGCTAGACAACAACACCTTGACTGCCATTAGGTATCGGGATGAAATCCTTGTACCCATTGTCAGACCCTATGCTGGTGCAGTGGGTCCTGGGTTCCTCCTGGTGCATGACAAACTTTCACCTGACCTGAATCTAATAGAACACCTCTGTGACATTATGTTTCAGTCCATCCAATGCCACCAGGTTGCACCTAAGACTGTCCAGATCTGGGAGGAGATCCCCTAGGACACCATCCATTCATCCATCATCCAACCCGCTATATTCTAACTACATGGTCACAGGGGTCTGCTGGAGCCAGTCCCAGGAGTGAACAGGGCAGGGAGCTAGCCCACCGCAGGGCACACACACCAAGCACACAGTAGGGACAATTTAAGAGTGCCAATCTACCTAACCTGCATGTCTTTGGACTGTGGGAGGAAACCGGAGCACCCAGAGGAGACCCACTCAGACACGGGGAGAACATGGAAACTCCACCCAGGGAGGACCTGGGAAGTGAACCTGGGTCTCCTAACTGCGGGGCAGCAGCGCTACCCACTGCACCACCGTGCCGCCCTATTTTTTTATATATATATATAGAGAGAGAATTAATTACATATTTAACATGATGATAATTAATTTAAAATTGTCCTATTTTTTTACACAAAGATACATTATTAAAATAACATTTTATGTTGCAGAATCACAATTGTGAACGGAAATAATGTAATTAATTTAGGGGTATTGATTTATACATGAATCAAATGAATGAGAATTGTTCCTCATAAATGAATGAGACTCGTGCAACTGGTTCTTGTGTAATGATACACGTTAATCTAAAAAAATCAGATAATGATACATGCACAATACAGTCAATGAGTCATAAAAACGTGTGAGCTATAGATATTCCAGTCACAATGAAGGCAATTTCACAAATTCAAACAATTATCTGATCATAAACACATATGAAAGAACAATATAACAATAATGTATTCAAAAATTTTTTGCACGTATTCAAGCATATTTTGAAGTTATATTTTTGGAATGATATGTTCAGTGCTTTCTAGAATCGTCAGAAAATTGATTTTTGTTTGTTTAAATTTTATCGTTTTTGTTTGTAAATATGAATTTTTTTGATAGATAATATGGTTCATATTTGTTACTCATATATTTTTTAATGAGGTGGATTTAAAAAACTCTTATAAATGATGGAGAAAGAACCATGAATTGCTGTAAATGAAAATTACAGATTATGGAAGGTCTTCATAGTGAATGAAAAAATCACTACCATATCACCTTAATTTAAAACGTAATGAAAAAAAAAGCAAAAACAATTACTACTGCATCACCTTATTTTAAAAAGTTATAACAAAGAGAGTCTGATTGAGTTGTCGATCAGCTACAGGGGAATGGGATGGAGGAAGTGATCAAAACTGTAGAGGGGGAAATTTATTATATAATACTACAAAACAACAAAAATACAAAGCGTCCCATTTCCACTTCAGTGTGAATAATGATGCAATAAAGGCTTATTTTTTCCACGCAAAATATTGTAATTAAACAGTACATTAATTACTTCAGAATTACAATTATGAGTGGTCTTCAGATTTTGTAAGACAGTTCCACTGTCAAGCTTGTAGTATGGACATGAAAAGATCAAAATCTTTTGAATTAAACACAGTCAAAGTGAAAAGTATTTTATCGGTCAAAGTGGCTACAACTAAGAAGGACAGAAGAACTGTGTGAAATCAAGGTGCAAAACCCTGCCCATTGACCTGTGCTGATTGCATGCTGAGAACCTAAAAATGAAAATGCAAAGTGGAAAATGAAAATTCAATGAGTAGAGGTGTCGCCTGTGCTTATTTTCATTTTACTTTTTATTTTTGCAGTTTTGCTGCCATTCAGGCTGAAAATGAAATTGCAAATGGTGTTATTTCATTTTATTTTTAATTTTCACATGTATAAACTTGTATAAAAGAGAGATTACATTTTCATTTTATAATTTTATTTTTCATTTAAATATTTGCAGAAAATACCTCCCATAAATTCTAACCCAGCACTTAAATACAAAAGTAAAATGAGTAACACATTAAAATTAGTTTGCCTTTATGCTAGAAGTATCAAAAAACAAGTGAGTTGCAGTTTTATGTATTGGAGCATAATTATGATATTTTAGCATTAGAGCATTAGAGCAGTAGGGACGAAAACAGGCCATTCAGCCCAAAAAGCTCACCAGTCCTATCCACTTCTAAAAAAAACATCAACACTAGTTTTGAAAATCCCTAAAGTCTTACTGTGTATCACACTATTGTATTTAGTAGCTTACTTCAAGTGTCTATGTCTAATGTTTGTACAAAATTTACCCTTAACAAGTGTCCAACTGTATCCCCTTGTCCTTGACTGCTAATTCCATTCATACTTTTAAACACTTCAATCATAGCACCTCTTAATCTTCTTTTGCTTAAACTGAAAAGTCTTAACTCTTTTAATCTTTCCTCTTAATTCATCCCTTGTAGCCCTGGAATCAGCCTAGTTACTCTTCTCTAGAGTTTTTCCAGCACTGTTATCTCCTTTTTGCAGCCTGTAGAACAAAACTGTACACAGTACTCCAGATGAGGCCTCACCAGTGCTTTATAAAGCTTTAGCTTAACCTCCTTGGTGTCCTTCAGGGGTCAGTGCTGGGACCGCTGCTATTTTTAACATATATAAATAATTTGGATAGGAATATACATAACATACCAAGCTAGGTGGATTGGCATATAATCTCGAATCCATTGAATCGTTACATAGGGACTTGGACAGCATATAGACATTGGCAGATTTGTGGCAGATGAAATGTAATGTAAGTAAATGTAAAGTATTACATGTAGAAAGTAAAAATGCTAGGTTTGAATACACAATGGGAAGTCAAAAGTATACCTTATGAGAAGGATTTGCGAATCATAATGGGCTTGACAGTATCAACTTATAGACTGTAGTCAGAAGTAGTTAAGAAGGCAAACAGAATGTTGGGTTATATAGCAGGATGTGTGGAGTACAAGTCCAAGTAGGTTATGCTCAACCTTTATAACACATTGGTGAGACTTCATATGGAGTACTTTTTTCAGACTTCAGGCTACATAGCAGTGCTGGAAAAAGTCCAGAGAAGAATGACTAAGCTGATTCCAGGGCTACAGGGGATGAATTATGAGGAAAGATTAAAAGAGCTGAGTTTTTTTCACTTTAAGCAAAGGAAGATTAAGAGGAGACATGATTGAAGAGTTTAAATTATGAAGGGAATTAGTATAGTCGATCGAGACTGTTATTTTGAAATGAGTTCATCCATTAATTTACCTGACATGTCCACTAAGTTTACTGGCCTATAGTTTCTGGGATCTGCCCAGTTACCCTTTTCATATAACGAGATAGTATTTTCCATTTTTCAGTCCTTCAGAATTTTCCCAGTCCCTTTCCTAAAAATATGTATCAAGAGTTTATCTAACCTCCTTAAGAACTTGGGAATACATATTATATGATATTGGTGATTTGTTTGATTTCATTTGATCTAATAATTAATTCTTACTCTACAATTTCTAGATCACTCAATATCTCCTTAGTAGTCCTTTTTACCACTGGAAGGTTTTAAAAAAATGTACGTTTAGAGCAGTGCTCCACAACCTTTTCGCACCTACGACACACCAAAGTTCTTCCTAGAATTCCGCGGCACGTCAAAAGCTAAAATATATAGCAGTGGCGTAGCTAGGGCTTGGGGGGGACGGGGACGGGGTTGGCAGTCCGCTCCAAGCGCCAGCTATTTAGGGGCATCCAAACTACGGTAGTTTCCTTTTTTTTTTCCTTGAGGAGGCGCAAAAAAAAAATTCTTTCAGCTTTGGGGTGTCAAATTTTTCACCGCCCGGGCAACATGATCTCCAGCTACGCCACTCATTTCTAGATATTAATTTAATACACAAATTTTACAATAAATTTTCGTTTTTTATTATAAGTATACATTTATTATAAGTATACATACATAAAAACTATACTATATTTACTTTAATGCAATCTTAACAATTATTATAACATAATGACTGATTAATGTGATACCTGCGCTTGTTTCAATGAGCACAAAAGTTTTATATTTGGCTCAATATTTGACAGCGCAACCCAAAGTTCTTGGTCAAGATCTTTTAAGCATGACCGCTTATCATTTTTAATTAACACAAGAGTTGAAAAACTTTGCTCACATGAATATGTCGTTGAAAATGGAAGTAGTGTTAGGATGGCCTTGTCGGAAATGCGAGGATATTCTTTCTTAACGGAAATCCAGAAAGCAACGTCCCGTCATTACTTAATTCTATAAATTCCTCTCGAATTTGCAGTGACCGTGCTTCTGTAGAATTTATTGCATTGGTTGCAAAAGGATTTTGAATCCAATCGTATTGTTCTGTATTAATAGAATAAAAATAGTGACCAAATTTCTGCTGAAGCATACTTAAATGTTGCTGGGCCAAATCCACAATTAATTGGTTGTTTTCAATCGTACTATGGTTGGTCCTTTGGTACATTTCTAAACATCCTTTTTGCAACTCTTCCTGCCAAAGTTCGAGTTTTTTTTGAACCCATGTAATTTATCGGAGCAAGTCAATATATTCTCATTCCGTCATTGCATTTTTTTATTAAGTTCATTTAGATGCTCGAATATATCAGCCATGTATGCAAGTTTGGTTATCCAGTAATCATCATCGAGGCGCTGGTATAGTCCGGGCATATTTTGATCTAAAAGAAACTCACGCACCTCGTATCAAAGCTCAAACAATCTGGCCAAAACTTTTCCTTGGGATAGCCAACGAACTTCAGTATAAAACAATAAGGATTCATATTCGGCTCCCATTTCTGCACAGAGTATTCCAAAGATTCCTGAATTTAGGGCTCTCGATTTAATTATGTTTATGATTTTAATGCATTCATTCATCGTGTTCAAAAGTTCCTCTGGCAAATTCTTGACCATCAATGCTTCTCGATGTATGCAGCAGTATGTAATTTGTATTATCAGATTTTTTGTTTTACACAAGAGACAAAACCTTTTTTACTACCCGTCATTGCCGCAGCGCCATCCGTGCAAATAGCAATGCGACTGCTCCACTGAATATTATATATTTTGAAGAAATCATCGGTTACTCGGAAAATTTCTTCACCAGTAGTTCGCTCTGGAACCTCCTTACAAAATAAATAATGTTCTTTAATAAAGTCCTCGTCAACGAAATGTACAATAGCTATCAGTTGTGCTTTATTTTTAATATTGGTTGATTCATCGATTTGAAGCGCAAATTTTTCAGCCAATATCAGTTTTCTAATCAGTGTTCCTAAAATATCGCTTGACATGTCATGAATACGTCTTTTAACACTATCGGCAGACAACTAAACTTTATTCACTTCCTTAGCTTCATTGGGCCCAAGCATAAGTCGAACAATTTCCATGCATGCTGGTTTAATAAGTGTTTCGCCGATAGTATGTGGTCTTTTCTGACGTGCAATTAATTTTGCAACATGGTAGCTAGCTTCTAAGGCCTTTTCAGAAACCATAACGGCCAATTTTATAAATTGCTTCTGTTTTTGATTTTGTTCTAAACGTCTCTGAAAATATTGTTTGTCTTTTTTTGCGTAACTGTGATGGTTTGAATTTAGATGGCGATTTAGTTTACTGGGTGCCGCTGCCTCGTTTGATAGCTGATCACCGCAAATGATGCATTGTGGCTTTGGAGCCGTTTCGTCACCACACCACGAGAATCCATATCGAATGTAGTCTTCGTTGTACTTCCTTTTCACAATCTTCTTTGTTTTTTTTGCAGCACTTGTGCTGGGTTCTTCATCATCTGTATGTGAAGACGAATCTTTTCCATGTAAAAATGTATCCATATTTAAAGGGGTATAAAACTAAATATGAATCACACGAAGAACGTTAACCATACACAATTCAGCGACACAACTAATAGTAAGGAATGATAACTACTGTCGCAAGACAAGTGAATGCGACGTAGCACGACTAATACGTCGGCTTGAATTCAATCTAGGTGAGGGCACGCAGCGCTCTGCCTATCAAGCATACTACGCAGTTGTCTGGTGACTACGTAGGGCCTATGTCGTAGGCGCCAGGCGATGGGATTTATTATTTCAGAGAAATGACACATAAAATTATGAAACCTTTAAAAGGCTATTTACGCGAATATTTCATAGCACGTATTCTCGTTATTGTGTTTCTAAGGAGGACCGTTGAAATATTATTTAGTTAGAAAATTGTCTTATTTGACCGCGTCACACCTGTATCGGCTCAAGGCACAACAGTGTGCACACCGGTTGCGGAGCACTGGTTTAGAGCATCTGCTATTTCATTGTCTTTCACTGTGGTCCCTTTACCTTGTTCCTTGAGATCATGACCCACCTACCTTTATCCATCTGGTCTGTTGTCTCCTCCAGCATCTCTCTAAAGGACACCTGGGCCAGATCTGCCAATTCTCTGCTACAATGTATGCCAGACAGCTCCTCCTCCCATTCAGTGATCCTGAGTTTGTGGTGCTGGATGAGCTGGCATCTCCTGATGATGTAGCCCTCAGACTGGCTCCTTTACTCCTTCTGACTCCATAAGCTCCTATAATATTCTCTCCCCCAAAGTCTTGCGGTTTACCTTTCTATGAGGTTAACTTTGCCTTTCTCTGTTTGTTCCCCTTATTCCTTACTTAAAAGCTCTCCACTTGCACCATTTGGTATTTCTTCATATTAATGAACCCTTATGCTATCGCCCTCTTAACTACCACTGAGAACTATTCAGTCTAGAAAACTCACTCCCTGAATATCCGCTGGTATAGTAATTAATTTCTTACTGCCTGATCTTCTCCTACAGCCACTTGTGTCTGATTGGCACCTTTAAAATGCCATGTCAGCCTACATACCACGGAGCCCTTCTCTTATCTGCTTTGAAGTCCACCACTGTTTTTTTCCCCCAATAAGGAATTGTTGTTTCTGTTATAATACAATGGCAACACTCTGAAAATGGACGTTGTTTTTGGTGAGTTCCATTCTGGCTTTGTCTGTGTATTTTGGGATATTGTGCTCAGAGATGAATCTGCGGTTGGTTAAACTTGCTTGCATTCATTTTGCCATTTTCACAAGCATTCCAGAGAAGATCATGGTGTAACCAATGTATTTTGTTTTTGGAATGCTGCTTCCAGAGTTAAGTTTATTAAATACATGAATACCAAACATGCTGTAGTTTTTAGTACTTGGGATATAAATGTTTACCAAAAAATTGTCAATAGTTAATTGTCTTGATTTAATGTGAGATTTGTGTTCAACAATTGATTTTCTTAGCCCACTGGCCAATGAAATTCAGATTCATTATCAATCTTAGCAAGTTTTGCCATTTGAACTGTAAATCCTTGTGGTCTTCCACTGGGCAATTATCTTAAATGTTATGGTAATTGGTAATTTTCAGTAATTTTATTTCAAAATTCTAATGAAATGTTTCTGTGTTTTCATAACTTCACATTTGTTAGAGTTCAATGTAATGCCTAGTTTCACTTAGACATTTTGAAGGATTTTTTTATTTAAATATTTTAAAATTTGTGCTAGGTTTTTAGTCAAAAATCTAAATTTAAAAAAAATTACAATATTAAATATTGTCTGTCCTAACACAATAAAATTCAAAAGACCATACTCTTTTACAGACATTATAAGGTGTTGCAGTGCCTGTATTCTCCTTGCATGAACAGAGACTTCCCTTTGAAGAAGGCAGGCAACAGTAAATGATGAGGAAAGTTGGATCCCACACTAACAGCCTAGAGGTGCTCCTCTTGGTGCCTGCCCTTGTCTGTTTGGGTTATTGATAGTTTTGCTGAAGGCTTATATTATTACAGAATTAATTAATGTCAAAAAATGTGCTCTCCTTGGCAGCTGGGAGTTACTGAAGGCAATGGACAAGACACTTGTACAGATTTCTTTTAGATTTTTTTAAACATTTATTGTGAGGAGTCAGCTACACTGAAGTGTAAATACTGCTGTAAGCTGGTGTCCTTGTCTGGAAAAGACCTCATCATTTAAAAAAAAAAAGATAAGAAAGCAGCAAGTCAGACATGGAATAAGAACTGACAACAAACCGTAAAGATAATTCAGTCCTACTGTACTTGCTTGGGTTAAACTGACAGACAGTGGATTAAACTTAATTACTACTAGCATTTCTGACAAGCCAGCCATAGGGGACGCCCAATCCAGTGTGTTTCTTCTCTCTGGTCCCAAGCCTGTTAAATGGGGAGGGTTACATCAGGAAAGGTGTCTAGTGTAAAAGTTTGCCAGATTAATATACAGACAAAATGCAAATTTCCATACCGGATGGGTCAAGGCCAATGTTAACAACGGCCGCCACCAGTACTGTTAGACAACAGGGAAATTAGGCTACTGTTGGCCAAACAAGGAGAAGAAAAGCGGGAAGACGTCTCCAGAGACAGGAGGAGAGGAGAAAGGCAAAGAGAGTGGAACTGAGGATAGGAACTTTGAATGTTGGCAGTATGACTAGTAAGGGGAGAGAGAATTAGCTGATGTGGTGGAGAGAAGGTTGAAATATTGCACATGTAAGAGACTAAATAGAGAGAGAGTAAGGCCAGGTGGATTGAAATTGTTCTGTCATGATATGGATAGGAAGAGAAATGGGGTAGGGTTTGGTCTGAAGGAACAGTATGACAAAAGTGTTTTCTGGATGTCTGGAGTGAGTTGGATGAAGTAGTAGACAGTGTACCCAAGGGACATAGATTTGTGATTGGAGTGGATTTTGATGGACATGTTGGTGAAGATTACAGAGGGTTTCAGGAGGTATGGTGCCAAGGAGAGGAATGAAAAAGGTCAAATGATAGTGGATTTTGCAAAAAGGATGGACATAGCTGTGGTGAATACATATTTTAAGAAGAGTGAGGAACATTGGGGGATGTACAAGACTGGAAGAAGATGTACACAGTTTGACTATGCAGTAGGGTCTATCTGAAGGAGATTGAAGACTGCAAAGTGGTAGTAAGGGAAAGTGTAATTAGGCAGCATAGGATGGTGGTCTGTAGGATGATGTTGGAGATCAAAAAGGGGAAGAGAGTGACGGCAGAGCCAAGGATCAAATGGTGGAAGTTGAAAAAGGAAGACTGCAGGGTTGAGTTCAGGGAAGAGTTACCAGATATATGATCAACTACAGCAGAAGTTGTAAGGGTGGCAGCAAGAAGGGTGTTTGGTGTGACATCTGGACACAGGATGGAGGAAAAGGAAACCAGGTGGAAGAATTGGGAAGTACATGAGAGTATAAATTGGAAGAGGTTGGCAAAGAAGAAGTGAGATAGTTAGAGAAATGCAGAAAGTAGACAGCAGTACAAGGAGATAAGGAGTAATGTGAAAAGAGAGGTGGCAAAGGCTAAAGAACAGGCATATGATGACTTGTACGAGAGGTTGGGCACTAAGGAGGGAGAAAAGGACTGGTACTGATTGGCTAGACAGAGGAACTGAGTTGGGAAAGATGTGCAGCAGGTTATGGTGATAAAGGATAATGATGGAAACGTACTCACAAGCGAAAAGAGTGTTTTGAACAGAGGCTTTCAGAAGCTAATGAATAAAGAGAATGAGAGAGAGAAGGTTGGATAATGTGGAGATAGTGAATCAGAAAGTGCGACAGATTAGCAAGGAGGAAGTAGGGACAGCTATGAAGAGGATGAAAAATGGAAAGGCTGTTGGTGCAGATGACATACCTGTGGAAGCATGGAGGTGTTTAGGAGAGATGGCAGTGGAGTTTCTAACCAGATTGTGTAATGCAATCTAGGAAAGTGAGAGGATGTCTGAGGAGTGGAAAAGAAGTGTAGTGGTGCCTATATTTAAGAATAAGGGGGATAAAACTGCTGAGCCACAGCATGAAGTTATGGGAAAGAAGAGTGGAAGCTAGGTTAAGAAGAGAGGTGATGATTAGTGAGCAGTTTCATGCCAGGAAAAATTACCACAGATGTGATGTTTGCTCTGAGGGTGTTGATGGAGAAGTATAGAGAAGTCCAGAAGGAGTTGCATTCTGTCTTTGTACACCTGGAGAAAGCATATGACAGGGTGCCTCAAGAGGAGTTATGGTATTGCATGAGGAAGTAGAGAGTGGTAAAGAAGTATGTAAGAGTTGTACAGGATATGTACGAGGGAAGTGTGACAGTGTTGAGGTCTGCGGTAGGAGTGACGGATGTATTCAGCGTGGAGGTGGAATTACATCAGGGATCAGCTCTGAGCCCTTTCTTATTTGCAGTGGTGATGGACAGGTTAACTGACAACATTAGACAGGAGTTCCAATGGACTATGATGTTTACTGATAACATTGTGATCTGTAGTGATAGTAGGGAGCAGGTTGAGAAGACCCTGGAGAGGTGGAGATATGCTCCAGAGAGGAGAAGAGAGGAGAGGAATGAAGATCAGAAGGAACAAGACAGTATACAAATTTGTTAATGAGAGGGAGGTCAGTGGAATGGTGAGGATGCAGGGAGCAGAGTTGGCAAAGATGGATGAGAATAAATACTTGGCATCAACAGTACAAAGTAACAGGGATTGTGGAAGAGAGGTGAAAAAGAGAGGGCAGGCAGGATGGAATGGGTGGAGAAGAGTGTCAGGAGTAATTTGTGACAGACAGGTATCAGCAAGAGTGAAAGGGAAAGTCTACAGGACGGTAGTGAGACCAGCTATGTTATATGGGTTGGAGACGGTGGCACTGACCAGAAAGCAGGAGAAAGAGCTGGAGGTGGCAGAGTTAAAGATGTTAAGATTTGCATTGGGTGTGACGAGGATGGATAGGATTAGTAATGAGTACATTAGAGGGTCAGCTCAGGTTGGACAGTTTGGAGACAAAGAGAGACGAGATTATGTTGGTTTGGACATGAGCAGAGAGAGAGAGATGCTGGGTATATTGAGAAAAGGATGCTAAGAATAGAGTTGCCAGGCAAGAGGAAAAGAGGTCTAAGAAAAGTTTTTGGACTGTGGTGAGAAAAGACATGCAGGTGGTGGGTGAAATAAATCATAATGCAGAGGACAGGAAGGTATTGAAAAAGATGGTGCGCTGTGGCAACGCCTAACGGGAGCAGCCAAAAGAAGAAGAACAACTATTAGCATTTCTGACAATTGCATTTATAGGTTTATAGAGTCATTATTGTCACATGTAATCACTGGATGGCCAACCTTGTCTAATTAGACACAAAACTGGACTTACACAGCGATGCCAGTGGGCTTTAATTTATCCATATATGTCTGTTTCCTCAGGAGAGTTACCCACCTCATTAGAAAAATGTTGGGTCCATTATATTCTTTATTCTTTTATGCTGCCTTAGAAGTTCTAGCTACCGTGAATAACCCCACTTTGACTGAGTGTTTTTATTGCTCTAATATTACTTTTAATTCTAGTCAAACTGAACTAAGTGTTAAGAATGGAAGCACAATATAGAATTTTAGTTCTTCCCACAACTACTTGGCTCAGAGTTCCTTATGAGCTGTCAAAATAGAAAACAATTGAGCTATTCATTGTCATTGTGATGGAATTTTCAGTTGTAAATTATAAAACAATTGGATATACTGTCAGCTGGACTAGTGCCGGGACAAGTCTGAGGTGACATTTATCTCATCTACTCACTCTCCCAGTTCACTTGGTTAGTGACAGAAGTGGTGCTAAGTTGCCTGGGAGACCAGGAAGAGAATGAAGTTCTAAAGGGTTAGCAACAGATGGCGGATATGATTGTCATACAAATGATAAGGATGCAATGAATAGCCATGCTGCACAGCAGCCACATTAGCAGTTTAGCAAGTGAAGGTTAAGGTGAAATAAAAAGTTTTCAAGCTCCTTTCAAGCCATATGGCTAAAGGCACTACTATATGTTTAGGCTAAGAATGGAAAGATTTGTAATCTGCAGTCACAATAACTTTTGCCATTTGTCAGCATTAATAGACTTAAGAACTTAAATATCAGTTAAAAACTAATCTACTCACAGCTTTAGCAGCTAGATGAATGCAACTGGTTATAAAGTTAGACAGAAGCCCATGGAGAAGTATGTGTGCAAAGTTCTGATCAGATTTGCCTTGCTGCATATTACTGGATCCACAGAAGAGTGTGTTCAGTTCAGAGTTGCAGTAGTCATTTTTCTGTTATCAGCTGTATTTATTAAATCGTTGGCTCTTCTATATTGTGAACTTATGTTATGGTGTTTTCCATTTTAGCTAAATTTGATTAAGCATAAAATTATACAACAAGAAAAATGCAATTAAGTCGAAAGTATAAATAAAATAAAATAAAATAGAGGAATACCACTAGCAAGGACAGTGACATCACTCCTCCATTAACCGGGCTATATAAACATGAAGAGGACTGGAAGTTGGCATTTGGAGTAAGTGATGGGTGAACTTCATTAAAATGATACAAGATTCAAAGCCTCAGTGTCAAACATCCCATCCTTGTTCAGAGTAATACAAGTTACCAAAGGGGTCAGACCTCATGGCAGCTTGATTGAACCCCTTACACCCTGAGGTCATTTTACAGCAATCTCCATCTGAGGATGGGTACCCCAAAATAAAGCCTCATTGTTCAAAAAAATAAAAGTAGTCCAGTCACGTTTTCACTAAAACCTGACAGATACCTTCTCAAATGTTACACAATCTGTGTTTGTGTCAAGTTTAAACATTCCTTTACTTAGAAAGTGTTGCTAAACTAGGAACAAAAATAGGTGTTTTCTCATACAGTATATCTCATGTGCAAATGATGCCAGGTCATTATTTAACCTCTGAGGTGTTCCCAGACATGTTTAATGCACCTGTCTAAAGTTTCATGTTGATATTCCAAAGAAATAAATAGTTACATCATTTGGCACCCTGGGTCCCTTTCCCCTACCCAAAACCTCTCGAAATGGGTATCTTGAGAGCATTTTTCATCTAAGGATGGAACACACAAAACAAAGCTTTAGTATTCCAAATATAAAGGAAGGAAAGTTAATTTTTCCCTAGAACTTGGTGCCATTTTGCAAATGTGATTACATTTGATACAAAACATAAATTGTAAAATTCCTTTGCTTCGAAACTGTTGATAAGCTAGGAAAAAACTAGGCGCTTAGTTAATTTTTTTTTTTTAATTTTTTGTGATTTTTCCATGTACAAGTAATGACACTGAGAGGGCATAGTGACAACAACTATACACACACACATACATATAAGCACAAAACAGTTTTATCTAAAAAATATAAAAGTCTTTGTGTAGACAACTTTATGCATCACTGATAAATTGAGATGAAGTGATAAGCATTGTAATAGACATACATATTATATGTAATACACATTGCGCATTATAAAATGTACATTTGGCTGCTCGATGATAGCATTGTCAATATAACATTACATATAATAATTTTGAGTAACGTCTGTCTACACCATTCAAAACAAAACTAAATGCAAATTACACATAGTAATAGTTTAACAAGTTTGCTTACTCAGGAAACTGTTCCTCTGAACTGCTGTCT
This sequence comes from Polypterus senegalus, assembly GCF_016835505.1. Taxonomy (NCBI): domain Eukaryota; kingdom Metazoa; phylum Chordata; class Cladistia; order Polypteriformes; family Polypteridae; genus Polypterus; species Polypterus senegalus. Next base: position 74,035,351 of record NC_053170.1, on the reverse strand, counting down.
GTGTCAGACTCAAAATCAGCCTACTTTTAATCGCTGTCTTTGGAGGTGGCCTCCAAAAAATTCCCTCAAAATGTGTGAAATCAAAGCTTAATGGTGCCCTAGGACGCTCTTTTATTCTTTGTCCTGCTGCTCCATGCACCTTTAAGAGACACATATAGTTCATTACACACACACACCCAGCTGTGTCTCATTATGTTCATATATGGACATCTGCATATAGTTGGAGACATCATAGTCGCTTCCATCTAATGATATGAAGTTAGCAAGTGTGTGACCAATTGTGTTCGAGCTAACAAACCAGAAATGTGAGATGGTATTTCCCAAAGTTTACCTAGTGTTTCCTCTTATTCGGAGGATATTTCATGATTGATACATCGTATAGTAATGTGCTTGAACTTGTTTTGATCAGGAGAATCAACTATAACTGCTGGTGGGTCACTTGTAGGTACTTGCTATATTTTTGTGAAGTAATATGCGAGAGTGGTGTAATAGAAGTAATAGAAGAGTGGTGTAAAGCTTTTTCTGGTTATCAGCCTACAGTTCGTGTTTGCTTGGTTGATGGCAGGGTTGGTTGAAATCTATTGGTCAGGACCTTTTGATTGATGCATAACACCAGGGTATTCCTTATACAGAATAATTACTACAATTCTTTCAAATATTTTTTGAGATAAATTATGAAACACCACACATATGATTTCATGCATATTGCATATAGGAGTGTGAATTTGACACCCTTTGTTTGCAAACAAGGTATTGTTTGTGTTGGTATGTGGCATACTTCACCTGTATGATATAGCAAAAGATTTTTAAACGATCTCTCGGCTCAGGATGGGGCTGCTCAGGTATTACCTATTAGGTCTACTTGTGTTTATTTTTTTTTTTTGTTGGTCTTTATTTTCAACCTTTTTTTTCTTCTGGAAATTAAATGAGGCTTCTCTAGAGAACCCAAAAAAGACCATGTGTCTTCTTTTAACTATTTTTTCACAATAGATAGATAGAGAGATAGAAGTGATTTATTTGACCCAAGGGGAAATTCAGCTTTTTACAGAAGCTCCGTCTTCTTCTTCTTTCAGCTTACTACCGCCGTTAGTGGTTGCCACAGCGGATCATCTTCTTCCATATCTTTCTGTCCCCTGCATCTTGTTCTGTTACACCTATCACCTACATGTCCTCTCTCTCACCACATCAATAAACCGTCGCTTAGGCCTTCCTCTTTTCCTCTTCCCTGGCAGCTCTATCCTTAGCATCCTTTTCCCAATATACCCAGCATCTCTCCTCTGCACATGTCCAAACCAACACAATCTCGACTCTCTGACTTTGTCTCCCAACCGTCCAACTTGAGCTGAACCTCTAATGTCCTCATTTCTAAGCCTTTCCATTTTTTATACTCTTCATAGCTGTCCTTACTTTCTCCTTGCTAAACTGTTGTACTCCTGATTCACTATCTCCACATCATCCAACTTCTTCTCTCTCTTGTTCTCTTCAGTCATTATCCTCTCAAAGTACTCTTTCCATTTGCTCAACACACTCTCCTCACTTGTGAGTATGTTTCCTTCATCACCCTAACCTGCTGCACATCTTTCCCAGGTCGGTCCCTGTGTCTAGCCAATCGGTACAGGTCTTTATCTCCCTCCTTAATGTCCAGCCTGTCATACAACTCATCATATGCCTTTTCTTTAGCCTTCACCACCTCTCTCTTCACCTTGCGCCTTAACTCCTTGCACTCTTGTCTAATTTCTGCATCTCTCTGACTATCCCACTACTTCTTTGCCATCCTCTTCCTCTGTATACTCTCCTGTACTTCCCCATTCCACCACAAGGTCTCCTTTTCCTCCTTCCTCTGTCCAGATGTCACACAAAGCACTCTTCTTGCTGTCATTCTTGATACACCTGCTGTAGTTTCTCAACTGTGTAATTCTTCACTGACACCCATTGCCTGTCTCACCTTCTCCCTAAACTCAACCTTGCAGTCTTCCTTTTTCGAATTTCACCATTTGATCCTTGGCTCTGCCCTCACTGTCTTCCTCTTCTTGATCTCCAACGTCATCCTACAGACCACCATCATATGCTGCTTAACTACATTTTCCCCTGCCATCACTTTGCAGTCTTCAATCTCCTTCAGATTGACTCTTCTGCATAGGATGTAATCCACCTGTGTGCATCTTCCTCCACTCTTGTACATAACCCTCTTCTTAAAATATGTATTCACCACATCCATGTCCATCCTTTTGGCAAAATCCACTATCATCTGACCTTCTTCATTCCTCTCCTTGACACCATACCTACCCATCAACTCCTCATCTCCTCTGTTCCCTTCACCAACATGTTCATTGAAATCCGCTCCAATCACCACTTTCTGTCCCTTGGGTACACTGTTCATCACTTCATCCAACTCACTCCAAAAATCTTCTTTCTCACCCATTGCACACCCAACTTGTAGTGCATATGCACTAACAACATTCATCATTACACCTCCAATTTCCAGCTTCATAATCGTTACTCTGTCTAACACTATTTTCACATTCAAAACACTCTTGACATACTGTTCCTTCAGAATAACCCCTGCTCCATTTCTCCTCCCATCCACACAATTTGAATCCACCTCCAATCCACCTGGCCTTACTCCCCTTCCATTTAGTCTCTTGCACACACAATATATCAACCTTCCTTCTCTCCATCATATTTGCTAACTCTCTCCCCTTACCAGTCATACTGTCAACATTCAAAGTTCCTACCCTCAGTTCCACTGTCTTTACTTCCTCCTCTCCTCCTGCCTCTGGACATATTTCCCCCCTCTTCTTCTGCTTCTTCTTCTTTGGCCAACAGTAGCCCAATTTCCGCAAGCACCCTGTTGGCTAACAGTATTGGTGGTGGTTGTTAACGCGGGACTCGACCGATTCGGTATGAAAATTTGTATTGTTGTCCACATATTGATTTGGCAAAATTTTACACCAGATGTCCTTCCTGTCGTAACTCTCTCCGTTTATCTGGGCTTGGGAGTGGCACGAAGAAACACACCAGTTTGTGTATCCCCTGTGGCTGGGTTTTTTTTACAGAAGCTCAAAGAGAAATAAAGTAATACTATAACAAAGAAGAATACACCCCCATTACACACTAATTACTAAAAAGAAAGAAAACTTCTGACTTGGCAGTCACAGTCATAGTGAGTCATTTTGCAGCAATATTGATGTTGGTGTAAAGGGTAATTTGTTAGCTGAAAGTGCTCACTGTTAGTGTGCCAGAGAGAGGACATGCAGCATTGTTCATAATGGCAATCAGTTTTGCTTTCATTCTCTACTCCACTAGGACCTCCAGTCCAGGTAACTCCAGGTGTGAGTATATTCCATTGCTGAGTCTGCCTTTTTAATTAGCTTGTTGATTCGGTGGGCCTCGCTTGAAGTGCGGTTACAGGCCATGATAATATAGTGTTGAGAATCGCAATGGCCTCACAGTTGTAGAAAATATGAAGGATGTCACTACCCACGTTTAAAGACTGCACTCTCCTAAGAAAAAATGTCATCTGCTCTGCCCTTTCTTATGTAGTTCCTCTGTGTTACTAGGCCAGTCCAGTCTGCTGTTGATGTGGACCCCCAACTACTTGCAGCAATGCACTTCCTCCACATCCACTCCCTCAACATTGACTGGGAGTACAGGCTCTTTGGTGCGGCCAGTGTTAATAATCAGTTCCTTGGCTTTGCTGATGTTAAGTTGCGGGAAATTCTCTTTGTACTCATCCCCCTTTCAGTACGCTCCATTAGTGCAGAATCATCTGAGATAAATACAAGCCACGCTTGGAAAAAATCAGGACAGTATGGAGAATGTAAATAAAAACAGAAAGCAGTGATTTCAAAATTCACTTTGACTTGGAATCCATCACAAATAGCATAAACACAAGATATTTAATGTTTAGTCTTGTCAGGTTCATTTTTTCATACATATACATCCATTCTTGTTATTGAGAGCACTCAACACATTCCAAAAGCAGTTGGGATGAGACAATTTAGTGCCAATAAATTAAAAAGAAAATAATGATGTGAGTTGAAACAAATGTGATTATAATTTTGCTTTAAATTAAAGCTGCATCCAGGAAAGGCTCCTTGAGGAGCAAAAATGAGCCAAGAATCTCCAATTTTCCCCCAAATGCAAGAGAAAATCATTCAGAATTTAAAAACAATGTTTCTCAAAGACAGACAAAGACTGTACATAATATAATTACACGTTGCAAGGAATCTAGAGAAATATAGGTATGTAAAAGGCAAGGGAGCAAGCTAAGCTGACTGCCCATGATCTCCAATCCCTCAGACGTGACTACATCGTGATCTGTCTTTATCAATATGTGATATAACCACATGGGCTCAGGAGTACTTTGCCGCTGCACTTATGGTGAATTTGAGAGGGGCCATAACGCACTACATTGCTTTCAGTTCTATACTAGTTTGTACATGCTATTAAATTATGGAAGTAATCACAGAGAAATACACTTGTGCTTATGTGATTAGAAATGCAAAAGTATCTGCCTACATGCTTTTTCTGTCATTTATTTCCTCTAACAAATTAGAAACACTTACTGGTACCAGTGCAAGACATACTTGCAGGCTGAGTTAATAATGTAAACTATACTTTTACAAGGTAATTCTTAACAGCCTGTGTGACGATACAGTATGTATATGCTATGTGTAGCATTTAGAGCAATTAAGGTGACATCATGGATGGAATCCCTCAAAATAATAAAAGAATACACAAAAACAAAATGGCAAATTTGATTAATTCTGAACAGAATTCTGTATTGTCTCACTGAGTGCTGAGCTAGAACTGATAGAAAAAAAATGCAAGGACCAGGAGACACAATTCTAACCAAAATAAATCGGGTTTGGATCAAAACCAGGATGTCTGAATTCACTAGCAGAAAAATTACAAAAACAAACATCGTTACCAGGAAAAAAATGACTAAAAAGAGAAATGCCTATGAGAATTCTACTTTTGTTCATCCAGAAACTTTAATGATTCTAAAAGAAGTCATGCCAGTTTAAATGCCATCACCCTACTGGTGGACTTTCTGTGACTACACTCTAACAATCTGTTGTGTCACATGCTAACAACAGAGAAACAAAATGTATCCCAAAACAAAGATATAATCGTAGCATAAATAAAAATAATTATAACTCAAATATATTTATTCAGAAACAAAAATAATAAATGTAATTAAATTCTTATTGAAAATCACAGGAAGCACAGAATTTAAAAAAATTATGGGGCACGTAGACACATTTGTAAGAAAAAATTAAGGAAAAATGTTCTTAACTAATTATACAAATACTCCAATTTCATGATAAAACCTAAGACAGTCCCACTGCTGGTTTATTCAATACTGTGAACCCCTTCTTTACTTATTCTGTTGGTATCTTCGTCTCTTTTGGGTGGTTTATTTACATGTGACTGCAATTTTTGTTGTTGTTGCAGGAGAAACAAAAGTGCAAAACTGGTGCTGTTGTTGCTCTGATTTTTATGATGTCTTAGGTCATTTTGAAGGCTACTATTAGACCTTGTTTTCTTATTTTTATAGGATTCTGACATCCACTTCAGGGCGGGGTTCTGTTATGCACAAATGTAGCTGGAGCTCAGTCTCTCAACAATCAGAAACTGGATTACGCTGATTCTGTAAACAGATGGCTATCATTTAGTTATTTCTACCCCTGAAACCCACAGCTTGATTCGGCCAACCATAGATGTGTCATCATTTCCCCTTTACTTTGATTTATTATTTTTTCTAATTAATGTAGGTATTTCTCTTATTTATTAAGTTCCTATGGGTCCTATTTACTATGTGTGATACTAATGTACCAGTTATAACAAGACTTCTTTTCTACTGTATATCTTATCCCAAGCAGACACTGCAGGTTTTAGTCTCATTTGCTGGAGTTTGTGAATGCAGAAAATTTTACTGAATGTATGCTTAATTGTTCAAGCTGCAGGGCTTCAGAAGATGCAACACTATGTATTACTAGGTGAGCTTTGTGAGGTGTTTGGGCTAAACAGAAAAATAATATTTTAGTTAAGGAAATATGTGGCTTTTTAGAGAGTGAGGCAAAATGGGAAATCGAGATTGATACCTTTAGAAATAATTTTTATTAGTATTTGTACCATATTTTTACTTTATATAGATGGTTAATTGACACAGACCAGGAAATCTGCTGTCTCCGGGCAATCTCAAAGCATGGTAAAGTGTAGCTGCTGTAGGGCTGTGTTCATATAAAAATGTGGGTATATGCTTTGGTTTAGTGTCTCAATTACTGATTATTCAATGAACTACAAAATAAGCCATTATGTGGTAGCACCACAATAAACTTTGCTTCGTGTTTTCAGTCATTCTTTAATAATATTAAATATAATTATTATAAGCATTCATTGCAAACCCAGTTTTTATGTAGTATTCTAGCGTCTTCATCAGATATAAGACAGTCCATTACAGAGAATATCATACCTACACCAATAATCAAATACACTTTGCCAGTTAATAGTGACTAGCCACCCTGACATTATGTATTTGAACAGTTCAGGGTTATCAAAATCCTCACAAGTAATGTACAGGGAGACTACGGAGGGCTTGTGTAAGCCCCACACAGGAGAACACTGTGGCAAGTCGCTGGGGCTGTGACCCAGCCGGGACGCCTGGAAGGACCGGGAGGTGGCATGTACGTCCTCTGGGCCACGAGGGGGCAACCGCCCTGGATTAGAGGAGGACCACGGGAGAAGAGCAAAGAGTTTCAAGCCTATTGGGGGCCGTGGCCTCCGCCAGGGGGTGTTCCGATTCTCAGAGGGCCGGGACTGATTTACTTCCACCACACCCGGGAAGATGGAGGAGGATCCCTCCAAGGACGCCTGGAGTGCTTCCAAGTGCTCTTCCCCCCCACCAGGAAGTGTCGTCAGAAGGAGCACCTGCAGCACTTCCTGCTGAGAATAAAAGGGCCCGCCTTCCTACAGTCGGGGAGCTAGAGTCGGGAGTGGGAGAGAGACAAGACTTCCGTGGAGAGAGGAAAGGGAAGAAGCCCAGAGGAGTGGTGATTGGTGTGAGGAGCACAGTGTGTTGTGCAGGACTGTGTTGTGATGGAGGAAAAAATAAACGTGCTTTGTATAAAGATGCGGTGTCTGTCTGGTGGTGTTCGGGCATGTCTCCCAACACCCAGCTGAGAATCTAATTGGCAAAATGGCATCCAAGTTTCCTGAGGGGCTGCTTTTATTGCTTATTACATAGTTTATCAAATAAAGAAATGAAAATATTTTATTGTACCATTATATAAATATTTAGTTTAAAAAAATGTACATATTGTTAAAACATCCCACCTAAAATCCTGGTCTTGGAGAAGTAAAATTGTTTTTGTACTGGAAAAATCTTTACAGATTTCAGGGGTCCTGTTCTATTTTAAGGCTACATCTGAAAAACTCCTATAGGTGGAAGAGCACAAAATTTAATGATCCAAAACTGACTCCAATTATATTTCACTTTAAATTTCACAAAAAATCTAGAGAGAAGCCACTTTCTGGGCTCGTCTCCACAAGCAGTAGGCCAGAAGAAAAGCATGTTAGTTCATTTTCATGAGCAGGTAAGATCCAGATGTAAAACTGGCCCTTGGGATGCTCAGCACTGCTTGAACTGGTAGACAGGATCCACACCAGTGCAGAAGCTTAATGTTTGCAGCACTGACTGTTAGCTCCATAAATGGAACGGGTTCAATGCTGGAAAATGCACCGTGGAAAGAGAGTCCCAACTTACCGTACCGTCTCAAAGAGATAACAGCAAAAATATCAAAAAACAATCTCAACACACATAAGAAGTTTATACTTAGCTTGTATTAAATAATCATTCATCATAGGTTGCTTAGATCAATGGTTGTGGTGCTCAAGCACATTGGGAGTCCAGCAGTTAGGTTCTCAAGTGCCTGGGTGTAGTAACAATTTATAACTTTCAGATAATACTGCGTTGGTACAATACATTTTTTTAACCAGGACCATTTCTCCTCTTTTGCTAAAAATCCCTAGAAACAAAGAACTTCCTTAGTATGTTTCCTAGCAGAGTCCCCAAAATAAAGTAGTTTCTCACTGACTTAATGGCATAATAATGAGAACAAATTGTAAAAACATGTAATGAAAAGAAAAAGTATGCAGTAGATTATAAAAAAAAATATATATATATATAAAGATATATAAAAAATCTATATTGTATACAAAAGAATAATATTTCATTAGCATGGCAGAGCTTATTAAATGCACAAAACAAGTGCATTGAATATTGATTGGGCTTCAGTGTTTGCTATGCTTAAAGAGCACCAGCCAGTTTAAGTCAAACTGGCCTTTAATAAGGGTTTTGAGGAGTCTGTTTAGCCATCAGCTCCCATTTTTCTTCTAGGAGAGTTGAGAATCTGCATTCTGCCACGAGTTCTGTTCCCTGTTACAAGGACAAAAAGTGGGTAATACGATATTTCTGGGATTTTATACTTAGTAGGGTGTGAGGATCTGAGGATAAAGCTTTGTGATGTGTTAAATGCCACTTGAAAGAGATCTACAAAAGGAATAACTATTCCAGGATGGATCTGGGGAGGAAGACCTACACATTATGATATGTACATCTGTTTTGATGAAGAGTGATGTGGGAATCATAGAAAGCAGTTTTGATTATCATTCCCTTGAACCAGGGATCAAAGAAATCAGAACTATAGAGATAGGAAATGAAAAACTGGTGGACAAATTCAAGGTTTTGGAGGAGGCGGGCAGGTAGAAAAAGTGAGGCAGCTATTATTGAGATAAGCTTAAAAAATAAATATATGGTCTTACTGTAGGATAGGGGTAGGCTGAATATTAAAAAGTCTTATAACTTATAAGTATTATCTCTGGTGTGGTAAGTTTGATAGAAAAGAGCCTATTGCCAAGTACAGTCAGCCAAATAGATATTAACTCAATTTGTCACTTGAGCCAACAGAGATCTCATTTGGTTCAAATGGTTAAGACTGTTTCTTTCTGCAATCAATATGAAGTGTAGGCCTGAGTTTATGTCCTGGGATGACAAGGAAAGGAGCACTGTCCAAGAGAAATGAACCCTGTTAGACTGGTTCAGTGATTCTGGTTCATAAAGCAGCGGCAGTGTAAGGAGTACTTTGTCATAGATGGTAAGATTGTGCAAGGAGAGAGTGTAGCGGGGCTCGAATTGACCAGCCTGCTATGAGGAAGTGACACCTTTCCAGTCAGTAGCTCTATGAGTCACTTGAGCTGATGGCATGCTACTTTAGTTCAACTTGCTAAAACAGAGAAAGGATCACTGCCCAACCAAAGAGAACCCATTTATAGGCTTACTAGCAAAATACCCGCGCTTCGCAGCGGAGAAGTAGTGTGTTAAAGAAGTAATGAAAAAGAAAAGGAAACATTTTGAAAATAACGTAACATGATTGTCAATGTAATTGTTTTGTCACTGTTGTGAGTGATGAGTGTTGCTGTCATATGTGTATATAAATATATATATATATATCTATATCTATATATATATATATATATATATATATATATATATATATATATATATATATACTAGCAAAATACCCATGCTTAGAGCGAAGTACTGCATTAAAATTTTTATTAAGAAGAAAATTTAACCTTTTTAAACTGAGGGAAAATATGCCAATAATTATTTGTTAAGGATCTCTTTGTATACCATGTTGTCAGTTCGGCCCTCCGGTTGTAATTTGACCAAGCTATGCGCTGAACTTACTCTTGAGCATGCAACTTACAGTTGGCCATGTGAACAGTAATCTTGTCTCAAATCTCACAGCTTGGATTGCTGCTATCATAATCGGTTTGAGTTTCATGGTTTGTTTCAATTACAACAGTATTTGCAGGATTTGTTGTGTTGAAGTGACATTCGGCATCTGTCAAGCGTTGTAAGCACACAACCGGTTTTATCGATAAAGTCACATCCAGCTTTTGAGAGTTTAAACATTCACAAACATCAAAGTGTCCACTTGAAATCGTCACCTGTGAATCTAAGATGTTTAAGAGGCATTGCTGATTGTCGAAAGGTGTAAAATATTTGGCAATTTCGGTACACTTGAAAGCGACAACCGAACAATTCAGCGACAGCCATCAACTCACATGCAGAACCATAGGTGAAGGGCTTAAGCATTTCACTCTTATAGTGCTCCTGTGTAGTATAATCATCTCCTGTACCGTCATCAGTCCACACCTTGAACCTGTACCAGTCATTCAATACATAAGACACAATGTTCCTCCGGATATCAAGAGTGAGCCTGATATGGCCGTGCAATACGTAACAAAGAGAATGGAAAAGGTAGGTGCCATCTCCGGGCATGGAAACCACTCGGTAAGTGACAGTTCTTTGATTGATGGTAATCACCTCGATAGACATGGTAATGGGGGTTGGAATGATAAAGGAAATGGGTACCTGAGCAATGTAAAGTAAGTCTAAAATACCTATACAATAACTATAATTATAATAAACAAACAATAAAACAGTGGAGAAGCCGTGGATTAAACAAAAAGGCTGTAGTTATCAGTAGGGAGATGTGAATCCCGTGGCGAAGCAAGGAAGGGAATGTAGAGACCGGAGTGACGGACGGTCTTATATAGGCAGGCAGCCAACAACATGGGAGGCGTTGTGATGGGGGGACCCAACGGCACCTCACACGGTGACCGAGCTGCAGGCTATGGACGTATATATGTACGTAAGTAGGATTCAGTTAGTGTTGGGAACCCGTGTACCAAGTTTCTTGAAGATGGGCTCATAAGTAACACAGAAAGACTATTGAAAGGTTCAATATGGCGGCTGACAGTGGCGTCATACCACCGAAATAAGTACGTACATTGGTTTCGGTTAGCTCAGGGAAGCCACCTACCAAATTTCGTGAAGATGGGGCAGTAAATAAGAAAGTTCAACATGGAAGACGTCGTTGACCATTATGACCGTTACGTGTAGAATTTCGAAATGAAACCTGCTAAACTTTTGTAAGTAAGCTGTAAGGAATGAGCCTGCCAAATTTCAGCCTTCTACCTACACGGGAAGTTGGAGAATTAGTGACATTGGAAAGTTCAATATGGCGGCCGACAGTGGTGTCATACCAACGAAATAAGTACGTACATCGGTTTCCGTTAAAAGTTTAATATGGCGGGCCGACAGTGGCATCATACCACCGAAATAAGTACCAAATTTCAGCCTTCTATCTACATGGGAAGTTGGAGAATTAGTGATGTTGGAAAGTTCAATATGGCGGCTGACAGTGGCGTCATACCACCAAAATAAGTATGTACATTGGTTTTGGTTAGCGCAGGGAAGCTGCCTACCAAATTTCGTGAAGATAGGGCCATGAATAAGAAAGTTCAATATGGCGGACGTTGTTGACCGTTATGACCGTTACGCGTAGAATTTCGAAATGAAACCTGCTTAACTTTTGTAAGTAAGCTGTAAGGAATTGGCCTGCCAAATTTCAGCCTTCTACCTACACGGGAAGTTGGAGAATTAGTGATGAGTCAGTGAGTGAGTGAGGGCTTTGCCTTTTATTAGTATAGATTTGAACATATGCCAAAATATTGGTACATACAAGAATTAGCGCTAAGGCATTTGTGAGACAAAAAAAAAATAATTTCTCCATTTTTCAATTCTGGCTCGATCCAGTTTCAGAGTCGTAAGCAGTCAGAGCCTGTCGTAGGAGGATGAGGGATGAGTCAGTGAGTGAGTGAGTCAGTCAGTCAGTCAGTGAGGGCTTTGCCTTTTATTAGTATAGATATATATATATATACACACACACATATAAACATATATATATATATATATATATATATATACATATCCATGCATATATATATATATATATATATACATATATACACATACATCCACATATATATACATATCTACATATACACACATGCATACATATATATATATATATACACACACACACACACATATATATATATATACTGTATATTTATATATACACTCTTTGGGGTGCGAGCAACTGTTGCTGGGGGTGCCAGAATCCATCAAGGAAGAAAAATGAAAAACATTATTTGTACAAAATCTTAATTTATTTATCCATTCCTAAATAATTAAATGGGCAGGCTATTTCGTATCAGTGCAATATGCTGTTTGTTAAAACGGATGACTCCCACTCTTACGTGCAAGTCTGCGTGGATATTATGAACTATCATATCTGTTCAAGTTCTATTTAAATTTTAAATAGAAGGAATTTTTATTTAGTCGACAGAAATATCTTTGGTAGGAATATAAGTTAAATTTAGGCATCATTGCATAAATTTTTCTTCACCATACAAATGTAAAGAGTAAATTCGCCTTACATTCCAACCAAAGATATTTGTGTCGACTAAATAGAACTTGAAAAGATATATTTTTTCGAATGTGATCGCGCAATTCAGATCGAGTTGACACGCACCGACGCATCGAGCCCGCGTGCTATTGTAGTTTCACCTGTGTGCCTCAATAAGTCACCCTCCCCTCGCTCTTACTTTTTTACCGTTCATCTAATGAATACACTGAGTATGGCTTTACCAAAACAATCATTGATGGCAAATAAAGTATCCATTATTCATAAAGCTTCAATTGGTGGTCTGTCTTTCTGCGTTAATCGCATATTTTTTCATACGTCTCAAACCAAGGGGATGTGAGGGTAAAATGAATCGGGAAGCGCGCGTACATACTCAGTGTACCCCCTCTTGGGAATTGAACCTCGGACGTCGGCGCGAAGGCTCTACCATTGCACCACGGCGTGTGGTTTGTCTATTTGAGAGTATGTAGATCGGGGTATATATATACAGTACATATATATATATATATATATATATATATACCCGCGCTTCGCTTCAAGTTAAAGAAGTTATGAAAAAGAAAAAGGAACATTTTAAAAATAACGTAACATGATTGTCAATAAACAGTAATTTTTTGTGAGTGTTATGAATGTTGCTGTCATCAAGGATTTGATTATCATTATTTCTTTCAATCAGGTTCGTATTTGTAGAATGTGTTCAAGTTACATTCCGTGTTTGTCAATCGTTGTAAAGATAACAGGTTTCATTCATCATTTCTTTTCTTACTGCATCAATAAACAGCTTGTCTTCCTCTTTATCTGAGACGTGACACACTGCATGCATGGGTTTTTTTTTTTTACACTGTCTTCCTTTAGCGGGACATTGACGTTTTCCACCGTGTGCTTTGTTTCCGCAGTAGCTGCACTTATGAATATGCTTGTATGTATCACACACTTCATATTTTTTTGCTGCCTTCTCAATTGTGTAATTCGGTTTTTGTTCAGCACTCTTTGGAACTGTTGCTTTTTGTCTGTGCACTGCGTCAGTTCACGTGAGCTGCTCGTTGTGCATGCATCGAAGGTTCCCAGCTGTGCTGGTGCCATCTCGTGCGATGTCCACGGCTGTATTTAATGTTAGCTAAGACCCGGCACGTTAAAGTTTCTCTCGCAGTTTCACTGAGTTTGTGCCAAACACCATCCTGACCATCTCATCTTCCTCTGCATAAGCACAGTCCTTCACCCGTGAATATTTAGCGGCAGTGTTTCTATTGGATTGCCGCTGACGGATGGCCTTATATGGGTAGGCACTAAATTACATGGGAGGCGTAACTCCGCCTCCCACGGGCATCGAGCAGAAGTCTATTATAGTATATGGACGAAAAAATAGGTTCCAGTTATGACCATTACGCGTAGAATTTCGAAATGAAACCTGCCCAATTTTTCTAAGTAAGCTGTAAGGAATGAGCCTGCCAAATTTCAGCCTTCTACCTACACGGGAAGTTGGAGAATTAGTGATGAGTCAGTGAGTGAGTGAGGGCTTTGCCTTTTATTAGTATAGATTTGAACATATGCCAAAATATTGGTACATACAAGAATTAGCGCTAAGGCATTTGTGAGACAAAAAAATAATAATTTCTCCATTTTTCAATTCTGGCTCGATCCAGTTTCAGAGTCGTAAGCAGTCAGAGCCTGTCGTAGGAGCCAGAGTGTGATGCAGGAACTCACCCTGTGTCAGGTACATTCCAATACTGGAATAAGCAAATCATTATTTTTGAAGGAAAAATAGGTAGTCCCTTTGTTTTCATCAGAAATTTGACATATAACCTGAATCTTTCTGATGATTCTAGTTTGACACTTTGCTGCTTAAGAGGAGTTTTAAGTACTATTATTTCTCATGTCAAATTTTCACAAATGTAAGAAAGCAAAACATGGATGGCCTGAGTACAGTACCAATTCCTGTCTGTTATTACTGCTGCTCCTTATGGAAGTGATAATGAAAATGTCCCAGTAAGGGTATAACTACAATCTAGTTCACCACACCCTGAAGCAATGCATCTGACCACTTTACTTTGTACAGGAAACAAAATGACAGCTCTCTGGCACACATCCTATGAGTGACAAGCTTTTCTTTCACTTTCTATAGACTTTCTAAGGCTTCTGTATCTTTCAAAAGATCAGTGACAATGAGTTATGTATTTGTTCCTGTCAACTGCTTAACTAAAATTATGTAAATTGAAGTGTTAGGAGGCAAATCTAATTCAGTGTCAAAGGGACTGAAGCTTATCCAAGCAGCACTGGGTATAAAGCAGAAACCAAGCCTGGAAATTGTGGCAATTCATCATAGGTCACTGTAATACATACCCTCACCAACTTATTTAAGGTCAGCATAAAGTCATGTTTTATAATAAAGTGTATGCCTTTGGAATATGGAAAGTACAGATCACAAGATATGTTTACATCAATAATTATATTATTCTCAGCATACTCTTAATGAGTTAAGTGAGGATCTGACCAGGGTTGAGGTCAATTCAGGAATGAACTCAACAATTACAATTCAAACAAGGAAATTGAATTGGAATTCAACAATACACAAAATCAAATTGGAATTGAATCGGAGTTTCAGGAAGTGGAATTAATTTAAATGACATTCAGCCGAATTCCATTTATTGCTGTTTCTGAGCATTTATTTTGGATTACATGAAGGGACATATATGTGAAATTCATTTATGGTGCATTAGAAATATCAGGTAATGTATGCAAAATAGCTGATAAAATGTAAGTAAATTAAACTGAGAACTGTACATTAACAATTGATAAATGATGAGTGACACTGGCCATAAATGTCCGAATATACTGTTAATTCCAGTATATGATTACTAGTTCAATGTGATAAATGCTATCACATTATATATGTCTCAAACCACAAAATATTAAGTCCTGTTCATTCATGTATTTCTTTCACATATATTCACTTTTTTTCAAAGCAGGACTAATATGAACAACTTAATTTCCATTTCAAACAGTTGTAACACTCCGACAATCCAGGTCTGCACTTCCAAGACCTTAAATATTGCCTTATTAACTATTAAAGCATTAACCAACAAGATGTTTTCCATTAACAATCTTATTAATGATAGGGAAATGATTTTATTGCATTAACTGAAACGTTGTTTAGCTCTAATGGTGTGGCTGTTTTAATTGAATCTGCACCTCTGAATTACAGCTTTACTCATGCGGATTGCCAAGGTAAGAAAGACGGTGGTTTAATAATTGGAGTTTCTCAGTCTCTAGTATTGTCTGTGTATAGACCTCCTAAATATAATGTGTCTTTCTCATATTTAGCGTCAATTATAATTACCAGATCATGGATATCGGCTTAT
The DNA here is from genome assembly GCF_016835505.1 of Polypterus senegalus. Taxonomy (NCBI): domain Eukaryota; kingdom Metazoa; phylum Chordata; class Cladistia; order Polypteriformes; family Polypteridae; genus Polypterus; species Polypterus senegalus. Next base: position 74,019,645 of record NC_053170.1, on the reverse strand, counting down.
CAGACCATTTTCTCTTACTATTTAATATAGAAAAATGATAGACAAAATTAATGAGAAGCATATTGTTAAAAAACAATTATTTGATTCATCTGCAGCTTCAAAGTTTACAGACATTTTAAGCAACCAGTTCATTTGTAGTGCTTACTGCGTGATAATAACGTAAATAGTAAGGTGGAAAATTTTACTGTTAAAGTGAGAGCTGCCAATGACTTAGTTAATCCTGAAAAGACAGTTAAAAAAATCCTCCAGCACTATTACACCATGGAAGACTCAAAGTGTGTCTGGTCTGAAGAGAATATGCCAGACAGGTGAGTGTAAATGGAGAAAAACTAAACTGATTATCCACTATGAGTTACTGAAGGCTAAAAGAACAGAAAACAACAACATAGTCCGTCTTGAGAGGCGGTGCTATTTCTCTAAAATTATAAATAACAATGCTAGTAATCCCAGAGATTTATTCTTTGTTATTGATCATTTGCTGAATCCAGGTCACTCAATGGAATGCTTCCAAAAAACTTCCAGTGAAACTTGTAAAGCTTTTACTATATTTTTAATCACAAAATTAATGATATTAGAAATAATATAGTACATATCCCCAATACTGATCCTCTTAAACACAGGTATTCCATTTTAAACAAATTAAATTCTCTAACCAGGATAGAGTTACCTAATTTATTTAAAATAATTTCTCAACTGAGACCCTCCACCAGCATCCTTGATCCAATACCAACAAGTTTTTTTCAAAAAAAGTACCAGGCGTGCTAATTGATAGTATTCTTGACGTAGTAAATTCATCATTAGATACGGGGTGTGATAAGAATGAGTCAGAGACATCATAAAGATTTGGGGCAGCCACCCGTATAATTGAATCGGCTGCAAAAGTAGTTTTAAATAGGAGTCCAGAACAGAACTGCCTGTACTGAGGCAAGATCCATCCATCCATCCATTTTCTAACCCGCTGAATCCAAATACAGGGTCACGGGGGTCTGCTGGAGCCAATCCCAGCCAACACAGGGCACAAGGCAGGAACCAATCCTGGGCAGGGTGCCAACCCACCGCAGGACACACACAAACACACCCACACACCAAGCACACACTAGGGCCAATTCAGAATCGCCAATCCACCTAACCTGCATGTCTTTAGATTGTGGGAGGAAACCGGAGCGCCCGGAGGAAACCCACGCAGACACGGGGAGAACATGCAAACTCCACGCAGGGAGGACCCGGGAAGCAAACCCGGGTCTCCTAACTGCGAGGCACTGAGGCAAGATGGCAGTTTTAAAGGGCTGGAAGGGAAATGACGTCATCTATGCCGGAACTGGGAGTGGTGTCCTTGTGCCCGGAAGTGACGTCATCCTTGGGGCCGGCAACAGGAGGGATTTCCCGGAAAAGGTCTGCAAGGGACTGAGAGAGATAGTCAGTACACTCCGCCACCCCCTGGCCTGGTGTAGAATTACTAGTGTTTAGGCCCTTCAGCTGATTCCAATGCGCACGTGTGTGACAGGGTGTCTCCGCAGACTGTTTTTTTTTTCTTTTTTTTTAAATTTTGTTAATTTTATTGTTATCATTCCATACAAATAGATCAATTTTTACAAAAAATAGAATTGAAAACAAATTGAACCCCACACCTCAGAAAAAGAGCATAGCCAATTGAGTAAAACTTAAAGCTTGTAGGCATACCTATATTGATGAGTTTAATAGGGCAATAGAGATGAATGGAGAAGAAAAACAAATGCAGAGAGAATTATTCCTTCTTATTCTAAAATATTATTGATTAGATCCTACCAGGTTTTGAAAAACTTCTGTGCTGATCTTCTAACTGAGAATTTGATTATTTCCAATTTCAAATAGTATAAAACATCGGTTTCACACTGACTTAAAAGAGGAGAGTTATGATTCTTCCAATTTAGCAAAATAAGTCCCCATGCCAAAGTGTAGTGAATGCAATCACAATTTGTTTGTCCTTCTCCACTTTAAGCCCCTCTGGAAGAACACCAAACACAGCTGTTAATGGGTTAGGAGGGATTGTGACACCAATGCTGTCTGAAATGCACTTAAAAATTTTGGTCCAAAATTATGTTAATTTGGAGCAGACCCAAAACATGTGACCCTGTGAGGCTGGGACTTGATTGCAATGTTTGCAGGTTGGATCTTGCCCTGTGAACATTTTGGACAATTTTAAGCGAGACAGATATGCTCGATATATAATTTTGAGTTAAAAAATTGTATGCTTTGCTCATATGGAGCGCGAGTGAATTCTCTGCATTGCTGTCTTCCACTCCTTTTCTGATATATTGATTAAGAGATCTTTTTCCAATTGTCCTCTTGGATCTTTAAAAGGGAGGGACTGTAAAATAATTTTATATATTGCAGAAATGCTGTCTAAGCCCTCGAAATTGAGCAATATTTTTTCCAGCATAGAGGAGGGTGTAAGATGACGAAAATCCGGCAGGTTCTGCTCAACAAAGTTTCTAATTTGAAGATAGTGAAAGAAATGTGTTGCTGGAAAGTTAAATTTGGAATGTAATTATTCATATGATGCAAAGATGTTGTCTATATAGATCTCTAAGAAATTTTATCCTGAATCTTTTCCAGATATTAAAAACTGCATATGTTTACGAGGGTTGAAAGAGGTGGTTCTCTTGCAAAGGTGCCACAGATAAAAGCTTCTCCATCTTGAAATGCTTTCTACATTGGTTCCATGTTCTGAGTGAGTGAAGCACAATTGGGTTATTAGTGTATTGGCAATAACTTGCATTTATGGGGGCACAAAGCAGGGAATATAAAGAAGTTCTGCAGGATTTACTTCTATTGCGGACCAAGCCTGTGTATGTTTTTCTACTTGTTTCCAGGTTTTTATAGCTTGTATGTTTGCTGCCCAGTAATAAAACTGAAAGTTAGGTAGAGCCATGTCACCTTCTACCTTAGGTCTTTGAAGGGTCTCTCTTTGGATATGTGGATGTTTTGAGTTCCAAAGAAATGAGGTTATGGTTGAATCTAATTGCTTCAAAATGATTTATTGATGTATATTGGAATGTTTTGAAAGAAAAAAAAGAAGCTTAGGAAGGATATTCATCTTAACAATGTTAATTCTTCCAGCTAGAGTGAGATGAAGGGTTGACCATCTATGCAAGTCTTGCTTAATTTTTTCTATACAGACAGAGAAATTTTGTTGATAAAGAGCTTTATGTTTACCCTAGATATTTAAACTGATCTGCAATGGTAAAAGGTAGGGTGTCCAATCTAATATTATATGCCTGAGAATTCACTGGAAAGAGTACACTTTTATTCAAATTAATTATGAGACCAGAGATCTTTTGAAATTCTGTAAGTGCTGTTAAGACTGCAGGCACCGTATTTTCTGGATCTGATATATACAAAACCATATTATCTGCATATAGAGAAATTTTCTGTTCCAGTCCTTCTCTGATAATCCCCTTAATGTTTTTCTGCATCCAATGATAATAATATCACTGGGGTGTTTGACTTTGCTGGTGAATATATTACATTAAACAGGCGTCAAAGATTGGAAGATAAGTGTCTGCCTTTAATAAATCCAGTTTGATCTTGTGATATTACTGAAGGCAGCACTTTCTCCATCCTTCTAGCTATGATTTTTGAGAGTATATTAACATCATTATTCAGAAGTGAAATTGGTCTGTAACATGCACATTGTAACAAGTCCTTATTTTATTTAGGAAAGACGGTGATTAATGCTTGACGAAAAGTTTGAGGTAAAATTTGATTGTCTCTAGCTTCCCAGACTGTCTTAAGACTGCTGTTATTTAACCCCTGCTCAAGAAAAATAATCCTGACTCCTCTGTTTTTGAAAATTTTACACCTATTTCTAACCTGCCTTTCTTAATTAAAATCCTAGAAAAGGCAGTCATTATGCACCTAAATTACCACCTAAATAGACATGCTGTTCTTGATAAGTTTCAGTCAGGTTTTAGAACAAATCACAGTACAGAAACTGCACTCGTTAAAGTAGCAAATGACTTGTGGGTAAATGCTGAAAGAGGCTGTTTATCTGTTCTCATCCTCTTAGATTTGAGTGCCGCTTTTGATACCATTGATCATAATATTCTTATAAATCGCCTAAGTCAGTGGGGGGGCTTCTCTAGCACTATCTTAAATTAGTCTGAGTTTTACTTGACAAGTAGAAAATTCTTTGTTAGTTGTGGTAATTGTACTTCAAAGAAACATGATATTTTATATGGTGTTCCACAAGGCTCTATCCTGGGTCCGCTGCTCTTTTCGGTGTAAATGCTTCCGTTAGGTCAGGTTATCTCAAGGCATAATGTGAGCTACCACACCTATGCTAATTACACACAACTGTATTTATCAATAACGCCTGATGACCCCGACTCTCTTGTCTCACTGATACAATGTCTTACTTGTGTTTATGAATGGATGAGTAGCAATTTTCTCAAATTAAATAAGGAGAAATCAGAAATCTTAGTGATTGGCAAAAATGGATATAATGAGGGTGTTAGAAATAAACTTGATCCATTTGGCTTGAAAATTAAGACAGAGGTAAAGAACTTAGGGGTAATTATTGACTGTAACCTAAATTTTAAAGTATATATTAATAACATTACTAGAACTGCATTTTTCACTTAGGAAATATAGCAAAAATTAGATCCCTTATACCTTTGCAAGAGGCTGAAAAATTAGATCATGCTTTTGTTTTTGTTTTTAGCTGACTAGATTACTGCAACACACTCCTCTCATGACTACCCAAAAAAAACATCAATCGATTTCAACTAGTGTATAATGCAGCTGCCAGGATCTTAACAAAGAAAAGAAAATCCGAGCACATTTCTCTAGTTTTGATGTCACTACATTGGTTACCTGTGTCATTAAGAATTAACTTTAAAATACTGCTTATGGTTTACAAAGCCTTAAATAATCTCGCTCCATCCTATATCTCAGAGTTTCTTTCACCTTACACTCCAAATCCTAACCTTATCTAATCTTCAAATGAGTGTCTGCTTATAATTCCAAGAGCTAAACTTAAAAGAAGTTTCGAGGCAGCTTTCTGCTGTTATGTACCTAAAATCTGAAATAATTTACTGATAGAAATTCGCCAGACTAATACGGTGGAGCACTTTAAAAAACTGCTAAAAATCCATTACTTTAACATGGCTTTCTCATAGTTTCGTTTTAGTGTAACTCTGATATTTTGTATGTGCATTTAATTATTTTTTTTCATGGCTCCAAAATCTGTACTAACCCCTACTTTCTCTGCTTTTCTAATTCCAGTTTTCTGTGGTGGCGTTCTGAGCCTTCACCACCTGATCAAAGCACCGTGCAGTCCCTACATTGATGGATTGAAAGCCAGGTTCCACATGACCATCATCTTCTAATTCTTCCATGTGAAGCCTGAAAACCCTGAGGACTGATTTAGATCATTTTTGTTAGTTAGAATGCCTAGTGGGAGCTGGGCGGTCTCATGGCCTTGGAACCCCTACAGATTTTGTTTTTTTCTCCAGCCGTGTGGAGTATTTTTTTTTTTTTGTTTGTTTTTTTCTGACCTCCCTGGCTATTGGACTTTACTTTATTCTTTGTTAATTAGTATTGCCTAATTTTTATATATTTTTTCTTTTTTATCTTGTAAAGCTACATCATTTGTATGAAAACGTGCTATACATATAAATGTTGTCGTTGGTGTTTTCATTGCATCAGATAATCATCATTTTCTACAATCTAGCATCACTAAGATTACATCTCTCAGGCCTAAATATCTGGCCAGCAATACTGAAAACATTACCCACAGGAGCAGATGAGGCAGGAGTAGCGAGATACTGACATGCAGCTTGAACTAAATAGGGGGACTGGTTGTAGTTGTCCTTCCAGTACAGTAGAGGATCAGACACCTAAGTATAGCACGGTAAGCTTAAGTAATTTTGTACTTCCTCTGATTCTGGTAACTCTGAAGATGTGGATGGGACAAGGGCTAGACATGTTCACTGATTTTACTTATTGATTTTACTGAGCCTTCTTGTCCCATGCACCTTTTAATACATGCAACAACATAAACAGAAGCAATTGTTGTTTTAAATTGGTGAATAAGCAAACCTTCACTTTTATCCTGTGTATGATCCTTATGTAGAAGTGTTGTTCATACGTTTTGAAAGTTCTTCGTCCACAACCAGCACAAGTACTCACTTGAAGATACCGTTTAAAGTTTGATGTAGCTCTGATGGATCCATGAAAAGTATACCATGATGCTTACAGACTGCTTTGTGGTTATTGGAAAATGTATGAGGTGGTTTACCAAAATGTTCCTTCAAAAGGTCTTCTCAGAAATTTCAGATTTCTCAGTCATCTCCAGTTTAATAGGGATTCCATGTCAGTGTGCTAATATTGCAATCCAGAGTTCATATACAAATCATACCCTTAAAGCAGAGTAGGATCATACACAAAAATCAATCCAAAGTCAATCAAAATCTTTCCAATCAAATTCACAGGAAATTTCCAATTTCACACCTTCAACATGGGCCCTGTTTGGCTTTTATTTGTACTCATAGGTTATGAACCTTCACCTCGCATGGAATTCTGGGAAACATTGTTTTGCTCTAATTTAAGAAAATGCTGTTAGGGGCATTGAAGTGCAGAGTGACATATGCAAACAGGAGAAATAAATTTCATATTTTACTTTTTATTTAAAATAATGATTTGTGAAATTAGCATGCATAATGTATAAAACATACCTTACTCTTGTATTTCTTTTATATGTTTGTGATTTATGTGATTCAACTTTACTTATCTTAGAAAGTGGAATTTATTTGAATTGAATTTAATTCCAATTCCATTTCCCTTCAGCTGCATGCAATTCTAATTCCAATTCTAGGAAGAAAACTGGAATTTACCATGCATTCTCAATTCAATTCATGAATGGCTCCAACCTTGAATCTAACAGTTGATGTTTAAATTAACTTTAAAAAAGTCTTCATTGCAAAAAAAGGTTACTTGAAATTCTGACAGTGTAAAATCTAGAGAATCCTGCAAATTTGAGCAGGATCTTTTTAGAACACTTTCTCCAAAAAATGAAGACTCAAACTATCACTCTGTTGGTGGCTCTCTCAGTTTTTTTAAACTTATACTTTGTAAAGCATTTTTAACAGAATAGTCTGAAAATCCCGGGATTCCTGGTAGTATAAAGTATAACCGGTTTCCTGTATAAAGAGTGAGTAGCTTTATGCTCATGGAGCACTGATGAACTCTTGTGGTCTCTCAACACCATCTACCTGCTATGAAGGCTCAACAGAAACTCAATCTGCTTCACCAGCTCCTCACTAATACAGATGCACAGTGGGAGGCATACTGAGTAATTACATCACAGTCTCATATAGTGATGGCACTGTATGAGAACCCAGGGACCTGCAACATGTGGTCTAAAGCAGTCAAGATCATTGCTGGGTCCATTCTCCCATTTATAGAGGATATATTTGACAGAAAATGCCTCAAGAAAACCCTTTCTATTATCTGAGACAAAACAACAAGGTGTTTGAAACTCCTACCTGTAATGCAGCGCATCAGGGGTCCATGGCTGTTTTAAAAACAATGTGCCTCAGATTTTGTTTATGTAAGTGCAAACAAGTGGAAAACCATACAGCCCCGGAGTATTTAATGGGGAAATTGGCTGATCACTTGTTAACATGAAAATACAATCAGCACAGTCATTCTGTTAGTGAAAGCACCTACACCCACATGAGTTAAAGGGGTCTGAGTAGGATGGAGAGAACAAAAAAAAGATTGAGAGTAAGCAGAAAAAAAATCAATAAAGAGACAGAAATACAGAGAAATGACAGAATCGGTGATCGAGTCAGTGCAGAAGAAAAGAGGAAAGGCGGTCAGGTGGACCTGCGAGGTAGTGAGAGTAACAGCAATCCTAGGAGGGTCACTCCTGTTGAGTATCAGATGGAGAAGGAGTGACTGAGTGCTCCAGGGGTCCTGCCAGACCAAATGCTGGTGTCAGGACAATGGAGTCTGGCTAAGAATCTCCAAGCAGTTACGGCTAAGATGGCTACGACGAGAGTCGGAAATGATTGACCATGCACACTGATGAAACGCCAGGATGGTGAGAAGGAAAAATAGTAGAGAGAGAGAGAGAAAGAGAGAGACATGCTGGGCCTCAAGCACGAAATAATTAAGCAGATTCTGATTTTCTACTTTTAGACTTGATTTTAAATGTAGTTATTGGAATAATTTATTCAGTTTCATTTCACAAATGTACTATGAATTATTTATTGAAACAGACCATTAAACTGCACTTCACAATTTGAACATGAAGAATTTATTATTGTGAATAAATGCACTTTGCACTTTTTGCACCATACCTCTTTGTTTGTGTCCTCATTTTCCTAGACCTTCTTGGTACATGACTATCAATGTCTTGGGAAACAGGTGATACCAGGGCACTTGGGGCATTACACTGCCATCCAGCAAGTGATAACGTCACATTTGACATAATACCAGAAAACTCACAAGCAGTTTTTGCACCCATGGGCCATTAAATTGGTAACTTTTATGTATCTCATTGACCTGTAGCCAATATTCTGTCATGTAGACATCTGCATTGCCAGTCGATGTGCACTACAAAGTTAACATTACTAAATTACTGAAAATTCCAAATGTTAGTAATTGAATATTTATATTTTTATTACTAGGGGTCTTTGCCCCCTGCTTGCTTCGCTCACCAACCATCCCTAAGCACCCCCCCAAGCTGTGCTCATGTTGTGAAGGGGGGCTGAACACACCCCAAGGAGACATGGTCGCTCCTCTGAAACCCCCTCCTCAAAGGTGAAAAAATGGGAAACAAATACAGTTTTTTTTTCTCCTCTTTGCTCGATCAGCTGCTGGCTTGCTGCACACTTCTGTCATATCACCTATGTCCATATATTCCATCTCTTTTCACTTTTACCTTTTCAATATTGCATTAAATTTTGATTCCGTGTTTGGAATTACATCTGACCATGAGTGAATATCATTTCTTTCTCTCTACAAGAAATGTGTCTGACAATAGCAATCACACAAATGAGAAATGATTTCTCTCGCAGGATTTCACTTCCACCAAGCAACAAATCTTTTAATTCTCGTGGATGCGTCTCTTCATTGGGAAGAAACACTACTTTTTTTCCCTGATGGCAACACAAATTAGATGATCTACAAGTCTCCGATTTAAAGTTTAAATCCGAACAATATATTCAATCTCTTTTCACTGTTCTGTTATTTCACCGAGTAATAATTTCTGTTTGTTTGCACTAATGCAATCTTTACTATCCTTTTTTTGAGACTTTCGAATTTTTGTACTTCTATTATCTCTAACCTGCTCTGCATGTGTACCGCGCCAATGTTTTTGAATTCTTTATGCCATTCTACTTTGTCATCTACTCTGTTTTAATTCTGGCACCGGGCGTCGTTAAATTTCTTGGCACAAAGACTCGTCTTGAGGGACGTGAAAGTGTCTCTGAGAAAATCACATCTCTTCTCTTTCCAACCTTCCAAGATTTTTTTTTTATATAATGGAGAGATGATGCTTTTTTATGCTAACTGAAACTTACTGCTATTAGTTATTTTCATTTCTTTTTTTAATAATCCATGTCTACTAAACTATGTCATTAGAACATGTATTGTATTTGTGGTGCAACTTTTATGTTTCTTCAAAAGCAGGACTAGCAAGGAGTAATCTTTTATTGTACTGTTAAATATGACATTAGCTATTGCCTTCATCCACTTCCTCCAATGTAGGCTTGCTGCGGAGATCAACTAGCCCAACAGCATCAGGTGCAACCAGGAACAAAGACTAACTGAATTACTGTTGCTGCATGTAGACAATGCAGTTTTCAGTACCTTTTGTACCATATTATGGTTTATTTTAATTTCGGTAGAAAGGAACCATATAAATTTAAGCTTAAGAGACTGACTTTAAAAATGAGTCTAAGAAGTTTCCTTTTTATGTGTGAACCTTTTCCATGGAACATGTTTTTTGTTTTGTTTTGTTTTGTTTTCTTGGTGTCACATTCTGCCAAGCACATAATAGCAGGTCATTTCCTTTTTCTTTCAGGAAACTGGAAGCCACACCAGGACCAGTGGGATGAAGTTGAGGAAAGGCAGATTCGAGAAACAAAGTAATTTTTTTCACACAGCGTTATTAATCAGTGGAATTTACATGCTGTGCCTTGTTGAGAAGATCTGGGCTTGTGGACCTTGCAGTATACCATGCAGAACAAGTGATCAGTGGCTCATGTTGTTTTTCTTAAAAGCAATTAGTGGATTTTTTTCTGCAATTTGTTTTTTTTTTATGGTAACCTCACCTCTACCAGTGGATTTGAACATAATCTAAAGAATACTTGGTGAGTCTGAATTTCTTCTCTTTTCATCTAATTGCACTGAGATCACTTGTGCTGGCATGCAGCTTCCTGCAGTGTCATCGCAGCAGGTAGATGACAGAACTGCTTTCTCTGCTCACATTACATGTCACCACCACTACTAGTGATGGGCATGACACAGCTGAGTGGGAGTTTATTTCTGTGTAGGAATGCATACGAACATTATTCACAACAGCACCTAAAAGCGGGTCCTCCAATCCCCAAACTAGGTATGCCAAACCAGGGGGTACCTGTATGGCACCAGATGATGAACCTACATTTTCCTTGCCCTTGTTTGCCTTATTCGTAACTTCTGAGACTTTTAACAGGATTCAAAATGCAGGCAGCACACTTTACACAGGATGTGTTGAGTTTGTCGCAGGCTGCGCTATTGATTTTAACATAGCAGCCAAACAGTTCCATCCATCAGAAGCCTGCTGAAACTTTGTTTTAATGACCTCTTCCCCAGTAGTTAAAGGTCCTTCCTGTTTGCTGAAAGCCCCTCATGGTATTTGTGAGCTTTTTTCACAATTGCTCAGTAATTGTGCACCGCCTTGTGATACTGCTGGTAGCTGTGCCATCTCAAATGGAGCGTTTTCTTTGAATAGAAGAAAAGGAAGCACTTAAAATACGCTATCACAATGAGCTCTGACAACTCTCTCTGCCCTGTGACATAACAGTTTCAGTATGGAATGCTCTCTATATTTGACTAATAGCCTTTTACTGACTGCAATGCTCCCTTTGTTAATGAAAGGTTTGAAGGTAAATTCATCTTTTCAACTAGCCTCCGCTTTTTGTGACTAAGAGGTCCATGAAGACTTTGTAGTTATTTATTTAATCGCTGAGAGCACTGTTATGAACTGCATTAAACTGGGTTTTTTTATTAAAGAAAAGAATAGAAAATAAATAAAGCAGGATCAAGTGGTCAGGCTCACTGCTCTTGTGGGAATAAGAATTGAAACTGAAGACGCAGACCCCAGATATCAGGGTATGTATCATCTGCTTGACCAATTTGGCTGTGAGTCAGCATTTTATAAAATATCTGCAGGTCAGAGTACTATATATGTTGGTTCAGTATCTCACAATGGCAAAGAGTTGGTAAAATTTGATTTTTTAGGAAATATTTAATAAAATAACCTTATGTCTCTAACACACTTTACTATTGAAAGACGTGTGATGTAAAGTACAATTTGAACAAGATGCTGCCATACTACAGAGCACATGTTGTGGCAGTTAAAGTAGGGAACATGAAGTGCAAGTTGTTTCAAGGAAAACAGATTCCTCAAAAAGGAGCTCATGGTAAAATAGGAAGGGTGTATGAACACGGAGAGTGCCCCTTGTGAATTTATATTTGCAACCATAGACCATAATTCTACCCTAACAATAACATGCATTTCTGGATTCTTGCCTTTCATATACAGTATCTTGTTCTCTTTCGATCTTTATTATATTGCTAATAAATTAGGTATTATTAAATGCCAAGAGCATGGGAAAGGTGCTATATAAATAATACATTATTATTATTATTATTATTATTAGCATTTGTACAGGCTGTCTGCAACTCTCTATTTGTTGAATCTTAAGGTAATTACAGAACTTATTTTGTACTCTCCTGGCACATGAGGCTGATGGGATTAATACTGATACTATTATTGTTATTAATAATAATATTATTATTGGATTATGTTGAGTTTACATATGGTGGTGCAGTGCTATGGATGTGCTAGAAACCAGCAGAAACCCTATGCTAGAGACAAGTTCACAAGGCTTCAGCTACACACATTAGCAGAAATGCTTCTGACCAATGCATGGAAGCTTGATGCCTCTGCCCCAAGCTGTCCACTGTCTGTGTAGAGTTTGCATGTTCATGGCCATGTCTGCATGTCTTAATTGACCCTCTGTAAGTATGCCTTGTGATGGACTGGAGATCCACACTGAAATCATGCCTGATACTTTCTGACAAGCTTTGTGTAACCCTAAACTTTGATTAAGTGAGATTAGAAATTGGATGGATGCATTTTGAAGAGTCTTATACTGTGTTAGCCTAGACTTTAGGAGCTGAATGTACTGTATATTTCTATAGGCCTATATCTTTTGAGCACATTAATTGACTTTTTACATTTTATTACTCTTTACTGTATGTGTTAATGACATTTTATTTTCCTTGAATGAAAATATTTTACCTTTGTACTGGAGTAAAATGCTCTGAGTTTGCATTTGAAATTTCGCTATATAAGTTGCCAGCTATGCAGCATTTTTTTCCTGCTTTCCTAATGGTGTCACCTTGTATAAAGCTGTAAAGCTGCAGCTGTCCTGCTGAACTCTTTTCTGGAGGTTACACAGAGGTTGTCTACAAAGACCCAGCTATAGTTGCCAGGCCAGGGCTAACCAGCTTTCTATAACTCTTTGTTTTTGCAGTTAGAATGGGGGAGGGAGAGTCATTGTCACCTTTGTGAGTGACCGACTCTTCCCTATTCAGTTTGATTTATTTGTTTTTTTGGGGGATTAAAAGCTCTCCACATCTTTTCAATAGGTTATGCCAAGCAAGAGTCCACTAGGGCTGAGCAGTGCACAGCAGGGGTGGGATGGGTCAGTCTTGAAAGGAAAGAAGAGCTAAAAAGTGTGCTCATTTCTGAGTGCAAAAGAAGTCATGGTGTGTTGATGACCCTTAGAATGCTTGACATTGTTATTTTATTTGTCTCATGATACATTCAGCAGAATCAATCTTTACTTAAATTAATTTTAAAGCCACTGAGACAGAAGTGACAGATTAACCATACACTGAATGTATTGTTCAAGTCCTTAAACTAAAGGGTGTGTTTATTGTTTTACTAAATACAGGTGATCACTTAATCGAAGAGAATTTACACAAACTTCCCCACTGATAGGTGTCATGTAGAACACCTTCAAAACAACAAATATGCACCAAGGTATGGATGCAAGTCACAGCCCACCTCACAATGTCACTGTTGACAAGCTTTTGTGGTGACCTTACTCACACTCTACCATGCATCCATTGATACGTGGCTGACTCCTCACCATCACCTGTACAGCTTATGGTTTCTCATTTCCTCCGAATTCTGATACTGTTGGCTTCTCACTAACTTTCTGCAGAATAAAGGATTTTCTTAGTTTCCTTCACCTGTTCAGATTCTACTCAAATTTCTCTCTAGCACATTAGGTACCCTAGTTTCTTTTTTCTTCCACGGGATCCTTCTGCCCACAGACATTCATCACTATCTCCTACTGATGGACTACCAGACCACTTAGTTTATTTAGTATCTATCTATCTATCTATCTATCTATCTATCTATCTATCTATCTATCTATCTATCTATCTATCTATCTATCTATCTATCTATCTATCTAAATCTGTTTGTGGAATTGCACAACCTTCTTGAAAAGAACCTTCCGCAACTGTGTAAAAGACAGAAAAGCTACTGTCACTCATAAGTAGCTGGCCTCAATCCATCTGTAAGTACTCTGTCTGCTGCACTGACCACTTTATGCAGATTACTGCCAGCTACCACAATATTATAATCTTTTATACGCTGTACAGTTAGCCCTGTGCCAGACATTCTTTGAAGAATAACATATAAATATTAACTTATTGTACTTCCTACAAATGCTGCTCTGACAAATTTGTAAAAATCAAACTTACCTTTGGCATGACTATCTTGAACTTATGGTGGAAAGAAGTGAACTGTGGAGAATTACGGCAAGTTAAAAGAATTGTCAAACATAAACTATAATGCAAATACAAGGAATAGATATTGGAAACATATGCTTGGAGTAAAACAATCTTGAAGTCAAAAACAAAACTTGTAATAGCTCCTTAAAGATTTTTATGCTTCTGAAAAAAGAATTTATTGAGCAGGACCTTGCTGTTTTTTTCAGCAAAGTTTGAATTCCCTTTAATGCATAGTTTAATCTTAAATAGTACACATCTGCCAATGTATAGGTCATGTCCTTATCAGTCCATAGCACAAGATGGCAGTGCATGTGACATTTGTGAAAAAAGTGGTAAAGAATTAACAAAAATAGAAATAGCACAATGTTTTTGTTGAATCCTGACAAAACACACCTGAGAGATCAGTAAAAATATTTGAATTGCACTTAAATTGCCAATCTTCTGGTCTAAAATCCAAAAACAGCACAATGGTACTCATACTGTACATCAGGTTACTTATATCTTGGTTAGACTTTAGGATATTCAGCATCTAGTCTTTAGACTTGTCCTGGTAATATTCATTTGGTAGCATGGTAAGCCTGATATCTTATATTTTCTCCTGATGGAATTTCCTGGCATCTCTAGGATAAACATGAGATATAATTCTTTTAGTATGTCCTAGGTCCACCATGGAGAATCTTCCCAGTAAGCAATTGCAGTACATTTCTAAAAGCAGATGACTTCAACTGTCTCCCCTCAACGTAGCAGCTCCACTTGGGTATCTTAATGGATTTCTTGGATACTCATCCTCTCTTGTAAATTCAGCTCAGCAGTCCTACAGAGAAATCAGCCATCTGTGTTTATCTTTAAGTCTTTTACCCACCATTCAATGTTATAGGTAAACTAGGAGTTATAAATGCATTAAAAATATTATTAAATTGCAACAAAACTGAACTCCTGAAAATTGGGACTAAAATGCAACTTAATAAAGTGAGCTCCTTCCCAGTCCATCTTGGTGGTGATCTCATCAGACCTGCCTCTACTGCAAAGAATCTTGGTGTCATTGTTAATTCCTCCCTCTCTTATTCCACCCACATAAATCACATTAAGAAATTTTCTTACTTTCACCTCCGTAACATATCCTGTGTTCACTCCTTCCTCTCCTTTTCTAATGCTGAGAAACTTGTCCATGCTTTTATCACATCCCGCATAGATTATTGTAACTCGCTGCTGGCAGGTGCCCCTTCTAATCTTATATCACAGCTCCAGCTTATTCAAAACTCAGCTGCAAGAGTTCTTACTCGAACCAGCAACAGTGAGCACAGCACACCCATCCTGCTCCGTCTTCACTGGCTCCCTGTGTCTTACAGAATCGAATATAAAATCCTACTAATAACCTACAAAGCCTTAAATAACCTCGCGCCAAACTACATCAGTAACCTTCTCCATCACTATGTGCCTGCCAGCCCACTAAAGTCCTCCGATTCTGGCAATCTTGTTGTGCCCCACACTAATCTACACTCCATGGCTGACAGCGCCTTCAGCTGTATAGTGCCCAGAATCTGGAATGACCTACCGAAATTAATCAGGTCAGCTGACTCCATGAATACTTTTAAAAAACAACTCAAAACTCATCTGTTCAGGAAGGCTTTTAGCTCTACTTGACTTTTTTACCCTTCTCTCAGTTTACCTCTCTGTCAAGATGCTCATGTAACCTGTATGTGTGTGTGCTAGACCATTAATTATGTTGTCTGTTAGGCTTTTCTCTGAATTTACTGTCTTAATCTTCTTTATTTATTTAGTTGGTTTGTACAATGCTATATACTGTATACCCTGCCGTTCTTTCTTATATTCTGTAAGTGCCTTGAGCAATGGTAAAGGCGCTATATAAAAAAATGCATTATTATTATTAAATGGATTGTCCGTCTACTCTCAGGTTTATGATTTCCTCTATCTTCACTTTTTGACCTACAAATATAAATATTTTGTAATTTATTTATTTTCTCCAAAAATCTTTAAATATATATATTTCCATTCCAAAACAGTTCTCATTCTTATATTTTGCAGTGTTTTGGTATCCATGTTTATTGACATAAAACACACAACATTTTTGGAGGAGAGAGAAGTTGGAATATGTATCAAGGAAGTAGCAATCATTTCCAAGTACACATAATAGTACAAAGTGCAGCAGGATTTGTTCTTAGGCTGTTTATCAAGACTTTAATTGGAAATTTACTTAATACGCTTTTTTACTCTGCTTAATTTACCTCAAAGGTACAAAATCCGTATCCTAACCCAGAAGCCTCAGATCCAAGACAAGAACCATCTCCGGAAACAAACTGCCGCAGTGCAGTGAATGGAGCTGTGAGGCAGCGGTGATAACATGTGTACCATTAGATAGAACTTTATTTTTCCTCAGAGGGAATTTGAATATAAAGAAGAAAATTAAAAACATAGAACTTCCGACTTAGCAGTCACAGTCAAAGTGAAGCATTATGCAGGCATATTGGCATTGGTATTAAGAGCACCAGTAGCATTTCCTGACACACGTTTGCTGAATAATTTGTTGGCTGACTCACTGTTAGTATGTCAGAGAGTGGATGTGCAGCATTGTCCATAATGACAGTCAGTTTTGTTTTCATTCTCTCCCTCCTTTTGACAGAAAGCATATTCAAAAATTACTTATCAAACCATTTGGCATAAACCAGAGCATGCCTTATACACCAATACTTCACCTGTTGCTGGGAAGTATAGAAATCCTATCCACAATTATCTAATATTTGTTAAATTGTACTATAAGGAAAATTAAGTCATGTGCAAGTTCAGTAAAAAGACCTTTATTCTGCCCATTCAATAACACACTTCTAATTCCTTACAAAAGGGTAACAATAAAATACTAAAGGGTATTTATCACAAAAGTGATGGAGAGATTTTTGGTTTAGTTCATATCCTTTTCTTTTCAAACACTTACCAACCCACTCCTTTTAAACAGTCTGCTCTGTGGAGTTTTGCCTCTTGGCTCTATAAAACCTACTTAATTCATGAACTAATTTCTCGTTAAATCCTTATCTACTGTTGTAAAGGACAAAAATCTCCATAATGTCCCTCATCTAACTAATGCATTAATGTCCAAGTATTAGCATCTACTGTGGGAAAATCTAGACTTCCGGAAAGTCTGCCAGACATTAACAGGGCACACTTTAAACCCCCTGCCATATGCTGCTGTCCTTCCTGCTCCTCTGCACCTACCATGATTTGCCTTCAGTGCAAGATATTTCTCTTATTTCGTCTCCTTAATGCCCTGGAGAGATTATAACAGCTAAATGCACATTCATAAATTATAAAGTGTAGTTTCTTTTACAGGTAGCCTGCACAGTCAAGTTTTTAAACACTTAATAAATGCCCTCATGAGAGCTTTTGGATGGTGTGAGAAATACTGGCGAACAGTGGAGTCACTGGGCCCAGCTGGAGTCTCCATTCTGTTCACAGACACCTGCTAATGTTAATGAACTCCCACCAGCAAGGAAAGGGTTAAGAGACCCCCCTCCTCCAGCCCCCACCCGTACTAGCAGGCTCATTTGAGACGTCAGTTGTTATTCGGGGGGGAGGGGTGTATTGGATGTGTGGATTGGGGGGTCTTTGTGAGAGGGGCAGAAGAACACTGCATTTTATCTCGCAGAGCGCAGCAGCTGTTGGGCTGGGACCTGTCTTGAGCAGAGACAGTGAGGCTCGTGAGAGCTTGAAGGAGCAGCCACAATATCTAGGTCATTTGGATAAAAAGGCATCATCAAAGGGCATTTTTTTTTTTTGCTTTTTTATTTTTTCATTATTTTTGCTACCTCTGCATCCACAGTCACTCTGTTTCTTATTGCACTGGATCAAGGACAGCCAACCGAGATTGTTTCTTTAACTGTAAGTACCAACATGTAGCCAGCCACTCCTTACCCGCTCATCTGCTTCTCCACTGTGATTCATTCATTCATTCATTGCTCCTCGAGATTCTGCTGGTTTTTTTTCAGTGCATCCTTTCATTCCTTTTTCTTCTTTATGTCCTTTATTGCCCATTCTACTGGCAGATGCAGATGAGATATCGGGCTGTAGGCAAAGAGAGCCAGGCACTGATTATCTGTTTAACACTGATAGACGTGACATTGTCAGAAGGCAAAGAGGGAATGCTTGGCCAGCACAGGACATCCTTGTATCTGTGTTTCTATGTGTGTGTGTCTGTGTGTATGTGTGCGTGTGTGTGTGCGTGTGTGCGTGTGTGTGTGTGTGTGTGTGTGTCTGCACATAAGCAGCTGGAATACAAGGAAGAAAACACAAGAAAGACAGTATTCACCCAAAATCTAACACTTCAGCACAGGCATGTCTCCTCAGAAGACCGTTGCAATTCCTGCACATAGCAACTTTCCAGCTCATTTTTCAAGGTAGCTTTCCACCTAGTTAAAGGCACTGTCTTGATTTCTCTGTGGGGCCCTTTGAAGTCATTGTTTCAGTCTCTGGCTGGAAATGCTTAATAACTGCCTGCTAATGAAGATGGTCACACAGTTCTACCTGCATGCAGTAGCAGATGAGACAATAATGTCAAAGTACAATCTATCTATCTATCTATCTATCTATCTATCTATCTATCTATCTATCTATCTATCTATCTATCTATCTATCTGTTCACAGTTTACATTACAACAGACCTCAGCCATGTGTATTTGAAATGACAGACATGCATAGCACTTTTCTGTTTGCATGTAGCAGGCTGTGTAAATGCCGACAGGATGAAGGTGGTGGAGGGAGGGGATTATTTCAGTGCGTGATTTGAAAACAATGGATCACCCCATTTCTCAGTAACCACCTACAGGGGCTCAGCGCTTGACTCCTTTAAATCCACAGACCCTTAGCTGCAAGACATGCTTCTAATCAGTTCTCTCTACATAGAAATTCCAGTTACTCCATTTTGCAGTATGGGCATCAATCTTGAGGGGGTGGTCTGATCTTCTGCATTGTATAGTAGGGATACCAAACACCATGAGCCCAAAGCAAAGAAAATGGCTTTAACACAAACATGGTGGGATTTGTAATTGTACTGCTAAAGGCATACCTAGAATATAACTGGGTTTATTTTATTACAAATGTAAACTGTCATTCTTATATTTTTTTTTAATAAGGGCATAAATATGTCATTTAAAGCTTTGGTCATCTACTCTATGGTGTACTGCTATGAAAGTCAAGGTACTGCATGAACCACAGGAGACAGGATACAATACAAAATGAAAATAGTAGGCTGTATGTGCATATGCATCACTGTACGCTTAACCTGGTGTAATATTGAGGTTAGATGGTGTCTGAAATACCCAATACTGTGGGAAGACACAGTTTAATGCAACCATTGCTCTGTTGCTAGGGCACTCCCTTTGGAAATCTGCAAAACTCCCTCTCATTGGCTACATTTTTTGATGATGAGATACTTTTCTCCCCCTTCCCTTTCTTTAAGCAAATTCCTTAATAACATGTAAAAAAAAAATTACACACAGCAAAAGCAGAAGTGGTGTCACTTACTCTCGGCATTGCTGAAACTACCACTGTCTACAGCACTTTGATCTTGTGTTTGTATATCAATACAGTAGCAATGTACTGCATATTTGGAATTCCACCAGTTGAAAAGCTTTGTTTTTGTAGATGTCATATCTATTGTTTGAGTTTTGGACAGATTAGTTACCTATGCTCTATGTCCTTACTGCTTCCTGCCCTCAGAGTCATCCTTTCTGCTTTTCTACCCAATCAGAGGCAATAATGCAGACAGATGACCATCAGCAGGCAAGATTAGGCATCATATGGTTCACATATGCAAAGTAAATGCGTGATAACAAAAATGACGCTTCCATCAATCCATCCATTCATACCTCCTTCCCTCCCTTCATCCATCCATCCATCCATTTTTTAGGGCCTTTTTTATCCAATTTAGGATAATGAGATCCTTTCTTTCTTTCTTTCTTTCTTTCTTTCTTTCTTTCTTTCTTTCTTTCTTTCTTTCTTTCTTTCCAGGTCAGTGTCCCTTATAACCTTGAGACACAGTTTTTAGGTTAATGTCCTTTACATTAAGAAGCCAATCTGAAAGTCAAACAATCAAAATGAATTGAGATCTGAGTGTAGTGCCTGGCCCCCTGTGTGGTGATAAGGGTTTGTAAAGTTTTGCCTTCAAAGAAATCTGATGCAGGTGTGGGCCTGGTGAAACATAATGCACTGCAGCATTGTACAAATCTGTGTTGTAATCCAGAGTTTTCAGTTACAAATGTCTTGACTGCAAAGTGCAGCATTAAATGGGTGACACATGATATTGCTTGTCACTAAATGTGTGTATTTGCTTAAGCATTCCCGGATAGCTGACAACCTGTGTTCACACCACACCTTTTCTGTGGCAGACAGTTGTCTTGCACTGCCGGCAGTGTCCGTTATATAAACCCCTTATGTTACACTGCTTGAGACATGTTGTATGTGGACTGGTAACCAGTGCAATAGATGTTTAACCACAAAGTTACCAGTTGAATCACCAGTGGCAGGATCCTTGTGTGACCCTGAAAAAGTTATTTATCTTGATGTCGCCCCAATTGTAAACAAAAAATATTAACAGTTGTAATGTAGATCTGCACTTATAAAGCACAATGGCGGTGGTGTTCAGTGAAGAAATGCAATAAATAAGGTAAAGGATGTTTTCTGGTCTTTTATCCAACAAAGCTGCAGTTTCAAGGTTTTTGAATATTTAACCTCTAGAAGGAATGCTGCCTTCTTTTGAATTTGTGCAATTACCCATGAAGAAAAATGGGTTTTCTGGAATCACCACTGCATAAATAATTTTAAGGAACAGCATACAAATCATTAAGAACTTCACTATGTGCCCCAGATTTTAGATCTCAGTTACTTGGAGGCTTCTACCAGCCACAGATGCAGGTTTTCATGGCATATTTTTAATCAGCTTCTCTTTTGAAATGAATGCTGGTGTCTCTATTCAAAATTGTGGGAAACTACCTTAGTTCTGTGTTACACTATTTGTGATCTACTATTTAAAGTTGAAGTCCAATAATGCTATTTACTGGAGGCAAATCAAAGGTGTCCCCCCGAAGAGATCATGAGTTACAAGTAAAGCCCATAACTGTGATTGCTTGTAAAATAATGGTGAGGGATTAGCAACTATTTACCTGAAAAAAACGTAGTGGGCCACATCTAGAACTTGCAAACAATTCAACATTTGCCTAATGTTGCCTTCTTTTTTAAAAAATAAGGGTGGAGTGCTGGCCCTGAGGCTAGGGTTCTGGGCCATCAATCGGATGGTTCAAATCCCACAAGTGATTCCACTCTGTTGGGCACTTGAGCAAGGCCCTTAACATGCAATCGCTCTGTCCTGGATATGACATTAACCTGCATCTAGCCCTGCCATCAGGTCCTTAGACCTGCAGGGAAAATTTGGGGGTTGGTGGCAAGACTGGCACTCCAGACTCAGTTGAAAACTTCAAACTGTTTTCTTCTCAATTCAGATTTGTGTGGTGCAACAGGTGTCACCTATTGCCTGGCTGCGCTCGAGTCCTAACTTGGGATCTTGAGGTGGTTCGTCATGCAGGGCCGGATTAAGGTGTGTGCCATTGATGCTGCAGCATTAGGCCCATTCCTGAAGTAGGCTCAGATGAAAACAAATGAGAATTTTCCGGAAGCTGAACAGTTTTCCTTTGCTATATTAACCTCAAAATATTTCTTAGAATGAAATTAGGAGTACGACTTTCAGACGCCTAGACACAGTGTTACTTATTATACAGTTACTATTATTCTTTGCGCTGAGACGTAACTAGAAGATAATGCTATCAATTTTAGATTAAACAGTTTACTTAGTAATTTAGCTGTGTTTTTTGCAATATCTTGGGGATTCTTGCCACTTTATTATTGTTCGGTAAGTGCCACATAGTAAATTTTTCACCTTGAAACTTAGTTGTACAGTAAAAATCGATGGCTATTTAAATGGTTATCTGTAAAGGTAAAACTAAAAGCCGGCCTGTCGTGCTGGCATGAATGTTTAGAATTTTTTAAATCCTTGACAGGATTCCGGCCATTTAAATCGTGGACAAATTTTTACTCTAAAGAGCCTGAACTGAGTCACTTTGACCCAATGTCTGTGCAAATTCATTTTTTCTTGCTCTGTTTTGTAAGAGAATTGTGAAATTGTGTTTATTTTATTTTTAGGTTTTCTGCATTAATTACACTTCTCAGACAATTGCCATTGAATGTTGATGTTGCATAGTTTGATATTAATCTCAAGTTGTTCCAATACTACGTTGTTATTATTATTCATGTTCAATAAAGAATGGCTGGTTGCATCACAAACAATTAAGGCTCCTTGGTCGGTCTGAGTGCACATGTACAGTGAGTGTCGAATGCACATGCACCAATGCCGAGAAAAAAGGCCTTTTTGGCGCTGCAGCATCAGGCCCAATTTCGTCTTAATCCAGCCCTGTTGTCATGTGGTGGGTGCAGCAATTCACTGTATCAATGCACTCTTTTCAATAAACTAGTCAGCCACAAACTTAATCATTTGAATGCATTCCTTAAGGAACAGTTGTTTTTAAGTGATTTATGATAGAATGTATACAACTGGCTGAATTGGCCGATGTTTTGGCGCTTTATGGAAGTCAAGTTCATATGACAGCTCATTTGCTGTCTGCATGGAGTTTTCTTTCACTTTCGTTTTGTGTCCGTGTTGGACTTCGTGGACGTTAAGATAGCCAGCAGCTCTATATTTTACCTTTATGAATGAGCAGGGTTAAGTGTGTGAGTGTGCAAGACAATGGGTTACAGTCATGTTCAGGACTTGTTCCTGCCTTGTGCCTGAACAGGATATGACTATACACAACACTGTAAATCAAAATTGTAAAACAGATGGATGATTGAAGACAGCCTTAAATTAAACAAAGGGTGGAAATGAAATTTTACAACCACCCAACCTGAGTAATGTTTGCCCGGAAACAGCATATGTCTATAAGAAAGATGGCTTAACGCCTGGGTGGCATTTTGATGTAGCAAGTAGCTGGTGCTGTTTTACAACTTCAGGACTCAGGGTTGAAATTCCTTCTTGGATGCCATATATGTGGAGTTTGTACATTCTACCTGTGTGCCTGCTTGTGAAACTGGTCACTGAAAATCTGCCCAGTATCCTGGGTTGGTGGCTACCTTGCACCAGCTGCTACTGAGATGGGTTCTGACCTTTGTGACCCTAAACTAAACTAAGTAATGTGCAAAATAGATGGAGGCATCTGCTGCCCAACCCTAAAAACAAAGCCAGAATATTATATAACTGTGCATAAACTATACAAGCAGCTTTCCTCTAATATAGCAGTCATTAAACAAAACTTGCCTTTTGTATTATCTTTAGACCGCCAATTATGAATTGTTCTGTGTTTGTGTCTGTACTCTGTAGTCACAGTCAGCTTCACAGGAGAAATTTTAACTAAAATATGTCCAAAACAGTTTTCTCTCCGCTTTTGATTTCTCTGGCCTCACTTTTGACACAGTTGTTACCAAGTGGAAAGAGCCACCGGGCTGGATAGCACTTTAAAAATGTTTAGCAAGAGGTACTTAATAATGTAGTAAGTGGTTCAGTGTTTATCTTTTTATAAACTTTATCATAATCTGAGTCACATCAAATGTGTTAAATAATTTCCTGTTGGTGCATCCTGCAAAAGAGTGTGCCAGTTCTCAACAGGGCACTTTTTCGCATTTATTATCTGAGAGATGGCCAAAATGTTTCCGCTTTACTACACAGATCACCGTTGCCCACTTCTTTTTAAAAAAATGAAAGTAATTGACATAAAAGAAGAGACCCTGTCTTCTTGGTTCCAATCATGCTTAGCAGTAGCAGAAGTCAGGTTTTCTTTTCCTGATTCAGATAATGCACATTAATATCAGTTCCTACCTGATGGTTAAACACAGGCACAGGACATAGGATTTCACAAAGCCTCAGTTGTGATTTTGCATAAAAAAACAAAACCAAGTAGCAGAAACAATGCTAAATGTCCTATCTTGGAAATACACACACTATTCAAAATGTAATCCTAGTGCATGGCTGAAAATGTTACTGTGAACAGAAGTCAAATACTCAAAGCTCAGCCTCCTCACCTTATTGATTATTAGTGGTCAGGGTATGGTGGATGTCTCATACTTTCCATGACTAAAGCATTGCTATTAATTGCTTTTCTGGACTAAATCTTCATTCTCCATAACAGGTGGCCCTTCTTAGATTAGAACTACTTGAATTTTGGTGAGAGCAAAGCACACTGTTTTCCAAAATGCCAGATAGCAGGAATTCAAGCAAACCTTTTTAAATGATCAGAATGAAAGCTTCATGAATTGTGCTGACTTTGGCACTTAATCCCTAAGTATCAATTACTGATCCTATTGCTGTACACATCTTTAAATTGAACTGTGCTTTGATCCACTTAACTAGGAATGAAGCTCTTATGGTTAATCCCTGGATTTTTTTTCCTGGAATGAGTAATCTGACAGTGGTCATTCCATTAAAGGAGCTAAATAAATTATTCCATTTATCCACCTATTAGTCAATCCAAAATCCAGAATTTATTGTTGAATTTTATTGAGTGGAACATTTCCATGAAATTCACTCTCTAAAACAAACAAAAAAAATGAGAAAGTTGCCATCGCGCAACACCTTCTTGTGAAACAAAACTAGCAAATTATGTGGCATATTAGTATGAAATGGCATTCTGAAGTGATTAAATATTAAACCTAAATGTGTATTACTGCTCATTCAAAAGTAAAGAAGATCAAATATTCTCACGATTCTTACATTTGCTCTATGATGCTAGGCAAGGTGACCATTTCTGTTTATGTACAACTGCCTTGAGAATCCCAGCTCTTTTCATGAACTGAAAATTAAAAAAAATTGTACTAACTGAACTGAAACCAGTTGTTTATTTAAAATTCTTCGGAATAGAGATGCACCATGTATACTAAACTTTCAAGTTCCTTCTTAAATTTCTTTGAAGGACTCGTTTTGACTAATATTTTGGAACTAAAGAAACAGGTAATAACATTGACAGAAAAGAAAAGGCCATTCAGTCCGTCAGGCACATCATTTGGCTAGTTGATAGCTACATTGTCCCACTGTCTCTTTCAGATACCTTTAAAAAAATATCAAGATTTCCTCAACAACTATATGAATTGGTAGTTTGTTCCAGATTCCCTAATTTATCCTAGATTTGCTAATGTACTGGCACAACCTAAAGAAATAAAATATGCTTTTACTCAAGCGCACTTGAAATGTACACTGAGCTGTAGGCTTGTGCATAAAATGTTCAGTGGAAATGGCCATTTTCATTTGTACAAGAAATAATTATCTTCCTGAAGTTTTACAATCATTTAATAAAACTTCACATATTAGTTTTAAGGCAATGCACAACTTGTAGCTAAAATAAAGTCATACCCCAAACATACTGTAGACAAAATTGTCACTAGATAAGAGTATAGCCAGAAACTGATTTTTGATGGTTGGCATTTGCAAAAAGAGGTAGCAGGCATGTCAGTCATTATCCAACCCGCTATATCCTAACACTGGGTCAATCCCAGCCAACACAGGGCGCAAGGCAGGAACAAATCTCGGGCAGGGTGGAAGCCCACCGCAGGAGGTAGCATTTTAGATAGATAGATAGATAGATAGATAGATAGATAGATAGATAGATAGATAGATAGATAGATAGATAGATAGATAGATAGATAGATAGATAGATACTTTATTAATCCCCAAGGGAAAATTCACATACTCCAGCAGCAGCATACTGATACACAATATTAATTAAAGAGTGGTAAAAATGCAGTGGAAGTTAAAAAATGCAAGGTGGAGAGTGCAAGGCAGGTATAACAGTCTATAATCTTGTATAATGTTAATGTTTACCCCCCCGGATGGAATTGAAGAGTTGCATAGTGTGGGGGAGGAACGATCTCCTCAGTCTGTCAGTGGAGCAGGACAGTGACACCAGTCTGTCGCTGAAGCTGCTCCTCTGTCTGGAGATGATACTGTTCAGTGGATGCAGTGGATTCTCCATGAATTGACAGGAGCCTGCTCAGTGCCCGTCGCTCTGCCACAGATGTCAAACTGTCCAGCTTCATGCCTACAATAGAGCCTGCCTTCCTCACCAGTTTGTCCAGGCGTGAGGCATCCCTCTTCTTTATGCTGCCTCCCCAGCACACCACCGCGTAGAAGAGGGTGCTCGCCACAACCGTCTGATAGAACATCTGCAGCATCTTATTGCAGATGTTGAAGGACGCCAGTCTTCTAAGGAAGTATAGTCGGCTCTGTCCTCTCTTGCACAGAGCATCAGTATTGGCAGCCCAGTCCAATTTATCATCCAGCTGCACTCCCAGGTATTTATAGGTCTGTATCCTCTGCACACAGTCACCTCTGATGATCACGGGGTCCATGAGGGGCTTGGGCCTCCTAAAGTCCACCACCAGCTCCTTGGTTTTGCTGGTGTTCAGGTGTAGGTGGTTTGGCTCCTCCTTGATTAGGTTCCTATACTCCTCCTCCTGCCCACTCCTGATGCAGCCCATGATAGCAGTGTCGTCAGCGAACTTTTGCACGTGGCAGGACTCCGAGTTCTATTGGAAGTCCGATGCATGTAGGCTCAACAAGACCGGAGAAAGTACAGTCCCCTGTGGAGCTCCGGTGCTGCTGACCACAATATCAGACCTGCAGTTCCAAAGATGCACATAATGAGGTCTGTTTGTAAGATAGTCCATGATCCATGCCACCAGGTATGAATCTACTCCCATCTCTGTCAACTTGTCCCTAAGGAGCTGAGGTTGGATGGTGTTGAAGGCGGTAGAAAAGTCCAAAAACATAATTCTTACAGCACCACTGCCTCTGTCCAAGTAGGAAAGGGATCGGTGTAGCATATAGATGATGATGACATTTTAACAATTTATAATATTATTGTATAAATTAGGGCCTGAATTTCATTTGTGGGGATGTGTTGACATGTGTACATATTAAATTAATTAATTACCATGTTCTGTCCTACTACTTAAAATCAAATCAAATCTACAAAATAACAAGTCAACCACTATAAATGTGCTATAATAATTAGTGAATACCAAGATTATTCAGAACATTTTTTCATTTACACAAACTTGTTAAAGCGGCTTTTGTAATAACACACTTTAAAATAAGGGTTATGAATTTTTTTTTTTGAGACTTTTGCTCTTGTGATACACTATTTAGGTTTGCCTTGGTACATGGAAGACACACTAGCTGGTTAAATAACATATACTGAGTAATGTTTATCGGAAAAGTCAAATTAAATAAAATTTCAAATGTCAGAAACTACTGATATGATAATTCTCCAAATCTCTTCCTCTATTTTTAAACATTTTATAACACTTCCATGCTATATTTGTTAAATCAAACTTATCAATTTCAGATTAATCCATTATTTCAGAACTGCTGTCAAACAAACTTTGTTGACTTGTTTCCAGCATGCCCTGATAACATAAGTTATCAAAATTTATTGTTGCTTATGACTACATACTTGTACTGATGATGCAGAACTGAGCTGATCTTAACTGCAGTAATTGCTCATACCTGCACACTGCATATCATTCACTTCTGCTCCATTCACTACATCTACTACATAATAAAATGCTAAGGTCTCTGTGCCCAGTCTCTGAGAATTCTGATTGGTCATTTTGGCTTTGGTTTGATTGGTCAGTTTGAGACGCACAAATGAGCCACACAGAGAGAGTCGCCTTCAAAGATGGCAAGTGTAACCCCAGACATGAGGAGAGAAAGGTGCCTCGTAAACAATGAAAGAGTATGAGATGCAGTCTTTACAGGAGTGTGCTGCAGAGAGGGAGCACTGGTGAAAGGCACTGAAGATACGTGTAGGGCAAGAGTTAACAAACATTTTTTTAATTATTCTGTTATCTGTCTGTCACAAGTAGTGTGTCTAATTTTTCATAATTTAGCTGTTATACTAATGAACATTACATTGGCTTCAAATGCCCAGCAAAAAACATAACTTGTGTTCTTTTATTGATTTTCAGCAATGAAGTGTTCTGTTTTTACACCCCCACTAGCTGCACGTCCATGAGATTTTGCATTTCTCACAGCACGGTATACAGTATATTGTATCATTAAAGAGATTTGCCTCATGCTTCAAAGTATCACAGACTGACATACACAAATGTATGGCCATTATGAAAGTTTTGAAAACTATAAGCAAATACATTTTAATTTGCAATGGACATAAGGAGCAAAGACTAAAGATAAGTAAAGACATAACCACTTTGTTTGAAACACACCTCAGTTTTTACTTGCTATAGTTACAGCTGGCTCTGCTCATTTTGAGTTTCTGCTGGATATTCCAGTTTTCCTCCCACTTGCCAAAGACATGAGATGATGTAAAAACTCCACATTATCCCCATATGAGTAAGAGTGTTTGTGCAAGACCATCCCGCTCCATGCAAGGTTGACTCTTGCCTTACACCAAGTGCAGCCTGGTATATACAGTCGGCGCCTGCGCCTCTCATCCCTGAACTGGTAAGGCTGATTAGAAAATGGATCAACGATTGAAAAGGCAAAAGCAGTCATATGAATTACGTTCAGAGGATGAATATGAAGTATCCATTATTTTACTAGGGCTTTATATAGTACTGTAAAAAAAGAAATTAATTTTGGTATAATTTCTCAATACTTCACTCAGTGGCATTACAAGTTAAAACAATTGCCACTAACAGTTGATTGGTCATCACCCTCTCAAAGAACAAATCTATTTCTCTTTCTGAACTAATGCTACAATTGGATACAATTGGCAATAGTCAAAGAAATTTTGATTAAAAAGAAAAAAGGGATTTTTCTGCTTTACCAAGTTACATAATGTAGGATTTTTAAATAACAGATGTGATTCCCACAATCTTACATTGAAATGAAATCCTGTTAAAATACATTCTCTCTCACACACACAAGTTAAACAACAATTACCTAAGCTGCCAAATCACACTACATAATCTAAGCAAAACGACACTTAAGGCTTCAGTATACTGTATAACTTTATTCAAAAACACTTATATCAGAATTTAGTAAAACAAAAAATCCAATGTCTTTTGCACTGATTCAGCAGGCCTAGAATCAATCAGAGTGTGTTTGGGACCACTCATACCCACAAGTGGCTACATCCCATCAATACCTACTGTTGAGACTATACTAAATTTTGTAACTTTTTTTTTACATTTTTTTTTTTTTTAATTAATTTTATTACAATCAATACATAGCAATCACATTTTTACAAAAAAAAAAAGAATTATGCTAAGAACAGATCGATCCCCACCCTTGAGAGAGAGAGCAAGCCAAACGGTGTAAAATTTAAGGCTTTTAAAAATACCTAAATCAACAAATTCTCTGTGCTTTATATAATCATTTCAAAATATTACTGATTAGATTGATGTAGATTTTTACATTTATTTTAACCATTTTTGAGAATTTATTGAAATTTTTTTCAAATGGAGCTTCTTAAGATTGGCTGCTATGACAGTATGTATTGCCAAGCGGGTGCGTCCTTCATGAATGTGACATCATGGGATATGCTGATGTGATTTTAACTGCTGTCTAATTTAAGGGTGTGTTCCATACTGTATATTAATGGAACTTCTTTCAAATTAAAGAAAAGAGTCTGCAAGAGAAAAACTAGGCTCTCAGACAATTTCATTTTTTTTCATGGTTTTAGCTTTACATTTAAATTTATTGATTTCAAGTGACTAAAAAAAGATTACAAGAAAAGAATACAATGATATACTGTAGTGCTTTACTTACTATAACTGGATATTTAAGTTCCATTTTAAAAATAAAACTGAATGTTTGGTAAACATCAAAAGCAATACACAGGGGAGTCAACATCAGTGGGATATTTCCCTTTAATTCAATAGGAAATAACAATAGCCATAGCTGGAAAAGTGATTAGCTAATTAATTTGAATTCCTGTACTTTCGCAGCCCATAATCAGCTTGAATAAATTTGGAAATGTAAAGTCTACATGTCCACTGGAGATAACAATTAAGAATGAGATTGTGTATAGGAAAAAAAACATGGTGCCAAGAAAGAAGATTTCATGCATTCATCAATACAGTGTTCCTTTATTGCTGTCAGAACATTCCCTATGGTTTTGAAATCAGCAATAAAGCTACATTGGATAAATGCATAATGTTTGTGCAAGACAAGGACTGAGGGTTGTCACTATGTTCTAAAATTCATGAAATGTTTAATGGTAAATAAACATATGTTTCTGCTTGTACATGGTTGTGGCTACTTGGTAATGGAATAGAAAATCGGTAACATCAAAGGGGTAAATGCTTCATATCTACAACCCATGCATCTCATGCAAATGAGTACCTCTTTCTGCCTGTCTGTCTCATTATTTGCATGGCCAAATCTTGAAACAAGTAGATTTCTTTATACAAAAGAACAACCTTCACTACCTTTGTGAATCAAAGCTGGCCTCAGTGCAGACCATAACCGGGCTCTACATGTCCTCTTCTGTAGGCATGTCCTTTTAGCTCTTTAGGCAGATTACACAAAACTCTTCAAAACATTCTGCTTTCAAAATGGCAAAGTTTTTAAAAGCATCCTTTTCTATGGGTAAATGCTGTGTTTAGAGTGGAAAATTAAGATTCAGTGCCAGCTGAAAAGAGAAGAAATGTCATTCAGAGCATTCACAGCTTATCTGTACAAAGCATGCTAGCAGACACTACCAATAAAACACAGAACACGACGAGAATGCTTTTCTAGACAATGTGTTTTTTAATTCTGAAGAATGGCCTCATGGAACAGAAATGTTTACTGAAGTCAAAGGTGGCAGCTACTGATACAACATGCTTATGAAGTGGCAGGATATTAGAAGAACACGCACAATGATTAATGAAAGGTGGAAGGGTTGCTTTACACACCTTATTTTTGGAACAGTGGTTTGTGTGGTCTTGTTTGGCCTCCCTTCTCTGTGGCTAGCCATTCCTGCCACATGTAATGTATGTCTGGCCATGACTTCCAAATGCAGTTTTTATTTTTCCTTTCTCTCTCCATACACTATTCATGTGCACTTTGTCTTTAGTTGTAACCCTCATCATGCCTACAGTTGCTCAGCAGTCATCTGCTTATAGACTGACTGTTCACCTTGTTATTGAGTCATTCATGTTCTTCTTCTGTGACTGTTGCTTCTCCTGTTTTTTAACACATCTTTTCCTGACTTATAGGCTGTGATTTTATTCATGTGTTTTGACACATTTCTTTTTGTCATTTCTTCTTTTAAAATCTTCATTTATATGAATAAATGATGTGGCTGGGGGTTCAGCCTTATTGGTCAGGGTACTTTGTAATCAAACACTTGTAAGGTTTACCAAATTATTAAATTTGTTTATTATTAAATCAACAACAGTAACCAATAACAATTAATATTAGGTGTTCTCAATTACTTTCACTAAAGAAACGGCTAGGTTTAAGCATATGTCTTTGGACATATATACTTATGCTTTCCAAAAAGGCAAACACAATCCAATTTGTAGACCTATTTCCCTAGAAAGTGAAATAAAACATGTGACGACAACATTCTAAATGCAAATAAAAGTAAGAAAAACAGTAATTCAAAATGAGGCTAAAATATTACACATACCACTCCCCACATTATTATCTCCATTCTCAGTTAATCTTTTTTGGTGTTTTTGGACCACAAGATTTTCTGGTCCTGTTTGTTTTTGTTTATTGCTCTACCCGCTTATTAACCCTTCTTTGTTACGACCATGTCTCCTCTATCGTCTGCTGTTAATCTCACTGAAATTTCTTCGTTCTTTAATGACATATCCAGCCATTCTTACATTCTCCAGCATTTCTGAGTCCTCGATTATAATGCACTACCCCTACTTAAAATGAACAGTTAAATTCACCAAATAGAAGCCGGTCTCTGTTGTAACTATTGCAAAACAAGGGGGTGAGAATCTGGACCAAACTGAGATAAGGTAGAGCAGCTTCCAAATATCTGTCCACTTTAGTGCAGGATTTTGTTTTTCCTTAGAAGATGACATCCAAGGAGCAAAAAGTGACACTGATGTTCATAAACTTGAATTTTGTCTTACTAACTTGATCAGGTATTAGAGTTTACTTGCTTGCTTAATTCTGGCCTATTCCACAAGAGACTGGATTGGAGAAACTAATTTACCATAAGAAAACTGGAAAACAATGTGAAGAATACTGATTTCCTCTCATCAAAGATTATTTTGTTTTCTTCATACTGGTAATTTTTTAATAACAACCCAACTCTTTCTTCATAGTTACATCAGTACATTATTCACTCATATTATTTCAAGTTGGCTTTTTAAGCTTTTGAACTTAGGAAAAGTTGCTTTGAGTCTCGTTTATAGCAGCAATTTTAAATTGAGTTATGACAGAGTGTGTACAAGCTGTTACACTCCTGGCACATAACCCAGTCGGAGATCTCAGGTAGTCACATTCAGTCCCACAAGAAGCGGATGCAATATACGTACATGTAAATCCAAATGGGACTGTTATGTAAATAAACCCTCTGTCTTCATTCATAAGCCGACTGGATCAAGATATTTTCAATTCACAATATTAAAGTATAAAGTATATTCTAACCTTGCTCTGAGCATTATTCTAAATCAGACCATAGTTTTACCTATGAGTCATGGATGACATATTTGTGTAAATGTAATTAATTCAATCAGATTTACCTATTGACATCATGAAATTAAATATTTATTGCCTACAATATTGTTTGTCCACATTGAAAAGATTCATCTTGTTCTCAATGCACTGAACATTTACCATCGTTATGTCCTTCTTATGTTCATAAGACCAACACTGCATGTAGATTAGTATTGTAAAAAAGAGCCCTGCCAAATAAATTTTATATTTTAATTGCAAAAATTACAAATTTTGTTTTTTAATTCCGCTTGTGTATTTCTGATTTGTGGACAGCGACCATATAACTATGACAACCCAAGTCTTTCAGACAGGGTGTGTTTTCTCAACCTATGCTCTTCATTGCGTAGTTATAGCTGCTGCTTTACTTTCTATATGTTAGAATTTTGTTTATCAAAATTACACTTTCTGCACGTCCATCTGTATTGACTTACTTGCCTCTTAGGTATTTGGTAATCCACCTAATTGCTTGTGTTCTCTACATGTACAGTAACTACATGTACAGTAACTAAATTGCTTGTTTCATTTTTATCCTCAAAGTTTTTTTATTGCTCAAAGTCCACACAGATGTTTGCATTTGGATTCTATGAAACCAGAAAATCAGCAATGACCGCTCTGTGGCAATGTTTCCCCAAGGAACGTAATGTTTTAGGTCATGTTCACCGAGACTTGCACTGCACCATATCATTGATAATTCATTGATTCATATTGGCATTCAGATGCTATTTCTTTTGATTTTGACCCTGAGTTAAAAAAATCTTATGAATCTTTCCATTACAAACTCAAAAATGATTGATGAATAAACAAATAGCCACATATATTCCAAGCATACAATACATCTTCATAAGGTTAATTCAAGAAATGATCATTAAGAAAAAATACTTTCTTTGGAAATACTTCCTATCACATAAAATACCTACACATTACTGTATGCGGCTAATGCACTTGTACTAGACTATATTTATTTGTTCCTAAAGTTACTAATGTAATAATAATAATAATAATAATAATTTTCTAACTTACTGAAATCAATTTACATAGACAGTGGAGAACCACGTCAACCACCACCATTGTCTGCCATCCACCTGGATGATGCAACAGAAGCCATTAATGCACCAGTGCACTCGCCACATATTGGTTGTTAGGTGGTGAATGGCTGAGAGAAGTAGTTAACAAATAAGAGATTATTAGGTGGCCAGAATTACTCTTTTTGAAATATACCCTTGGATCTTTTATGATCACAGAGATTCAGGACCTCGATTATTATGTCTCATTCAAAGGACTGCACCAAATTTTGTGTCCCCGTCACTGCGCTGGAGCATTGGGATTCACAAACAGATCACTGGGTAAGTGATATCTGATAGCGTTACCAACGCCTATTCCAGCAGTAATCCAAGCTTTTCATAGAAGGTCTCCCATCCAAGTGCTGTCTGGGCTCAATCACGCTTCAGGTGAATGACCGGTTCTGAAGTGTAGATGGTAATCTCATAGACTGCAGGGTCTCTAAATATATAGAAATTTCCCCTGTATTGTTAAACTAAGGAAAATAGCCTCATAGATAAATAGTGTGATGTGTAATATCCATCGAACATAATAGCATGTATCTATTGAGTGCTTTTAAGGAATTCATGTTTTTCATTTATCCTTCAGTTATGACTGTGATTCTTTATGTGTATATTGTGCTTGTTTTGAGTGGATTTTGGTTCATAATTGTTTGATTGTGCTTTCACCCTTTAGTGCATTATTCACTTTACTCTTTTTGATAATAATTATTTTACTCTAGAAAATACTATTATACATACAGTAAGTACCTTTTATATGCCCTGTCTGACATGACTATTTCTGTCTGGTTCTTGGGTTACTGAGGATGATTATTTATTCTGTTTTAATAAGTTGGCACATTTGGACAGATGTACGAGGGACATTCAAAAAGTTTCTGCACTTTTTCAAAACTCTATTTATTAATTTCAAAAACAAATTACATCACTTTCTACATAGTCACCTTTGTTTGCAATGCAATTTTCCCAGCGTCGTACCAACTTTTTAATGCCCAATTACTACTCATCCCACCTTCATCGTTTCCAACAAAAATGTAAAAGTGCAGAAACTTTATGAACATCCCTTGCATATTTTCTTGTTATGTTTATATTTTGTATTAATTTCATTACATCTTTGACCTGGTCACCATCTCTTTGTAATTTTGAAAAAGTCAACTAAATGAAGTAGGTGTCATGGAGGGGCAGTTGGCTGTGAAAATATGGAGGCAGCTGGCCAAACTGCCATTAAATAGGCAGAGAGAGAGAGTGTAAGAGAGAGACAGAAATAGTGAGAAAGTGAGGGGGGAGCAAGAGAGAAAGAGAGAGAATGATACAGAGACAGAGCGTGAGAAAGTGAGAGAGAGTCATAGAGTCAGACAAAGGGAGAATTGAATTTTGAATTGAACTTTATTAATCAATATTCAACAAATCATTTGCAATATTGAAAGTAAAGCAAATAAAGAAAACCCCAAATACTACAAAAAGAAAACAATGCTTAATTCATATGTCAAATAACAAAAATCAATTTATTATCTTTAAGTTTACAAATTGCCTCACGAACACACCATTTCTTCTCAAAAGAATTCACATTTGCAGTCATTCTGCAGAATTTATATTCCAAATACACCCTGGGTTGTACAAGTCTGTGAAATATTCTAATCATGTAACGTTGTTTACTTGACTTCACTTTCTCCTTTCTGGATTTATAAATGTCACTGTCTGATGAGGAAATTACCAAAGAGACAGTGAAATAGAGACAGTGAGAGAGACAGAGAAAGAGAGTGAGGGAAGAGACGAGAGAGAGAGAGACAGACAGACCAACATACAGGTACAGACAAAGAGAGGAGACAGGAGGTAGACAGAGAGAGAGAGATAGAGAAACAGACAGAGAGACAGAGAAAGTGAGAGGACATAGAGTCAGACAGACAGAGAGAGAGAGTGAAATAGAGACAGAGAGAGAAAGAGAAAAGAGGGAGAGGGGAGAGAGGCAGAGAGTATGACAGAATGAAAGAGTAAGAAAGGGAGAGAGAGTGAAAGAGAGAGTATTCATTTTATCTGTACAGAATGCCTCCACAAGCACTGAAGAATCCCTCCATCTTGTTGAGATGACAACTTGAATTGGGCTTTTTAAGAATACATGAAGCTGACATTGAAGTAATTACAAAATTCATGGCTAAATTACATAATATCAGTAACTATAACTCCTTCAGGAAGGCCAAGCAATATAGAAAACAAAGAGCTGTGGTGCATGTCACAAACATTATTGAGGCTCATAACATCAGTAAAGAAAGAACAGAGAAGAAAGTAGCATGTCAGGATTGCTATTGGTTGAGTTAGCATAGAAGAAACATTAAATTTATCAATTGGAGAGTGTGCAGGCCACTAATTTCATATATTTCAAATAATATCATATTAAACAAGAGATATGTGTAACAAACTAGAAGTAGCAGTAACAGGTAATTTAACTTATCAAGTAATGTACAAAAGATGAAACTGAAATGGTACCCTTGGAAAAGGTCTACTTTCTCCCACAGTTTGTTTCAAATCCTTCATAGTGTAAAGTCTGTCTATATTTTATTTTTTTTTAAATTAATTAAACAGAATACAATAAGTAGAAGTTGCTGATTATTTAGCAAAACTGACATTGATTTAATTAACAAACCAGTAAAATCTATTTTACAATAAACATTGGGGATAGCAAACACATTTGGAAATGAACTGCACAATCATAAGAACTAGGCATGCACAGGCAGTTTAATGTACAAAAGAGCAAGTGCTTTAGGGAGGCAAAGGGAACTTTGATTATAAATACAATATGGGTAGCGCTCATCTATAGGAAATGACATCTGAGGAGGATTTTTGGCTATATGTTGACACAACATTCTAATGATGGCAACAGAATTAAAAGACCAATAAAATGCTGACTTATATTGCAAAAATATTTTAATATAACTTTAACGATACCATTTTCAGGCTGTATCGTGATAGTGAGACTGCATTTGGAGTAGATAGATAGATAGATAGATAGATAGATAGATAGATAGATAGATAGATAGATAGATAGATAGATAGATAGATAGATAGATAGATAGATAGATAGATAATCTCTATGGGGAAATTCACCTCTCCCTGCCCACTCCTCATACAGCCCATGATAGCAGTGTCGTCAGCGAGCTTTTGCACATGGCAGGACTCCAAGTCATATTGGAAGTCCGATGTATATAGGTTGAACAGGACTGGAGAAAGTACAGTCCCCTGCGGCACTCCTTTTCTGCTGACCACAATGTCAGACCTGCAGTTTCCGAGACGCACATACTGAGGTCTGTCTTTAAGATAGTCCACGATCCATGCCACCAGGTATGAATCTATTCCCATCTCTGTCAGCTTGTTCCTAAGGAGGAGAGGTTGGATGGTGGTGAAGGCACTAGAGAAATCCAGAAACATAATTCTTACAGCACGACTGCTTCTGTCCAAGTGGGGAAGGGATCGGTGTAGCATGTAGATGATGGCATCCTCCGCTCCCACCTTCTCCTGGTATACAAACTGCAGTGGGTTGAGGACATGGCAGACCTGCGGCCTCAGGTGGTGAAGCAGCAGCCGCTCCATGGTCTTCATCACATGTGACATCAGGGTGACAGTCCTGAAGTCATTCAGCTCACCAGGACGTGATACCTTTGAGACTGGGGTGATGCAAGATGTTTTCCAAAGCCTCAGGACTCTCCCCTGTTCCAGGCTCAGGTTGAAGATGTGCTGTAGTAGACTCCACAGCTCCAGCGCACAGGCCTTCAACAGTCGTGGCGATACTCCATCTGGACCCACTGCTTTGCTGGTATGAAGTCTCCTCAGCTCTCTGCTCACCTGGGCTGCTGTAATTGTGGGTGGGGGGAAACTCTCTCCTATGCTGGTGTGAGCAGAAGGATGGGTGGAGGACGCAGTACTCTGAGGTGAGAGTGAGAGTGGGTTAGGGTGGTCAAACCTGCTAAAAAAGTTGTTCATCAGGTTTGCTTTCTTCCTGTCTCTCTCAATGGAGGCACCCCGCTTCAAGCTGCAGCCAGTGATGATCTTCATCCCATCTTACACTTCTTTCATGCTGTTATTCTTCAACTTTTGTTCCAGTTTTCTCCTGTACTGCTCCTTCCTCGCCCTGCGCTAGATTTGGAGTTCCTTCTGCACGCGCTTGACCTCATGCTGATCCCCGTCTTTAAAAGCCTTTTTTTTCTGGTTCAAAAGGCCCTTGATGTCACTTGTAATCCATGGCTTGTTGTTAGCATAGCAGCGTTCTGTTCTTACTGGAACTACAATGTCCATACAGAAGTTGTTGTAGTCAGTAGTGCAGTCAACAACCTCCTCAATGTTCTCACTATGTGAACCCTGCAGGATATCCCAGTCTGTAGTTCCAAAGCAGTCTCTCAGAGCCTGCTCTGCCTCAGGTGACCGCTTCCTGAATGAGCGTGTGGTTGTAGGTATCTCCCTCACTCTTGGTTTGTAGTGAGGCTGAAGCAGAACCAGGTTATGATCTGGTTTCCCAAGCGCAGGCAGCAGGGTGGCACTGTATGCATTTTTAACATTTGCATACAGTAGGTCAATAGTCCTATTTCCCCGGGTGTTACAGTCCACATACTGGGAGAAGGCAGGTAATGTTTTGTCCAGCGTCACATGGTTAAAGTCTCCAGCGATTAGCACAAGCACCTCAGGGTGCTGTGTTTGTAGTTTAACAACAACAAAATGGATGATGTCACCCGCTATCTCCACGTGCGCCCGAGGAGGTATGTAGACAATAACAACAATGACGTACAATGAGTATTGTGCACTTCTGGTCAACACTCTCTAAAAAAGATTGCAGCGCTAGAAAAACCAAGTATGAAGAAAAACCTAATATGTTCTCTGACCTACAAGCCATGTCCCATTCTGAAGGGCTAAGAGAATGAAACCTCCTTAGTTGTGAGCAGAGAATGCTGGTTTAGAAACCTGACCCACATCTTCAGAATTAAAATATATACATATATATATATATCTTCATTTCCTGACTCATGTTTTGCTGAGCTGTCACATGTGTTAAGGTAGTATGATCCCCGCTTTGCCAAATATGATGACAGTTTTGCCAATCACAATTCTGAATATTAAGTGGAGGAAGAAATTAAATTTGAACCTCTATGGCTATTGGAGAGTCCAAATCCATAGCATTTTCTGCCCTTTGTTTTTAAGAAGCAGGAAAGGGAGTTTGCTAAATAATAGCAGACAGGCAGGCAAGCTGTAGTAGCTTCCCATGTGGTGAGACTTTTTTTGCAGAAAATAACACAGTAATGTGCAGAACGGTGCATTTTAGTGTATATTTGTGTGAAAAATATGCAGAAGGTCAATTTTTTAAAAAAATGCACTGCTCCCCTGCAATAATGTGAGCAACAGGTATAAAAAAATGAATTTCACTGATGCATTACAAAACCACAAAGAACACAGGTAAACAAGGAAGTGTGAATAAGACTTTAGGGAGCAGTATTCTTTATTTTTCACCCAGAAAATATTTAAAACCTATAGAAATGCTTTTTAGTGAGCTTCATGATTCCAATTGTGAAATCATCTGCAAAACAAATGTTAGTGTCAGTCTTGGAAACATGAAAGATTCATCTTGGCTTTCCCTGTTCCCCAGCAAAATATGAGTGTAGAACAACTTAGGACATTTAATTTGATTGATTAGAGGCAAACGTACCTAATGCTTAGTCATGTTCTAATCCTCCAGACAATGGTAACAGGGATTTATTTTTTGCTCCAGTGAATGTAAGAGATTGTTATGTTCTTCACTGGGACATAATTTTCCATATACTGGTCATCCAGGAGTTTTTCACATTTCAAATGTAATTATGAGAATTTATTGGTTCCATCAAAAATTGAAGCATGTGTAATATAGTAATGTACATGAATTATAGTCTTGTAGGTTCAATTCATTCTTTACCTATATCTTTGCTCATTATGAACTTGACTTATAGGATTCAGATTATTTCAGTAGATAGTCTTCTCACTGATGATTTCTTTTTTCATATCTTCTATTGATTCAACACTCATAAGAACTTCAAAGCATTTTAATATAAGATTGGTTTATTTAATCACAATCACTTTCATTTTCCAAAAAGTAAAGCTTTAGAACCATATGCAGAAACATCTTTCTTCACAGTACAGGTAAAATAACAGCAGATTAGTGGTTGTGATCCTGAACTATGCTTGGAATAAAATTTGTAAAACCTTTTAATTTTCAACAGTGTTTATCTGAAATAACGTTTTGAAAAAAGATTGATTAGTAAAGAGAAATATTATTCAAGAAAATACTAACTACTTTTCGATTGATCACTAAAATATGTAAATTTTTGATAATTTCATCACTGCTTCAGTAGTTTCTTAATCCTATATGCATAGCAGATAAAAGTTAACCTAGATCTTTGATTTATGAGAATAAACTTTATGATTTTTTGGACAGTCTAGGTTCCCCTTCTGCTATGGATGACACTCAATAGAAATAATAAAACATCTGCTGCCATGATGCTAATTTTGTCTGTAATTTCAGGGTCATATCTGTCCCTAGTATCAATACTGTATGGTCCATCCTCTGGTACTGGGCTGGAGTAGATGAGAACTTGATAAAAACCAGAGTGTCTTTTCAGCAGCTTTTGAACTGTAAACATGATTGCCACCTTCAATACCAAATCCCAAGTAAGATAGTCAGGCTTTTTAAAAAATATGTTAGGCTGTTTCAAGTAGTTCCATCATACTACTGCCAAAATATATTACACCATGCAAGATTTCAAAACAAATGAAACCTGTATCCCTTACCTTTCTGAGTAAACCTTTCATTTCATATTTCTTGTTTGAAATATAATGCTATTAGTGGTTTCTCTCCATGTTTCCTTGAACTACCTGCTAATATGACTGATGCTACACCTTCCAGCAAATTAGAAAAATCTTTTTTTTGGAGATCTTTTTACTTCAGTTTTGTTATGAAGCTTTCATCTTTTGTATCCTGACAAATGTACAGATTTTTTTGGGGAACACATTTTTGGAAGAGATCTGCTTGATGGTGCACTTAAAGCTCACTGAGCACCCACGGATTCATGCATAAATCATGGCATTTTTCCTTTTTACATTTTATTCTTTGTTCTGTTTTGTTTGTGGGTCTCAAGCCCTTCTGCGTAGGAGAAATGCTACTGAGTTTGTTTTCTGTACTAAAAGAATGTTCCATTATCCTGCAATTTTACTTTATGTCTTTTTTAATGAGAGGGTAGTGACATCTTGTAACAGGATCCCACATCAACTCCACTGCATTATGCTTTCTGTTAGGGAAATGTAATGGGTGCTAGATTCTAAAAACATTTCTTTGCTTTTTTTACAGGGTTACCTCTATAGTTTTTAGGAACTGTTGAAGAAGAACAATTATAGAGATAATGCTCTCTTGACACTAGTACTGATTCCTTGATGGTGGATAAGCAGCACTATCCCCAAAAGAGTAAAACATATCAAACATACAGTATTCTAATTCATTATTTCTGTAATTATTTCTTCCTTTAATTAAACCCCTCTATGAATAATAAACTTACAATTAATAAACAATAATAAGTAATAATAATAGACATAAGTTAGAAATTCAATACAATAAATGAATAGCTCTGGTGTTCATTGTAGATGTGTGTATAGGGACATTCTTATCACATGTACAGAATACAGTGAACTTCTTATTTACCAGTGTTAATCACATCAAAATTCCCTTGTACTAATGATTAGTAAGTATAATTTGTATTATTACTTTATTTCTTCATTTTTCAAATACACTTAGTCCAATGCAGAGTTGTGAAGAGGCAAAGACTTGGTAGCACTAACTTTAACAAAATATTTAATTCACATATAGGAAAAGAAGTATGTATCTAGGAAGCTAAATTTGCAGTGTAATTGTTTATAAGATGAAGATCCATCCATTTTCTAACCTGCTGAATCCGAATACAGGGTCACGGGGGTCTGCTGGAGCCAATCCCAGCCAA
Source organism: Polypterus senegalus (assembly GCF_016835505.1). NCBI lineage: Eukaryota > Metazoa > Chordata > Cladistia > Polypteriformes > Polypteridae > Polypterus > Polypterus senegalus. The sequence goes on along the minus strand of NC_053170.1, from coordinate 73,977,790 downwards.
CACAGGGCACAAGGCAGGAACCAATCCTGGGCAGGGTGCCAACCCACTGCAGGACACACACAAACACACCCACACACCAAGCACACACTAGGGCCAATTTAGAATCGCCAGTCCACCTAACCTGCATGTCTTTGGATTGTGGGAGGAAACCCACGCAGACACGGGGAGAACATGCAAACTCCACGCAGGGAGGACCTGGGAAGCGAACCCGGGTCTCCTAACTGCGAGGCAGCAGCGCTACCACTGCGCCACCGTGCCACCCAAGATGAAGATCGTTTGTTTATATAAAAATCTATAAGTGAATTAATCTTCAATAGTTTCAGTTAACCAGTTAACCACTTAGTAGGTCAGAGAAGGTTGAAAAAGGTGATTATCTTGTATACAGCAGGACCAAGAGATAAACGTTTCTCTACCTTGAAATGTGTCCTGCATTGGTTCCATATTTTAAGGAATTGGTGGATGACTGGGTTACTGGTGAACTGACAATAGTTTGTACTGAGTGGAGCACAAAGCAGGACATACAAGGAAGATTTAGAGTAGGATGTGATTACCATTGCAAGCCAGGGTGATGTGGATCCATAAATTTCTGCAGATTTCTAAGATTTTATTGTGTGTATATTTGCTGTCCACATGTAAAACTGTAAGTTAGGTAGTGATATGTCACTCTCTGCTTTAGACTTTGCAGAGTCTTTTTCAGTTTGTGGCCATTTTGAATTCCAGATGTGCAACATTATAATTCAGTGTAATTTACTTTATTTTCCTAGTTAAAAAACTCGTTTGGAGTGAAATTCATTGGAGTTGACTCACTTCACATTTCTATTAAGGTGCCATTTAAGTAAAAAATGAAGCAATACAGAGGAACGAATCTTTAAAAAAAAGTCAGTCAGAATGAAGGGAAAGGGAATTATTTAGCAGCAAAAACAGGTCACTAATTAAGAAAAGGGTTAGAATTAAAATGTGCAGCCACAGTAGTGCTCCTGTGCCAGAATTGGAGACCCCAAAGTTGGAGTAGTATCATATAATTATTACTTACTATACTTTAAATATGTATAAATAGTTGTTCTCTTGCTGTATCATATAGCACAGCAAATTTATAATCAATGCATTTGTATATTGAGAATTTTTGGTTTAAGGATAGCTGTGCTTTAACACTTATGATCTGTTTCTTTTCATTCAAATGTGGTCAGGAGAAGATCAGTTTAAATTAAAAAATATGACAAGTGTGAATTGTCTTTGTTATGCAAAAATTATACTGAACTAGGAGGTCTTAGGTTTGAGTCCAGAAGGGGAATGACTTATGCCTAGCATGTGTGTCATACACTGTAATAATTGTAAGGATAGCAGATCTAAAAAACTCTGAGTCACGGGATATTTTCTCACACAATTTCTAGTAAAAGTAAAGAGCATAGGCAGTAGAAACAGTGAGTGGTCTAACGTTTACTAACATGTGTATGTGATGTTTCATATGTCTTCTTTCCACATTTCAGGAACAATTTAATTTTAATGGTCAAGGTGTTTTTTGTAGTTCTTTCTAACCCCATAAAGTTTCATTGTCACTCAAACATATACAGCAATGACGGTTGTAGCTAAACCTCTATTTTAAAATTGGTTTAACTGAAACACACGGAGGTGTTGCATGGGTCTGTTACAAGGACTTCACAGTTTTTTGCTCAGAATATGGTTGCAACTTTTTGATAACATTCAATGTAACATTGGAATTATTGTATAAACATCAGGTAAATACAGTAGGAAAGAGAAACTGCTTTGAGCTAAATGGCTCGTTCTCATAAAACTATCCTTAGTATAGTATATATTACACAAATGATTTGTACAGATGAGAAAAGCATTTGGTAATGACTTATTAATGAATGTTATTATAAAAATTACCAATATAAAGTATTTAGAGGCATTTTTGTTTTAATATATTTGAACTTGAATTAATGTTTTCTAATAACGTATTAATGGAAGTTATTACAAAATGTTAAAGAAAAGTATAGTCTATCAATAGTTAAATTTCATTCTTTCTCTGAATAATTGATCAATAGGTACCTCACCCCCTGTTATCTATCTATCTCGAGGTGCATACAGTGTGATTAGTTGATATCACTCATACAGTATTCCTTGTCATTACTACATGTTTTCAGTCATACATAACGGAGGGATGTTACACGAAAAGATCAAACAACTCATAAAGAGTTAGTGACCATTTAAATGTATTTCGTTAAAGAACAATTCATTGAGATATTTTGTGAAAAATACCTAATTATAAACTTAAATTATAGATGCAACCAGTATCTGTTCACATGTATTGCAAGTACTGCTCTGTGAACAGAAATGGCCTGGTTTGTTGAATTATAGCAGCCTATACAGTAAATGAATAGACCAGAGGGGTTTGATAAGACAATAATATTTGTTTAATATATGTATTTTATAACTTAAGCTAGTTATAAATTGACATTTGGACTTGCAAGAAGTCCAAATACCTATAAATACATGTCTGCATTATGTTAGGGGCAAAGGGTATTTGTTCATAAAGTCAGGCTTGAGGGGCCTCTGAAACTCCATGTTTTCATTCCAACCAATTTCTTCTTCTTTGTGGGCTACTACCTTAAGTAAGCATGTTGGTTTTTTCCCAGCTCCTATCTCTTTGTCTCAATGCAGACATTTTAAAGTGTTTGTCTAATCTACTCTATATATATAAAATCCTAAGCCTAAAAGTGCAACACTTATATGTGACACTTTTATGTCACGTTTTTGTCATGCTTTAAAGCAGGCTTATTTTAAAACCTACATATATATGTTTAGTATCATTCTTTTCAGAATTTATTGGACTTTAATGTGATGTTGTTAGATTTTCAGATTCTTATTCTGTTTTTAAATTATAAACTAAAAAATATCAAGAAATCACGTCCCGCGAGATGAGACTTTGTGCCAAGAGATTTAACCACCGGAAACAAAAGGCAAAGAGTATGACAGCTGCTGTACAGGCTTTTAAATGTTCGAAGCGCTGCATGAGATGCAGATCACGTGGCACAGCAGCTGATCGAGCAAAGAGGAGGTAAAAAAAACTATTTGTTTCCCATTGTATCACCGTTTAAAAGGGGGTTTCAGAGGAGCGACCGTGTCTTGCCCACCTTTTCACAACGCAAGTGGCAGAGACGCGAAGTGGCTGGGGCGTAGCGCAAGCCAGGGGGATTGGCAAGCGAAGCGAGCAGGGGCCAAAACTCCCTAGTATTTATATAAATGTAGAGTGCATTTTTATTTTGCAAAGGGATACATTGGTTTTCTTTATTCTGTCCTCATTTAGTTTCAGAACAATTATTAGGCTCCTGACCAGTTAGTCCTTAAACTGTGCACAGTATTTAGTCATCAGCAAGTTGCTGGTGAACTACAAAAGAATGCAAAATGACTTTTCTTTCTAATTATATGATAATCACTTTCATTGCTTCAGCTCTCTCTCCCAGAAGTCTCTGCAGAAAATATTCCCCTTGCTTATTTCTTTCTTGTTGACCTGAATTAGTAAAATTATAATGTGATGTGAAAGTAAAATAAGTCCTCAAGATCCATGAAAGAAATTGCTTTCTTTTGTTCTCTACACAATAATGTTGGGCTTTTTATTTTTTTTACTTTAAATTTACAACATGGCAGCAATATCTTTTGAACAAAATGTTAAATGAAAATGGAATCACCTGGCAAGGCCACGTAGTGTCTTGTGCACTTCATTAACTGTGAGTCTTATGAGAACAGAACCATTGTTTGACATGCTTATGCTTATGCAAGCTCATGTCAATGAATGGAGCTGACTTGTGTTTATTGAAGAGCTGCATAAGAAGGAATTGATGCCATTGCGTTGCCCAGCTAGAGAAATGATTGTTCTCGAGGGGACATAGCAAATTTAGCCTTTACCCAAAGTAAACATTGCCCCCCACCACCCCAAAAATAAAAACCCTCCCAAAATTCTATATTGTGATATTTTGTAGCGTACAAACTCAATATTACTGACAACAGAATAATTGATTATCACTGAATATGCTTTCAGCTACTGAAAAGTCTCTAACAGGTTAAAGCAGGTCCATCACACGAGTGGCCAGAATAGATAGCCATTAGTTTAACTAAAGTTGACATCCACCGCACTATATACTAGTTATAATAATTGAAAATATATCAGCCTACCATCAACTTGGTATCTGAACAATGTATTCATTTAGTAGAAGTGCTTAAAGATCTAAAGTAAGTGCCTTTTAAGTTGACAGTCACCGAGTCTGTCCCAATGATTAAATTACAGTATAGGTTGACACACACATTAGCATCTCTTTTAGAATTATCACAAATTTCTGCTTGCAATTGTATTTAACCATGGATCTTAACATAGTATGGGGCAGAGCAGACTAATTTATTTTATCTCAAATAAATCTCTTGAATCTTGAATCAGTAATTTGAAGAGGATCTTCCCCTCACGCATGCAGAAAAGAAGAAGCTGGCTTGAGTTTGCTAGAAGTTATGCATTTCAGGTCTTTGTCTGCCACTGTTACTGACACAACATTCAATAAGTCAGATGTGGTTAGATTTACCTGATTTTAGGACTTGGCAAGGACTGCATAATTGTTACTATGTCCTTATTTGTAAAATCATAGAATTGGTATGCTTAACTTTTCACCTTATTGTCAATATGTGTGTGTCTACAGTTATTTTTGTGCATCATTTGTTGTTGGTTATTTTGTGTTTATTTTAACTACACTGTATTTGTATTCTGCAGTATGCTGGCACCCTGCATGGGGTTTGTTTCCTTCCTTGCGCCCTTTGTTGGCTGGGATTGGCTCCAGCAGACCCCCATGACCCTGTAGTTAGGATATAGCGGGTTGGATAATGGATGGATGGATGGATGTATTTGTAATTTTGTGCAGCACTCTGAGCTTGTAAATGGAAATTCATCTGATAAGAATGAATAATAAAAATACTAATTTGACGATATTATTTAGAAAATGTTCTTTTAAAATAAGCAGACTGTTTAATCATTACTTATTTTTACAGTGTATTTTTGCTTCAACCTAATTTGTTTTGTTCATTGTTGATTTTTTGCTTTTATAAATCAATATCAAATTTGATATCCTGCCAGCAGTCTTAAATGTAAATGTTCTTTAGAAGATGTATTATTCTGGTCATTAAAGCAAAGCTACTTAGCACTCCACTTATGTGAGAAATATTAGTTAAAATGATTTCCCCTTTCGAAGAAATTTGAACAGAAGCCTTAAAATTGTATTTATTTATTTACATAACCATGCAATCATGTATATATTATATGTATATAGAAAGTGTCCATTTAAAATCTGCCAGGAATTCTATGTATTTCCATAACTGTTTTGTAGTCAATTCATGTTTATTTTTATTAAACTATTATTTTCATAGTATTACCATCATGTTTTATACAACAAGGCCCAATGTTAACTTTGGCCTAGTCTTTAGGAAATTTGCCAAATAGATGCACTAATAATGACTTGCTTAAAAACTCAAGGATAAGCATTGTCAAGCCCAGGACATAAATTTATTTTTAAGTTTTTTATTCATTATAACAAATTGTCTACAGTTTGCCCTTTTTTATATTGCTCAGGTACTTTCAATGATCATTGGATCTGAACTAATCATTTTGCTGGCGAGACCCTAGAGTTTAAATTTAATTTTTAAAGCTCCAGAAATCTGAGTTTCTAGCCCTGTCCTGTTACTGTCACTGAAGAGATTATAGGATGTCCACAGTATTGACGTGCACTTTTTGGTAGGATGCCAGACTCCCTGTGTCCTAAAGATGTGCACCTTTAGTGTTTGATGATTTGGTCCTCTAACTGAGTTTTTTAGTTTTCTCTCTTCTGCTTTCAATGTATCTTCTGTTAGCATGGTCCTACTTGCTAGTTTTTGTTTTTAATTCTGTCTCTCATAAAAGGTGAGCCAAATATTATAGTGTTTTGATTAAATTACATAGATATGTGTTCTCATGAATAAGTTGTAGCTTTTCTCTTACTGTTTTGTATTTGTAAATCAGTGTGTTACTGACTTAGTGACATCAAGGTACTTGTTTGGTGGTATTGTTTGTTATTGTACTTGCTATTAGTTCACTTAGTTAAGTTTAACATTAGGCCAGGGATCATTTTATATTGTTTTAGTGTATCATGTCACATAACATGTTGGGCCATGGTTGGTGTATATATTAAGGCACTCTATAATGCAACATAAATAAATAAATAAAACAAAAAAAATGCTGTTAATGGTAGTTATGGTTAAGAAAACAAATGCAGCATTAGAACTGGTTTCAGCCTAATTTTAAAGAACAAAACATTTGGTTTTGTGATTTTTTTTGGTTTTGACAATTTGATCTTTTTGCCTGCTTTTGTTCTTCTAATTCTTGTATCTTTTTGTATTTTTCCCCTGTCTCTGGACACTCGCACCACCCTAACACCCTGAGCATGTTTCTATATAAGAACAGTACAGTATATGAGAGAAAGCTGAACTTTCTGGTTCTTTCTCTTGCTTTCAAAATTTGTACAAAATATATAACTTTAAATTATCAATAATTTCTGCATGTATTTTAAAATTGTCATATTTTAACTGCTTATGTCATGTTTTTAAATATCTCACATTTAACATGTCTGTTTCTTTTACAAATACAGTATTATAGTCATGTGGCCAAAATGGCATTGCAGTAGTTGCACTGCTGCCTTGTAAACCCAGATTCAAAATCAACACAAGCAGCATTTCAGGATATGTGGTGTTTGCATCTGTTCTTTCAGTCTAAGAGGGTTTTCTCCAGTTCCTAGAATTTTTTCCACTACATCCTGAAAACTTTAAATTGGCCTGCTATGTGTATATCTGAGTGTGTTCACGAATGCACTATAGAGTGTACTGGTTTTCCTTCTAGAGATGGTTCCTATCTTATATCAAATGATATATCCTCTAACCCTCTGGCCCTATAGTGGAGTTTATAAAGTGAATGTTTCTATCAATACTTTTTAATTATTATTTCCTAATTTTTTACTTACTTGGGAGATCTGTAAAACATTTATAACTTTTGGTTTGTGGCTTGAATGTATTTTTTAATGTAAACATTTTTATTTAAATTTTCATTTTCAAGTTGTTCATTAATTTAGAAAATGTTTTGGTCTTCTTTACCATCTTTTACACATATGCCTGCCTGAATTTATTTTTAAATTATTCATGCTGCCATTTCATTCTGAGGGGTTAGAAAAAGATATAGCAGTAGTTCTGTAAAGTATGTTGATCATGGTTCAACTAACAGACATGTGCAATTTTGACCCCCTAAGCAAACTGAAACCCTTCAGTCTTGAAGAGACATGGGAACCTAATCTGTCTTTTTAAAATTCTCAAAAACATTGATTAAGTTAATTCAATAGAATTCTTCTTTTTGAGAGGTGAAATATTAACTGCTCAAAAAAATTAAAGGAACACTTTGAAAACACATCAGATCCCAATTGGAAAAAAAATCATGCTGGAAATCAATACTGACATGGACTGGGCAATTTGTTAGGAACAAAAGGATGCCACATCATTTGATGTAAATGAAAATTATCAACCTACAGAGGGCTGAATTCAAAGGCTAGTCGATTCTGCCGAAATTTCATTGCAGCAACACAAAATCATACTCAGTAGTTTGTATGGTCCCCGTGTGCTTGTATGCATGCCTGACAACGTCAGGGCATGCTTCTAATGAGAGGACGGATGGTGTCCTGGGGGATCTCCTACCAGATCTGGACCAGGGCATCCTGACTTCCTGGACAGTCTGAGGTGCTACCTGGCGGTGTCGGATGGGCCGAAATAAATGTCCCAGAGGTGTTTTATTGAATTTAGGTCAGGCGAGCACGGGGGCCAGTCAATGGTATCAATTCCTTCATCCTCCAGGAACTGCCTGCCTACTCTAGTCACATGAGGCATAGGGTCTGACAATGGGTACATGGATTTCATCCCGATACCTAATGGCAGTGAAGGTGTTGTTGTCTGGCCTGTAGAGGTCTGTGCGTCCCTCCATTGATATGCCTCCCCAGACCATCACTGATCCACCACCAAACCAGTAATGCTGAACGATGTTACAGGCAACACAACATTCTCCAAGGCTTCTCTAGACCTTTTCACTTCTGTCACATGTGATCAGGATGAAACTGCTCTCATCTGTGAAAAGCACAGGGCACCAGTGGTGAACCTGCCAATTCTGGTTTCTATGGCAAATGCCAAATGAGCTCCATGGTGCTGGGCAGTGAGCACAGGGCTCACTAGAGGACATCAGGCCCTCAGGACTCCCTCATGAAGTCTGTCTCTGATTGTCTGGTCAGAGACATTCACACCAGTGGCCTACTGGAGGTCATTTTGTAGGGCTCTGGTAGTGTTCATCCTGTTCCTCCTTGCCCAAAGGAGTAGATACCGGTCCTACTGTTGGGTTAAGGACCTTGTACGGACCTGTCCAGCTCTCCTAGAGTAACTGCCTGTCTCCTGGAATCTCCTCCATGCCCTTGAGACTGTGCTGGGAGACACAGCAAACCTTCTGGCCGTGGCACGTATTGATGTGCCATCCTGGAGAAGTTGGACTACCTGTGCAACCTCTGTAGGGCCCAGATATCGCCTCATGCTACCAGTAGTGACACTGACTGTAGCCAAATGCAAAACTAGTGAAAAAACAGTCAGAAAAGACGAGGAGGGAAAAATGTCAGTGGCCTCCACCTGTTAAACCATTCCTGTTTTGAGGGCCATCTCATTGTTGTCCCTCTAGTGCACCTGTTGTTACTTTCATTAACACCGAAGCAGCTGAAACTGATTAACAACTCCCTTTGCTACTTAGCTGACCAGATCAACCCCTAGAGTTTCATTGACTTGATGCTGTACTCTGATATAAAGTATTGCTTTAATTAAGTGCATTCCAGACTAAATAAAAAAAAATTCAGTCTAACAATTGTAGGAAAACAGAGCAAACTACTAAGGTATACAATTTAGGTGGAGACTGTGAAAAAAAACTTAAGCTTTTAGTCAACTCAGTACTCTCATGTAACCTGAAGTCAAATGTCTTGTCTTTTCTTACTGTATGTGCCTGAAGGAAGATGATGTAGCTATGTAGAATTTAGACAGTTCATCTAAATTAAAATACTGTGCATTCCTTCTTTCATTAATTACCTGCATAGTCTTAAATTTATTAAATTACTGTCTTAACCATATTTATTATTGTGACAACATTCCCAAATTGTTTGTTTTTTGCTAAAAAACTTAATGAGCAAATGCAAACTGAACAAGTCACCTTCAAACATGGGAAGGAATCTAAAGATGCAAATGATGTTTTCACAGAGAGTACAGCTGGCAGTAGTCAAAAAGCAGACAGAAGATGATCGTCCAGCCTCGAAATGACAGAGTCTGAGAGGCAGTCTTTACATAAATGCAAGAGAGAGAGGAAGTGTTGGCCAACACAGGTTGAAACACACATGGATATAGAAGAAAGGCATAGGACAGATGTTAGGGATACACGTAGGGCAAGAGATATCAGAAATTTTTAAGTCTATTATGTTACCTTCTGGCAGTTATGTATATGCAAAGTAGAAATTTAAATTACATGTAAATTGTGTGCACATGGGTACAGAAATAACTTAAGCACATATAAAATGGTTTATATTGTGAGGAAAGCTTTCTCAGTTTAGTGATGATGAAAATGGAGTCATTCCATATTTAGTGCTGTGCCTGCTAGTCTTTTTGATTTATATTAATAATGAAGACGAAAATGTAGCCCACAAGTTATGTTATGTTAGGCAGAGTTTTGGCTCTGAGGCTAGGGATCTGCACTGGCAATCGGAAGGTTGCCGGTTTGAATCCCGTAAATGTCGAAAGGGACTCTGCTCTGTTGGGCCCTTGAGCAAGGCCCTTAACCTGCAATTGCTTAGCGCTTTGAAAAGCGCTATATAACTGCAAAGAATTATTATTATTATTAAGATAGTTAAGTCTGCAGCTAACACTAAGCTGGGCTCAATGGTGGACACTGATGGAAACTACCAAAATCACTACAAATTAACTTGCAGAGAATTTAGACTTAGACTGCTATATGTTAGATAAAGTTTAATTTAAAGTAAAGTTTTATACATAGTAAATGTAAATATTACAAATTTTTGAAAGAACACCTAATGAGAAAGACATTTGAATCCTAATTGACTCATCACTGTATACATCCAGAGAGTGTAAAGGAGTGATTTGTAAGGCTAACAGCCTTCTGGGCCACATGCACTGTGTTCAGTACAAGTCAAGAAAGGTTATTAATAAGATCTTGGCTGTGAATAAGAGAAAGACTGATTGTAATAAGAAGAGACTTGAGGCATGGCAAGGTTTGGGGCAGCCACCCATTTAATCCGGTTTCCTGGCTGCAAAAGCAATTGATTCATCAGAGTCAAGTTTAAACAACAGAGTCCAAAACAGAACTGCCTCCCAGAGCAAAGGCAGGAGGCTTTATAGGACGGAGGGCGGAAGTGATGTCGTCCTCTGTGCCAGAACCGGAAGTGATGTCGTCCTCTGTGCCGGAACCGGAAGTGATGTCTTCCTTCGGGGCCGGGGCCAGAAGTGATGTGTCCCGCTTCGAGGTGGCGGCTCCTGGTGGGATTTCCCGGGAAAGACCTGTAGAGAACTCAGAAAGAGCGTTAGCGTACCTCGCCTGGGGCAGATGTATAATCAGTCCTCTCTAAGCCCTTCAGCTGCCTCCCATGCACACGTGTGTGACATGGTGTAATTTGATCTTTACAGCCTAACATTTGGTGAATGATATTTTGTGAATGACTAAGCAAAATAAAATCAAATCATATGTAAAACCAAGATCCAGGCTTTTAATGACCTCTTCGGCACAGCCATCAGCATTGTGTTTGTCTGCAGAGAGAATGTCGACCTTGTTGAGAGGTTTACCTACCTCTGCAATGACTTTAATGTCTCTGGTGTCTCTTCCTATGAGGTCAATAGAAAGATTAGAAGAGGGTTGAGGTCACTAGAAAGGGGAGCATGATGCTCTCGCTGTCTCTGCAAAAGGACAAAAGTCCAAGTCCTTAGAGTTCTGGTGCTTCCTCTTTTGCTACATGTTTGCAAGACATGGACGCTATCCAGTGAACTGAGATAAAGGCTGGACTCCTTGGAGAATGGCTGTCCTTGGCTGTCTCTTTGGAGGATCCTTGGGTACCATTGGTTTGAATTTGTGTTGAACAAGCAGTTGCTCGTGGAGTCCTAAATAAGGCACATTACCTGCTTTGTGAGGGATTATCGATTACGGTATTATGGCCATGTGGCGTGATTTACAGAGGGTGATCCTGCTCACAGGATCCTCATTGCTGCGCAGTCAAACTGCTGGACCAGGCCAAAGGGACACCCATGTGACAACTATCTGCGGAAGATAAATGGTCATTTTTGGAGGGTGGAACTGGACTGCATGTCTGACTAGGGGGTTGCCTAGAGCTGTTTCATTGTGAGGTGTGTGTGGCAATGCACTCTATCAGTGCATGCTCCCCAACCTGACATGACCTAACCTGACCTGGATCATATGTCCAAGGTCAAACATTAGAGCAGCAGTGGATTCTCTAATTAGGTGAATAAAAATATTCTTGCTATAAGATGATCACAATATTTGGTAGTTTTCGACATTGAGAGTAACATTTCTAAGAAATTTGCAGGTGAAATAATAGGAATATTTCCATGGAAATGATTTCAAAAACTAATCCAAATGATTAAAAAATAAGTACTTTTCACACTAGTTCAGAAACAGAAAATAATTAAAGGTTGTACAGTAGGATGATACACATGTTCATGACTGAGTCCTCAAGCATAGGTCAAACATGCTCTGGCCCAAATCACATGACTTTTAGCCCATTTGATATGACTTCTTTCATTTTGGTTCATATTCATTAGCCCACTTGTCTTCAAGTTCATTCTGTGGGTTCCACTGTGGATAGAGGTTTTGACTTAATCAGCATCTGTTTTTAATTGAAATTCTGCCTTAATTAAGTACGACGCTATCTCTCATATATATTCCTTTTTTCGAGGTGATCTGGTAATTTATTAATGAGCACACTTGTGGGTATAACACTGAAGTAGCTGCAGCCTTTCGGCATTCCATTGAGCCTGCTTTGCTTGACATTATCATTATTAGGATACAGTCAAGGGAAAAAAACTCCACAAAGAAAAGGCAAATTATTAGCAAAAGACAAAACAGACTGAAGTAAATAAAGCTATAGAAAATTTACAAAGATTTGTAGTCTATGTTTACATTTTATTTAACGCTACTTCACTTTCTGAATGCAGAAAAGGAGAAGAAAAAAGGCTAGGTATTTAAACAATGAATGGTATCAATTAATGGTAAAATGTCTCAGGACTGAACTCGAAAGTCTCTGCATTAGCTTCCTTGGGCAAATTAACAGAAAGACTGTTTAATACAAGAGTAATGCATCTCGAGTGTACCAGTGGAACATCTGCTATGTAATGATGCATTAAGCTAAACTAAATTATAAGATATTGGTAGTTTGAAATAATGGAGAGTGTCAAAGTAAACACAAAGCATTATTACTCATGGTGGCCACTGCCAATAATTTTTTTTTCCATTGTAGCTTCCTGGGATCCAAGCTACCATGCAGCATTTGGATGATCTACTATTAGCTACCCATTCAGGTTTATAGTCAGGTGTGGCTAAAAAAACACTATTGTTTTTACTTTGGATTTTGATACTCATTAATGATGCATTATTTAATTAAATCACCCTTAACCACACAGAGATATGTTCTGATGAAACAGAAGGCTTATTGGACTGAAAGGGTTTCATACCCTTAACAATTTTTTAATGCATAGAGACATTAAATTTGAACTTTGTTGGCCTATATTTCAAAACACAAAATTGAGTGATTTTGGCTGCTGTATGTGCTTATGCACCAAATGTTGGTTTGGAGTATCAGACCTTCCTTGAGTGCGTGACTAGCAAGAGTCTTAGCTGAGGATCCCATAGTTCTGTTTGGCATCTTCAACAAACACTTGGATAACGATGGAGATTCCCAGAGAGGCATAATTGGGAGGAGTCTAAATCTGATCTAAATCTGAATTGGTATTTTGTTATTGAACTTCTGTGTTAGGCATGGTTTTTCCATAATGAACAACATGTTCAAACATAGGGTCACTAATATGTGTACATTGTACCAGAGCACCTTAGGCCAAAGATCTATAATTGATTGCAGTCATTTGGTTTGGAAACTCAGCTGGAGAGGTAGGGCTGTCAACTGATCTCCAACTGGTCATTAGATGGGTCAGATTTTGGAAGAGGAGGTGCCACAGACGCATAGGTGCCTCAAAGGATATGGACAGACATGGAAAGCCCAAGTGATAGTGAGGGTAAACTGGAAACGTCTGGGAGAAAGAAGACTTTCAACTCCCTTTTTTGGCATCCCACAGAAGATTGGTGACATAGAGGCTGAATGGACTTTATTCAAAGCCTCCATTGTAAAAGCAGCTACCATGAGCTGTGCCCAGAAAGCCATAGGTGCCTCTTGAGATGGCAACCTAAGGACCCAATGCAGGACATTAGAGGTAAGGGATGCCATCAGGCTGAAGAAGGAGGCCTTCTATGTATCATTAGCACAGAAGACTCCCAAAACAGCAAAAGGGTATTGACAGGTCATAATAATAAAGGCTATTCAGTCCCCATGTGATCACAGTAAGAGCTGAGTCTGTATAATCATAAAAACATCAGTAATGTTCACCAAGTGTGTGAGACTCCTACAGGGCTGTGCTTTGCCTCCTATCCTGTTTGTGATTATCAAAGTATAGCCAGGGTGGGTAGGGTGTCCAGTTCAGTGGCCTTAAAATTGAGTCGTTGCTTTTTGCAGACAACGTGATCCTGTTGGATTCAATGGTCTGTGAACACCTATACACATTGAGTGTCCAGCAGCAGGGATGAGAATCAACACTTCTAAATCTGAGGCTATTGCCTTCAGTAGGAAAAAGATTAATTGTCCTCTACGAGTGGAAGGTGAGTTATCTGCCTCACATGGAGTTTAGTTACCTCAGAGTCTTGCTCCCAATTGAGGGAAAAAGGGATATCGATGAGACAGATGAACAGATCAGTACAGCGAGTACAGTTATGTGGTTACTATACCAATCTGTAGTAGTGAAGAAGGAGCTGAGCCGGAAGGCAAAGCTCTGTCAATCTACATCCCTTCCGTTACCTATGGGCATGAGTGTTGGGTAATCACTGAAAGAATGAGAGCAGGGGTACAAGTAGCTGAAATTAACTTTCTTAACAGGGTGACTGGGTTCTCCTATTGGGATAGGGTTAGAAGCACAGATAACTGGGAGATACTTAGAGTAGAGTCATTGACCCTTAGCATTGAGAGGAGTCTATTGGGGAGGTTTGGGCATCTGATACAGATGCCTCTTGGATTTCTCTCAGCAGAGGTTTTACAATCACGGACAGCTGGGTGGAACTCCCAGGGAAGACCCATGACCCACTGCGAGGGTTATAAATTTAAATTTAATCCACTAAGAATGTTTGAGAACACAAAGAGCAGAGGAGCAAAATTTGGGGAGTAGCAAAGTCAGGAACCAGTGATGGCTCTTGCCTTTGTATGAGTTACTTTCTAGTAATCCATCCATCCATCCATTATCCAACCCGCTATATCCTACAGGGTCACGGGGGTCTGCTGGAGCCAATCCCAGCCAACACAGGGCGCAAGGCAGGAAACAGACTTTCGAGTAATGAAAAAATAAATCTCATTCAGTTTATGTACTGGGGAGATACAAAGGTCACATCCCAAAAACATGTGTGTTAGTTCAATGTGAAAATCTAAAGTGGCCCTGTATGCAATGGTGAGTGTAAGTGGGTATATGTGTGAGTGTGTCCTCCAGTACACTGGCAACCCTCCCAGAGTAGGTTTATGTCCTGCAATGGATGTTCTGAGTTAGGCTCCTGTGCCTGTGTCCCTGAAATCGATAAAGAGATTACACTTAATATATAAACAGATATAACTCTATGCCTTAGTTCAGAACTTTTGAAACAATATTATAGAAGGTAGACAATAGTTAGTAGTGCTCCTGTCTTTTATATGTTTGACTTTAAACCTGTTTATGGGTTGAGGTACCATCTCTAAGGAGTTTGCATGTTATCCTGTTGTTCACATGGGCTTCCTCCTGGCACTCAGACAAGCAGTAAAGTTAATATATTCACATGAATTCTCATCTATATCTCACATGTATTCTGATACATACATGTGTATCAGTTAGTTTCTGTGTTAACTAATGTCTTGTTTTAATTTCTTATTTTGTCTTTTATTTTTCTTTTCTTCATTATGCAAAGCACTTTGAGCTATTTTTTGTATGAAAATGTGCTATATAAATAAATGTTGTTGTTGTTGATATTTCAAAATTTGTTTCATTTACCAGATTTAAGTAAATCAGGACAAAACCTATATCTTTAATTGATCTATCCAAATACATTTAAATAGATTTATGCATTTGTGAATGTGAATAGACAAAAAAATTATTATACAAGAATAGACAGAAACTGAACCAAATTAGTGGTTCTAAATTCTCTCAAGTTTAACAATGGCTAAATGTAAGTACTGTGTGTGCATACTGGTCACTAAATTGTGTGTATGTATTTATGTGTTGGTAGTATTGCTGCTTTCGTATGTTGCAGACAACTGTGGATTCCCATGCTCTTGAGTACAATGCTCAAGGTGCTTCACAGAGTCTCATAAAGAAACTGCAGGTATATGTAACATTGGAGACAGCGGTTTCCTGAACAGAACATTAAAACAGATAGATACAGAACATACAAAGGTATTAAATGCAATATAAGACAATAAACCAGAGTAAAATACTAGATTCAATACTAAAAGACAACCTAGCAAATAACATCATTTGTGATATTACACAAATTATGGTGAGCATCTGGACAGAGAGGAAAACTGAAAGAGGAGGCAGAGTGCTAGGTTAAGTTAAACATCTTCCTAAGCAGATGAGTTTTGAATTGCTTTTTAAAAGAATGAATTGAGGCAGCTTATCTAATTAAATTCAGGAGGTCATTCCAAAATCTAGCCGATATACAGCTAAAGGCCCTGTCATCCACAGAGAGCAGGTTAGTGTGGGTCACAACAAGATTGCCAGAATCAGAGGACATTAGTGGGTTAACAGGAGCAAAGTGATGGAGAAGGTCACTGATGTAGTCCAGTGCAAGGTCATTTAAAGGTTTTTTAGGTTAATAATAGAATTTTATATTCAATCCTGTAAGACACAGGGAGCCAGTGGAGACGAAGCAGGATGGGTGTTATGTGCTCGCTGTTGCTGGTCCATGTTAGGACTCTTGCAGCAGAGTTTTGAATCAACTGGAGCAGTGATAAAGGATTAGAAGCACCACCTGCCAGTATAGGGAGTTACAATAATCGATATGGGATGTGATAAAAGCATGGACAAGTTTCTCAGCATTTGAAAAGGAGATGAATGAGCAAACATGGGATATGTTACAAGGTGAAAGTAGGAAAGTTTGTTGAGGTGGTTTATGTGGGTGGAATAAGAAAGGGAGGAATCAAAAATGACACCAAAATCCCTTGCATTAGAAGAAGGTCTGATGAGATCACCATCAAGAGTGACTGAGATGGATCTCATTTTCTTAAGTTAAGCCAATTTGCAAGAGTTTAGTTTTATTGCAATTAAATTTTAAAGAGTTCTGCTCCATTCAGGTTTTAATTTCACTGAGGCAAATTGTGAGCTGAGAAAGCCCTGATGTTTCACTTTTACATTGAAATAGAGCTGAGTATCATCTGCATAAAAATGATAATTCAGTCCAAAGGTACAAATAATATGGCCAAAGGGAAGCATATAGATACAGAAGAGTAGAGGGCCGAGGACAGAGCTCTGAGGAACCCCTTGTGTGACTGGCGCTGAGCTGGATCTGCTGTTGCCAAGACTAACAAACACTTGCCTGTCAGTCAGATAGGACTTAAGCCACTGGAGGGAAGTGACAGACATGTTCTCCATTCTGGACAGTAGAATGTAATGTCTGACACTGTCAAAAAGAAGAACTGAATTTGCATTGATGAGTGCAAATCAGAAATAGATGCGTTTCTCACCAACAAAAAGACAGTCTCCAGTGAAATCTCAGAGGTTCACTCTTGAGATAAGGCAGACATAATGAGCAGGGTGAAGGTTCCTAGAAACAAGTGGACTATTACGTTACTGGGAATAAAGTACCCACTGCTGTTCTAAGATGCACAAAAAACTGAAAGAAGTGAAACACAATCAATAGCCCCTGAAGAGAGCATCACCAAGAAGTAAATAATCACAGCAATACTATTGAACTGGAGACTATTAAGCAAATTATCCAAAGACACCTTAAAATGGCCTACAGGTGCACTCTATGAAATCCATTACACTCACTTTGCCATCAAGATGCCATCTCACGCACAAGAATCAACTAGCATTTTTGGTGCCAATGGTATTATAGTAAAAAGTAAGTTCCCATGCCTTTAACATTTTTCTAAAGGAATAAATACCCCTGCAGTTAAAGCTAGTGGCACATTACATTTACATTTATATTTATATTCATGCAGCAGACACTTTTATCCAAAGTGACTTACAAAAGAAGTCAACATAATTGAGTAAACATTAGTCAATGGAACTATTTAGGAACAGGTGCTATAAAACAAGGTAGCAAAACTGAACACCAAAAGTAAAAAGCTCTAAACTAAACAGAGGACAAAATTAGTTCATCTTTCCTTAGTTACAACAGCCTATCAAAGCTGACGTTCACAGAACAAGAGAGTCTTCAAACTCTTCAAAACACATTGAGTGAGCCGGCAGTTTGGATGAAGGTTGGTGGCTTGTTCCATCAGCTGAGAGCTATACATATAAAGAGTCTGGATTGAGATTTGATGCCATGCAGAGACGGTATCACAAGATGCTTTCACTAGCATGCCTGAATGATCGAGAAGGAGCAATGGACCTCACAAGTGTCTCCGATTGCATAGGTGCTAACCCAGTGACTACTCTGTAAGCAAGCATTAAAGATTTTAGCATAACATGTGCTGCTACAAAGAGTCAGTATAGTAGCCTAAAAAGAGAAGTGACATGTGCCTGTCTTGGCTAATAATATAAGATATGCTATTGAATTGAATCATCTATAGTGGCTTAGGAGCACAGGCAAGTTTTTCCTGCCTGTAGACAGCTACCGTAGTCCAGTTGTGACAAGACCAAAGTCTGGACCAGGAGTTGTTCTGTATACTTTGTCAGATACATTCAGATCTTGCTGATATTATACCAAATGAATCTGCAAGACAAAGAGACAGTTGTAATGCGGTCATTGAAGAATAGCTGGTCATTGATCACCATTGCAAGGTTGCGTACTGATTTGGCAGCTGTTAGTGATAATAACGCAACATGAACAGAGATGGAGTGTTGAATAGACAGGCTGGCTGGGAGAATAGGTAGGTCTGTCTTTGCTGGAATGAGCTGAAAATGTTGCTCTTTCATCCAGGTTTAGATATCAGTGAGACAGGCAGAGATTCTAGTTGATAATGTATGCTTCTCCAGAGGAAGCAACAGATACCACTGTGCATTGTTGTCATAGTACTAATATCAGAAACCAAAGGGACTAGATGATAGAGCCTAGAGAGGCAGTGTACACAGAATAAAACAGAGGACCAAGCACCGATCCTTGGGCACTCCCATGCCCAAGTCAGAGAGGGTGGCAAGTAGAATATAATAGTTGATCTGAGTGATGACGTGTTAGTAGTTCTTGCTAATCGTAATATGTTAATCACAGTCATTAGAGCTGTCCAAGTGGAATGGCCCATTTTGTAGCTGGACTGGTTAGGATCAAGGAATCTGTTCTGCTGAAATAAAGAAGAGACTTGGCCAGAGACAATATATTGAAGTGTTTTGGATAGAAAGAAGACTTCTAGTTTTAATTAGGGGTGATGTCAAACTTGACCACTGCTGCTGCTGATGTTGTTACCTGTGGATGTCAGATTACACTGCTACAAGGTGCAGGAAATAAGTCTGTGATGACTTTTCTAGCACAGTTTTACATTTCCAAATTATCTTCAACTCCTGCTTTTTTTATTGACAGCCAATAATGTGGTACCCGACAGAGCCAGTGCTGTACAAATGCTTTCTTAGTATGTCAAATTCAACCACAATTTTGCCCCTTATTCACTTGTCCATTCTGTCATGATACGTAAAACACAACACACCAGATAGACAATCCCCTCTGCTGTTTGCAAGGTCCAAAACAACCTTACTCCTTGTAGCTGCATTATATGTATTGTACGTCTGGGTGAAGTTCTCATCTCTTACACACACAGAACTCATCCCTACAACTGAAGACGCAATCAAACAGGTCTAATTGGCAACCAGCAGACTGGCAGAACTGTTAGACTACACGACTAGGAGATATGGGAGTGTGCCATAACTACCTTCAATTCACTAAGATTAGTTACATGAACTTTGCAACTAAAAAGTGCTGGTAAAATAGTATAAAGTGAGAGGTCCTTGAGGAAGTTTCTGATTATCACTATTATTTAAAGGGAGATAAGACTTGATGTGGATAGTATGAAGTCATCATTTATTTATTATATTATCTATACTAATAAAAGGCAAAGCCCTCACTCACTCATTCACTCACTCACTCACTCACTCACTCACTCACTCACTCACTCACTCATCACTAATTCTCCAACTTCCCGTGTAGGTAGAAGGCTGAAATTTGGCAGGCTCATTCCTTACAGCTTACTTACAAAAGTTGGACAGGTTTCATTTCGAAATTCTACGCCTAATAGTCATAACTGGAAGGTATTTTTCTCCATTAACTGTAATGGAGTAGAGCTGCAAAGATGTAGGGGGCGGAGTTTCGTGTGACATCATCACGCCTCCCACGTAATCACGTGAACTGACTGTCAACGCAGTACGTAGAAAACCAGGAAGACCTACAAAAAGCGCTTAAGAAAACATGCATTATATAATTGAGAAGGCAGCGAAACAATAAGAAGCGAGCGAGTGGCATATACTACCATATTCATGAGTGCTGCTACCTCGGAAAGAAAGCAAGGTGTAAACCTAAACTTTAAATTAAGTTCATAGACAGGCTACCGCTGGCGTTTCACATGCCCACAGGTAATGCGGGATACAAGTTTAATGAGAGGACGCAGGATATAAACGAGAGTTTTGATCACTTTGTAACTAAGTTAAAATTGTAGGTGAAGGGGTGTGCTTATGCAAATTCCGAGACTGTGTTTGTGGGGATTGACAGTTAAGGGTGGGGAGTCACGTCATCATCTCCCCTCCCATTTACCTCAAGTTAATACACACGCTGTCTCTAGAGTTTCAACACACTGAATCCTCCAGGCACTACTTACAAAAGGTCACATTGACAAGCGTGTTACGCTATTTTTAAAATCTTTCCTTTTCTTAGCACAAGCACAGCTGAGAAGCTTCGATGCATGTGCTCCATAACGCGTTGAAAATAATGCATTTAATCACACTTTGCATTACAAGCAAAGGGGAGCTTTTGTCAATGCATGATTTCCTGGTACACCGATTACATTGATCAGCGCATCCCGATTCATTTTACCCTCGCACCACCTTAGTTTGAGAAGAAGTATGAAAAATATGAGGTTAACACAGAAAAACAGATCACCAATTCAAGCTTTATGAATAATCGATTCGCCATCAATAATTGTTTTGGTAAAGCCATCCTCCTTCCATTTTATAATTTTTCCGCCACTAGCCATGATTAAATGAACGGTAAAAAGTAAGAGCGAAGCAAAGGTGACTTATTTAGGCAGGAATATATATGATAGCAACACTCATGACAATGTCAATCATGTTACGTTATTATTAAAATGTTTCCTTTTCTTTTTCATTACTTCTTTAACACACTACTTCTCCGCTGCGAGGCGCGGTATTTTGCTATATATATAATATATGAATGACCTCCAAAGAGCGCTGAGACTTTTGATATCATGAACGTGTGTACAAAAGGGGTCTCCTGCCCAGCAAAAGTCGAGCAGCCAGCGCGTGCATAGCTGTGCCGGCCTTTGAGACGCTGACTGCGCTTCTGCCTTAAGTCAAAGTGAGCACTTTTAATTTTTTTCATCCTCCCCCTGAGCTATAGCCCAGACAAGTGCAAACACGGGACCCCTTTTCTACACCACGGCAAAATAATATTAAGGCGATTCACACTTTCTTTTGCACGTATACGATTATCAGGTCCTCAGCTCGGATTATGAACACACGCATACGAGTGGAGGACTCACAGTGCCATCACAGCCGATTAATGGCGGGGACGTCTCACCAGTCTACACAAGACCCACCGCGACTGTCGCCAAAAGGCGATCATAACGTCAGCGAACACATCTCTCTATACTATATAAAAGAAAAAGGCAACTTTCCTTTCTTTACACCTTTTTTCCTTTTATCCCAAACCAAAGCCTTTCTCTCTTAACACGGCAGAGGACACAAAAATAATTTTCTTTAATTGCCGGTAAGGCACATTACCAGAGGCACAAATTTGAACGTTCACATAGAAAATGTAATTTCTATACCACAGCCGTCGTAGCGCCTTTCAAAAGGGATCTACTACCGAGAGATGATCCATATACATTTTAGCTGCTGTTAGTTACTTACCTGTTTTGTTACACAGTCTTTAAAATGTAGTTTACCCAACCACTCCAGTAGTGCTCAATGTACCTGTACTTCTTAAAACGTTAATGTTTTACTGTTTAATAACTTATAGACTATATTTCATTATTTTTCCCTTGCACTCAGTGACCAAAGCTATACACACACATATAGACACATACAAACATACACACAAGTATATGTATATATATATATATACACACACACACCCCTATCTAGATTATATATATATATATATATACACACACACACACACACACACACACACACACATACATACATACATACATACATACATACATACATACATACATACATATATATAATTTGTGTGTGTAGATATGTATATAGATATGTAGATATGAAGATATGTATGTGTATATATATATGTATATTATATATATATATGTATGTATGTGTGTATGTGTGTGTGTATATATATATGACAGCAGCAATCCAAGCTGTGAGAAAACAGTAAAAAGGAGGCGTGTCAGACGTCGTGGTACATTTTCTGATGCAGCTAGACGAAAAAAACTTTGTGACGCTGCCACCAAATACACAAAACAATTACTTTGACAATCATGTTACATTATTTTTAAAAATGTTTCCTTTTCTTTTCATAACTTCTTTAACACATGACATCGCTAAGCTGGTATTTTGCTATATATATATATATATATCACAGCGACACTCATAACAGTGACAAAACAATTACATTGACAATCATGTTACGTTATTTTCAAAATGTTTCCTTTTCTTTCTCTTTCCTTCTTTAACACACTACTTCTCCGCTGCCAAGCGCGGGTATTTTGCTATATATATATATATATATATATATAGATAGATAGATAGATAGATAGATAGATAGATAGATAGATAGAGATATATATAGATAGATAGATAGAGGTATATATATATAGATAGATAGAGATATATACATAGATAGATAGATAGATAGATAGATAGATAGATAGATAGATAGATAGATAGATAGATAGATAGATAAATAGATAGATAGATAGATATGAGAACAACACTCATATCAATGACAAAACAATTACATTAACAATCATGTTATGTTATTTTTAAAATTTTTCCTTTTCTTTTTCGTACCTTCTTTAAAACACTACTTCTCCGCTGCGAAGCGCGGGTATTCTGCTAGTCTATACTAATAAAAGGCAAATCCCTCACTGACTGACTGACTCACTCACTCACTCATCACTAATTCTCCAACTTCCCGTGTAGGTAGAAAGCTGAAATTTGTCAGGCTTATTCCTTACAGCTTACTTACAAAAGTTAAGCACGTTTCATTTTGAAATTCTACACGTAACGGTCATAACGTTCGATAACGGACGACAACGTCCGCCATGTTGAACTTTCTTATTTATGGCCCCATCTTCACGAAATTTGGTAGACGGCTTCCCTGCACTAACCAAAACCAATGTATGTACTTATTTAGATGGTATGAAGCCACTGTCAGCCACCATATTGAACTTTCCAATGTCACTAATTCTCCAACTTCCCATGTTGGTAGAAGGCTGAAGTTTGGAAGGCTCATTCCTTACGGCTTACTTACTAAAGTTAAGCAGGTTTAATTTCGAAATTCTATGAGTAACGGTCATAACGGTCAACAAAGTCCGCCATATTGAACTTTCTTATTTATGGCCCCATCTTCACGAAATTTGGTAAGCGGCTTCCCTGCGCTAACCGAAACCAATGTACGTACTTATTTTGGTGGTATGACGCCACTGTCAGCCACCATATTGAACTTTCCAACGTCACTAATTCTCCAACTTCCCATGTTGGTAGAAGGCTGAAGTTTGGAAGGCTCATTCCTTACGGCTTACTTACAAAAGTTAAGCAGGTTTAATTTTGAAATTCTACGAGTAACGGTCATAATGGTCAACAAAGTCCGCCATATTGAACTTTCTTATTTATGGCCCCATCTTCACGAAATTTGGTAAGCGGCTTCCCTGCGCTAACCGAAACCAATGTACGTACTTATTTTGGTGGTATGACGCCACTGTCAGCCACCATATTGAACTTTCCAACGTCACTAATTCTCCAACTTCCCGTGTAGGTAGAAGGCTGAAGTTTGGTACTTATTTCAGTGGTATGATGCCACTGTCGGCCGCCATATTGAACTTTTCAACAGTCTTTGTTATTAATGGGCCCCTCTTCAAGAAATTTGGTACGCGGGTTCCCAACGCTAACTGAATCCTACTTACGTACATATATATGTCCATAGCCTGCAGCTCAGTCACCATGTGAGGCGGTGTTGGGTCCCCCATCCCAACGCCTCCCATGTTGTTGGCTGCCTGCCTATATAAGGCCGTCCGTTGCTCCAGTCTCTTCTTTCCCTTCCTTGCTTCGCCACGGGATTCACGTCTCCCTGTTGATAACTACAGCCTTTTTATTTAATCCATGGCTTCTCTGCTGTTTTATTGTTCACTTATTACGATTATAGTTATTGTGAAGGTATTTTAGACTTACTTTACATTGTTCAGGTACCCATTTCCTTTATCATTCCAACCGTACCCCCATTAACATGTCTATCGAGGTGATCACCATCGATCAAAGAACTGTCACTTACCGAGTGGTTTCCCGGAGATGGCACCTATCTTTTCCATTCTCTTTGTTACATATTGCACGGCCATATCAGGCTCACTCTTGATATCTGGAGGAACATTGTGTCTTATGTATTGAATGACTGGGACAGGTTCAAGGTGTGGACTGATGATGGTACAGGAGATAATTATACTACACAGGAGCAGTATAGGAGTGAAATGCTTAAGCCCTTCACCTATGGTTCTGCATGTGAGTTGATGGCTGCCGCTGAATTGTTCAGTTGTCGCTTTCAAGTGTACCAAAATGGTCAAATATTTTACACCTTTGGACAACCGCCAATGCCTCTTAAACATCTTACATTCACAGGTGACGATTTCAGTAGTGGACACTTTGATGTTTATGAATGTTTAAACTCTCAAAAGCTGGATATGAAGTTATCGATGAAACTGGTTGTATACTTACAACGCTTGACAGATGCCGAATGTCACTTCAACACAAGTCCTACAAATACTGTTGTAATTGAAACAAACCCTGAAACTCAAACCGATTATGACAGCAGCAATCCAAGCTGTGAGATTTGAAACAAGATTACTTTTCACATGGCCAACTGTACGTTGCATGCTCAAGAGTAAGCTCAGTGCACAGCTTGGTCATATTACAACCAGAGGGCCGAACTCACAATGTGGTATACAAAGAGATCCTTAACAAATAATTATTGGTATATTTTCCATCAGTTTAAAAAGGTTTAATTTTCTTCTTAATAAAACTTATAAGGCAGTACTTCGCCACTGCGAAGCGCTGATATTTTGCTATATATTGTGAAGTATAGCGGCCCGGACACACACAGACGGACACCATTTTAATCATCACCCACGTTTATTTACACAATGCTATACAAAAGTCAAGTGCACCGCCACCAAACCCCCAGCTCCCCAAAGTCCACAAACACAGTCCTCTTCACACAAATACTCAGGCCTCTCTTCGCCTCCTCTGCCTCGACCTTGTCCTCCTCCTCACCCGACTCCAGCCTTGATTGCAGGGCGGCGGCTCCTTAAGTAGGTGGCTGATTGGTGACCACATCCAGCCACCTGCCACAGTACTCCCCCGCTAGCTGGGACCTCCCGGTACCAGCGGACCATTTCGCAAGGACGAAGACGCCTCGGCGCCAAGCCAACGCATTGCAGGGTAGGGCCCGAGCCTGTAAAGAAAACAGAAAAACAAGGGGCAGGGACATTGCCCTGACGCAGCCCCTCAGCTCGTCCTTTCAGCTGGGCCAACGTTCTCCGCTCCAATCGGCCCTCTGTTGCTCCCCCGTTCGGCTTCCTCGTGCGGTAAGTCGGTGGTCCCTGCCATGGAACCACCCGTGGGCTCAGGCGTTGTGTCCAACTCCCACGCTGCGGGGTTTTCCTCGCCTCCGCAGAGGACGGCCCTTCACGTGACGTGCGCACCCAGCGACACGTCCTCCCATGTCGGAGGAACCGGCTTCCCCAAGCCGTTTCCTCCGCTTACTTTGGGACGCCGCAGCGGCTTGGATTTGCTCATTGTAAGAGCACAGACCCGGCCCCGCTGGCATCCGGAGCTTTGCGGGGTCGGTCTCACCTACCTTCCCCGCTGTACCTCTCCGTCCAGGAGCTCCTGCAGTGCGACGATCCTTTTCCGCCTGCGGCGCTCGACTCGACGTCACTGCCATTCCTTCTGAGTCCAGCGTCTCCGCCCAGAGGGCACATTGCTCGGCCGGCGGCGACAGCACAAGGCGCAGTTCGTCTTGCAGCTCCTGCAACACAGCCACCAAGGAGAGAGAAGCAGCCGGCGGTGGGCTTACCTTGTGCGGGGTTTCACCGACGGACTGCTCTCTATGGGCCTTTCCCTGTGGCCCACTCGGGTTTACTGGGTGCACGGGATGGACATTCCCTGCTCTCGCCTTCGACCAACCGCTGGCAAGAGAACAGGACACGTTGTCCAATCCCGTGTCTGTATCGAGGGGGGACTTTTGGCTGGCCTTCTCGCTCTCCTCTCTCACTCAAGAGCATCTTTCCAGGCAGCTCTGTTGCTGCTGCGGCTTCCACAGCCACAGCTTCTCCGTCTCGGCAGCCCCTTTCCTGTGCTCCGCGTCGGCGAGCCGCCCCCCAAAAACAAAGTCCTTCAATGGACCCCCAATGGTCCATACAGCACTTCATTGCTGCGGGGTTGGGTGCACGCCGCCCCTGCGGCACATGGGTGGGCTCCCCTGTTGTGACAGGCCCTTCACAGAAATATTTATCACTGCAGGTCCCCACCTTGACCCAGGTGGAGCATCCTGCTGGCTACGCCACTGTGAAGTATAGCGGCCCGGACACACACAGACGGACACCGTTTTAATCATCATCCACGTTTATTTACACAATGCTATACAAAAGTCAAGTGCACAGTCCTCTTCACACAAATACTCAGGCCTCTCTTCGCCTCCTCTGCCTCGACCTTGTCCTCCTCCTTACCCGACTCCAGCCTTGATTGCAGGGCGGCGGCTCCTTAAGTAGGTGGCTGATTGGTGATCACACCCAGCCACCTGCCACAGTACTCCCCCGCTAGCTATGTGTGTATATATATATATATATATATATAGGTATGAAGATAGATAGATAGATATAGATATATATACTGTATATATGATGTGTGTGTATGTATGTATGTGTGTGTATATATATATATATATATATATATATATATACATATGTCAGCAACACTCATAACAGTGACAAAACAATTACATTGACAATCATGTTACGTTATTTTCAAAATGTTTCCTTTAATTTTTCATTACTTTCTTAACACACTACTTCTACGCTGCGAAGCGCGAGTATTTTGCTAGTACTATATATTTAGATGAATCACTGGCAATAGATTTCTATCTCCTTCTCATGACCATCTTCCAAGATCATACAATAGCTTCCATATAATTCAAATGGGTAAAAGACATTGTTTTTACATATATAAAATACAAGAAAACTGTTGAGACCAGAATTTTTTTTAATGCATAGCCTTCAAAACATAATAAAGGGATCTGGGGTAATCAATCACAAGGCCTTCTTACAAGTGATGCAAACAGCACTTTGGCTGGAGACTTATGAAGGATACTGAAGATGTGGCATGAAAGCACGCATGCAATAGTGGCTCTGAGAAACTAATCAACCAAAGCCTGGTGCACTATGTTAGATTGGCCAGCCAAAATACCCTGAATACCAAATGTTCAGTTTCTACCACCTTCATCATGAAGACACTCTGTCATTGTCTGAGTATTCTCAGCACATTGTGGGTGCCTTTTTCAGTTCATACAAAGTCATGGGTCCAGCCATGAACTTGGAAATGATGCAAATACTTCATTGCCAACTGAGGGGGCTTCATCACCTGAATAATATCTCCATCAATAAGCAAGGATCACTACAATAACATGTGTTTGGGGACAGTAAACTTTTAGTAAACCATCAAAGGGGGGAAAAGCAAAGTGCCATCTGGATCTCAATTGTTGCATATTTGACCATTCAGCCATTTAAAGATTCACAAACAGCAACTCTCAAGGAAAATGATCATACACAAAGTGATCATTAAGTGTGACTCATTTAAAGTTATCTTGGTGTCAAGTTACACTTTGTTTTGCTTGCTAGTGGTTGTTTAGTATAGGTAATAAGTACAGGTGCCTTGTCAAACATCTCTTCATTTCCATCAGAAGAATGCAGTTTGTCAGCAGCTGTATTAAAGCTGTCATTGATTTCAGCTTTTGTTGCTCATTTATTATTATGAAAACCTCATGTTGTGCCTCTTTGTATCGGGTACTGGCTGCTGAAGTGTAAGATTTTCTGAATATCTGTTTGTTAAAGCCACACACTCATTTGCACCGATACAAGTGCAGTGGTGTACTCATACAGTATGTTCTTTTAGGGTGATCTAAAATCAGGTACAGGAATTGGCTACATGTCAGAAGAAACAGAGCCTGGTGCACTGCCCACTGGAGAAATGCTACAAATCAGTGTAAAGGTGGCAATACTCCTTTACTCAGCTCATTAGGAGACTTCTGTTTCCTATCCTTTTTTATCAGAGTTCATTAGAAATCTACTGCTGACCTAATTGTGCTTAGAAATATCCTGCCAGGCATCCCATGTTTACTTCACTCTTGTAGTATTAACTTGCAGGCATTTTCATTTTCAGAAGGAACTGTAAAGAGTGAATTGCCTGTGAAATAAGGGGAGGAATAGAGCTTTTTAAGAGATAGAAAAGCACTTCAACAGCACCCAACATGGTGAAATATCTAAAAAGTATGAAACTTAAGGGCCTCCCTGCTGGTGTGGGCTCAGCCTTCTCAAAGAAAAGGTTTACTGTTTGTTGTTATGTGTGTTCTTTTCCTTTGCATCTTTTGATTTCTATTTTTTCTCTTTGTCTTTCTCTTTCTCCACTCTTATATAGTTGTAGGTCACGCAGATCTGATGCAGTGATTTGTAAGACATCAGCAGTCACGGTTGATGCAGAGCAGTGGTCCTTGAAGAAACAGTGAGTAAGGTAATACAAGCAGAGTGCACATGCTTGTCAGACATTTGTACACCCACACTGAAGTGTGCACACACGACTCAAATGCAACTCTGTCTTTGTACACTCTCTCCTTGATCACGTTATGACATGTGTGGGACTTAGTGACAGCAGAGTCACTAAGCAACTGCAGCTCATTTTCTGTGTGACAGCAGCCTACAGACTACAAAATCCATCTATACTCTCCAGCCTGTTGTTTTTCTTCATATTTGTACTTTTTCAAAGCCTTCATATAACAAAGTAAGGGTGATGGAATCCCTGTAGTCCCTCAATATATCCCAAGTACTGTCTTGTTTGTTAAATGGGACCTCAGTCCCAACAATTGTACCCTGTGCTCTGCACTGTAACCGGGATGGATTGTCTAGTAATGCTTTTATACTGTATGTTCGCTATTTGCCATTTCTGTATGACTTAAATAGGGCACTGTCCCCTACCCCTAACTGATTCCAGTTCAAGCGGCCTCAAAAACCATAGTACAGCACTAATTTGATGCTCATATTTAAAAATGTATTTTTATTTTGACAGAATTTTACATGTATGATTG
This sequence comes from Polypterus senegalus, assembly GCF_016835505.1. Classification (NCBI taxonomy): domain Eukaryota; kingdom Metazoa; phylum Chordata; class Cladistia; order Polypteriformes; family Polypteridae; genus Polypterus; species Polypterus senegalus. The sequence goes on along the minus strand of NC_053170.1, from coordinate 73,948,440 downwards.
TTTTTCTTGTTTGTTTAATCAATGCTCTAACTGTATTCTATGAAACAGTCTATCTTTACTATCATTGACTGGAATGGGAACATTTGTCCTAGACTCTGGGCTGGTGGGTGCGGTGGGGTTTAGGAACCCAGGATGACCTGTGCACAATTCATTATTTTTATAATGGCAACACCAGTAATATTATTTGATGATTTGACAACAGCCATTAAGTGTCAACTGCAAAATCTGAAGTACAACATAGTTATACTGTGACACTTTTAAAGAAGCTTCAAAGATTTTATCCAGATGTGTGTATTTTTTGTGTGTTAGCCAGGGCAGGGTGTTATTTTAATAAAGTGAAACTGATTAAAAATGACATGCGCTAAATGATGTACCAAGACTAAAGAGTTGTGAGATCCTATCCATCAAATGAGAGCTTGTGTGTTAAGTGAAATTCATGGGTGTTATTAGTGACTTCACAACTATAAAATATTGGAGATGGATTCTGTAGAAATTAGTGGAGTGAGACCAGTTATTAACTTTATTTGTTTTACATGAAGTTAAAAATATATTTTCTTCTATTTATTTTGCAGTGTTACAAAATGCAAGTATGTACTGATAATCTCTTGCCTTTGGCTGGAAATGCTACAAAATACACGATGATAATGTACTCCTAGTCACAGTTTTGATAAATGGTTGAGAGGCTGAGGTGAGGCCCATTAGGACAGCTCTTTCCTGGGCCTTGCCATTTATAACATATTTAATAAGGACTAGCAATGTCTGCATGGATGACACCCACTTTACAGTTAGAATAACATGGAATGACGGGTATTCTGGGACTTGGTTCCGATCTATGGGTTTTCTGTCTGAGGACATTCTTATTCACTCATTAGTTTTAATTTGCCTAGTTCAAGTCCCGGAGTCTAATTGATGACCTGCTTTTCTACTGTGCCAAGAAAAAAAAGAAACATTGATTTGATGCTGTTTGGAATTTGACTGGGCCTCCTGTTGCTCTACATTAATATTTGGGTGAGGGGGGTCCATGTACATTTATTTGTACCTAGTGCTGCAGATTTTGATTTCAGCTATTTGTTTAATTATATGGGAGCTACTGTAATTACACTGTTATCCATCCATCCATCCATTATCCAATCCGCTATATCCTAACTACAGGGTCATGTGGAGCCAATCCCAGCCAACAGAGGGCACAAGGCAGGAAACAAACCCTGGGCAGGGCGCCAGCCCACCGCATACACTGTTATCTATCTTGCCAAAAATATCTAGCAATTTCCATGCAGGCCAGTTGTATCTAAGAAGTTCAATCACTTCTGCTGAAGTTTACCTATTAAAATTTTTATCTTCTAGTATGCTTTTCTAAATATTTTAAAGCAGCTGTCCTGTCAATGAAAACAGGCAGGTGCTAATGGAATTAAAACAGGTGGTACCAGTTCACACTTGTGTCCCCTCAAAGAAGGAATAATCCAAAGAAACAGAAAAATTAAAATTAAAAACTATGCTTTATCAAGAAGCATAAAGAGGCTTCTATGCTCCATATGCAAAGACAAAAATACATACATTTGCATACCACATAAGGCAGACACGACAATAGATATACAATATCTGAAATGCTGGAAATTGGCATTGATTTAAAAAAGTTGTTTAATGTTAAATCAGCAGCATGGTAATCTTATAGAATCCAAGTTTGGAAAGCCTTTTACTAGCTGATAGAAGACTTGTGTTTCCCAAATTAGGTATTTAGCAAAAATGTCTGTAATTGGAAACAAGTTACATGATAATACACCTAAATTTAAAACATTCAAAAGCATTACAGACAGATCTTACCATTTATTATTTTTCTATCATCATTTCTTATAGTGTATGTGTCCTTGAAGAACTTACAGCACTTTATACACAAACACCTACTGTGTACGACTCTAAATAGTGATGAGTAACTGTTTGCTTAAAATACATGAATGTTAGCAAGTTATCTACTCAAAAGAGAGCCTTAAGAGCCAAGTCTTCATGGGTAAAATCGGTGATTGCAGTCTGTGCTCACTGTTCTCTGGGTGTATACATTTACATTTATTTGCTTAGCAGATGATTTTATCTAAAGCAACTTACAAAAGAGGTTAACAATCAAGAAACATTAGGCTAGGGCCTGTTTGTTCAATAACTGTAATAGGACAGGTACAAAAGGTGATTGCCATAAGTAAAAAGACTGAATACCTCACACATTTACAACCAAAATTTACAATCAATAAAGCAATTAAACTTAAATTAACCAAGAATATAAAAATATCACAGAGCAAAGTTTTGTTTTTTTCTTCATCAAATTGACAGATATTCACAAAACACCTTTTAAACACATTGACGGAGTCAGGAGTACGGATGGAGGTGGACAGCCCATTTCACCTATTAGGAACCACATGAGAAAAGAGTCTGGATTGAGACTTGATGCCACATACAGGTGGCATCACTACAGAAGCTGTTTAACGGCAGACCTGAGTGGGTGAGAAGGAGTTTAGCACTTCACCATAGTCTCCATATACTCAGGTGCTGACCCATTGACTACACTGTAGGCAAGAATCAGGAATTTGAACTTAATGCCTGCTTCTACAGGGATCCATGGTAGCAACCTGAAGAGATGAGTGATGTGTGCCCGTCTTGGCTGGTTAAACACAAGACAGGCTGCTGCATTCTGGACTATCTGCAGAGGCTTAATAGCACATGTGGGTACTCCTGCCAGAAGTGAGTTGCAATAGTCCAGACGTGAAAAATCCAAAGCCTGGGCTTTGTGCTGCATATTCAGTCAGATATGGTCTGACCTTGCAGATGTTGTACAGTGTGAACCCGCATGAATGAGAAACAGTAGAAATGTGGTCAGGAAAAGGCAGTTGCTCATCAATCACCACACCAAGGTTGCGAACTGAGCTGGTGTTAGCGACAGCGGGCCTAGCTGTACGGAGGTGGGAAGTTGAACAGACTGGCCTGCAGGGATCACAAGAAGCTCTGTTTTGCCAGGTTGAGCTGTAGGTGGTGGTCCTGTACTTCAGTACTCCGTTAGCTGCTTTGACGCACGACTGCACTGAAATAACTGACTTGGAGGGCATCACTACCAGGCAGAATTATTAGAGATTGTTGTGCAATTACGATGAAGAGATACACCTTAAAGGGACACGATGTTACAGGCGCACTTATTAATGCAAACCTGCTAAGTCAAAGATTTAACGTAAGGTCCTTATTTGTCTATTTTTGTATCTATCTTTATGTCACTGACGTAGTCAGATATGATCAAACTAATTTAGAACTAAAGGAAGCCGCTCTTTGAAGCCAGCTGCTGGAGGTCCACGAATGTACCTCCCCCACTGCAAATAACTCAAACCACCACCCCTCCCCCTCCCCGAACTAGTCGTAAGCGGCAAAAGCTTTAAAATAGATTCCGAGAAAAAAGAAGAAGTGTGACAGGAGCAGCGATGAGCATCCGCTTGCGGCGACTGAACGCTGGGCAGAGAAAGAGATAGACAGAGAGAGCGCGACAGAGAAAAGGCGACCCTCTGAGCGGCACCAGAGGCAGAGTGGCTACTCTTGCTCTCGTGGACCCGCATCGGTTAAGCAGAAGAAGAAGGGGATTATCCTAAGTCCAGAGTCTGTTAACACTACGGGCACTGAAGGTAAACAGACTTTTCCTTTTGCTTGGCCTCAATGTATTTGTCAAGATTTGTTTTGCTCTATTGGCAGTACACAGGTGGCATACTGCTGCCAGTTTAGGTATCTCCGTTCGACGTTGATGAGTGGTTGTATTTTTGCCATTGGCTGCACACGAGTGCAACTGCCATCCTCCAGGAGGAAAGGCTAGGCAAGGTATTCGCCTAGAAGCCTTCCGCAGAATAAGTTGTTCTTGCGATTACCAAAATGGATTAAGGGAAATAAACGAGAGAGGATTTTGTTGATGTGCAGCAGAGCACGTTTTATTTTGAACGTGCCGGCGTGGATTAAGGCGAGAAAGTAAATGGGGATTCTGGGTGGCATGTAGCTCTGTGCAGTTCTGTACCCATGCAGGGCACTTCAGCACTGGAATCCCCTGGCCTCCGATAAATCAAAATAACTGGGTACATCGTTTGAATATGTATACATTGTTTAAATATTGGTAAAATGTTTCAGTCTCTCTCTCTCAATGAAAGTGTAATGACAAGAAAACACATTCTGATTTAAGTTTCGATTCAAATAGGATGCAATATAAAAAACAAATAAACACAGGGGTCTCGGTGCAAAGTTTATAACAGCAAAATTAAGGGACTACGCTAGAGGTACAAAAATGGGACTAAATTAACCCCTATCATTTAATAGGCTAATGAGTGTCCAGTGGAGAAATAGGTAACCCCCCAGATGATATGTTTGCTCTGCACGCAAGAGGTACAGGAACAGGGAAGAAAACACGCATAACTCCAGTGATCAAACATTATTTTATAAAGCACCTTTTCTGTTAAACAGTACCACACAGCTCTGTTAACATGTCAAAACAGATCAGTGCCACATACTGGGAGAGAATATTTCATGTGCAGAGTGGCCAGGAATTCATTTTACTCTTCTAAAGTGAACTTCCTAGTTATTCACTTCAGAAAACTGTACAAAAACTGTAAACTTCAAACAGATTACACATATTACAAGATAAGATAATTTATAAAGAGTACTTCTATAAAGCTCTAAAACAGACTCTCTGTACCCAACATATGTTTATGGATATGAAATGTATAATATTTAGTCCAAATCATCTAGCAAAGATCAACAGAAAAAAAATAATTTCAAATGTGTAATATTTTATTTCTAATGTTTAATCAAATCGTGAGGCAAAGAAAAATAGTAATTGTGATCTCCATATGTCCTTATTCCACTACAAAATCATAAGAAGCTAGGTGCCATCCCAAAAGTTTCAAGCACAAGGTGGGTACAAACTCTGGACAAATCTATCAAAGAGCTTACTTCCTCACTCATTGATACTGAGATGAATTTATAGTTGTCATCTAAACTGTACATCTTTGGGGTGGAGAAAAAAATAAAAATACAAATTGATGTGAATCTTGGAGTAAGCAAGCATGTGTCATAGTTGGGCCACACGATTGCTTGTTGGCTAAGCAGTCTACGGCAATAGAGGTAATTGTCTTGGCTGAAGTGGTTTTATGCAATAATCCGAAACTGGAATTTCCCATGCACTTTAAGGTCCTGTTTTGCAGCAAGGGAGGGTTACTTGGTTGAAGCAGCAATGGCATCAAAATAAAACATCTTAATTTAATATGAAAGAGAAAGCGGTGGATAGTAAGAGCTAGTCACCATTTTAGCTACAGTGGCAGGTTAGAGCAACTGAGATAAAATAATGTAACATGGCCATTTACTAAAGCACTTGTAATGAGAGTGAGTACTGCATCGTTGATCGGCCCTTCTTATGAGGGCAATCACTGTGAAGGTTCCATGCTCTGGAAAATGCAGGATAAGAATAACATTGTAGAGTATTTTAATGGGTCCAGAGTTGAAATTAAACCCCATGAGTAATTGAATTTTAAAGTCACTATCATTTGAAATAGCAGTAATGAATATTCCAATAGGGGAAGCTTTGTACTGTAATTGTTATTTGAGCTGCCTCAAAGCTCAGGAGATTTAGTCCAGTCCTGGCCCAGTCACATTTGTGTGGAGTGCGCACACTCTCCTCAAGCCTGTAAGAGTTTTCTTAACACATCTCAAAGACATACATGTTAGGTTATTTAGTGACTCTTCTGCGCTAACAGAGTGCAAGCGTATTGCCAGTGTGGCTTGTAGTGCACTTTGTGGCCCTTTCTGTGATAGTTCCTGCCTTATGATAGTTCTGTAATTAGTGAGTGGTGTAATCTGTTCTTGCATTTTGTCTTGTGGTTTGTACTATTGTATTATATTTGGTGACAATGTTAGGTTGGTCATTTAACTCTGTGAAGAGGATTACTTTTGTTCTCTTGTGTATTGTATTTACCCCATTTTTTGACAACCATCGCACAGCCAACCTATCTCGAAAGGGGTTTCTCTCTGAATTGCCTTTCCCAAGAATCTTTCATTTTTTCTCAACAGGGGTTTTTTTGAAGACTGGGGGGCTGTCAAGCAACATGGCCTGTATGTCTATTCTTAGATTAGAATGCTAATTCCATTTTCTCCTTAAATGCAGAGATTTAATTGTCTTAATCAAAGTTATTGTTGTTAAAACATTGAACTCGATAGAAATTTCCCTTAAGACAGCATCACTGACTTTCTAGTTTCTTTATGTACTATGGAGATAAAATTAAAGAAGCATTTCACAACTGTCTAATAGGTTCAACAATAATTTAATCTGAAATGGTGCCAGGTGTAGACCCTTAGAGTTAGATTCACGGGCAAAGAATGAAAATCAACCTTAGACCAAAAACATTCTGCTTTAGTCTACATAAGGCATGCTATAATTAAGATCAGAATTATACATCAGATGCAGCTCTGTCAACTGAGATTGTCAAAAGTATATCCTGGATTAGAGCAAATGTTTATTAAGCACCTGGCACTTTTGGCCACCTTGCTGAGTTACAGTTTTCACATACTTATCAGACATCTTTTAAGTTATCCTTAATTCTTGTTCTTAAAAACCCTGTTTTCCATGAATATAATATCATCACTGTGTCATAATGGTGCACATTAGACTGTTGTTCTTTCTTACTGTATTATTCTGCTTGACTAGAAGAATTCTAACCCTCCAATCATAGTACAAATGGAAAATAATGATCTGTACTACTGAAAATCAGAGATACATTACACAAAACAATCCAAATATTTTCATTATATAGTAGATCATCCCCAATGTAAATAGCATTTCCAACTAGCACCCTTGGAGGTAATTAAAGTTCTTTTCACTATACTCTCCTCCACTTTTGCTCTTGCAGTTTTTGGATGTGGAACTCTGTGTAACTCTGTTTGATTTACTTAATTATATAGTTTGTCATACTGATACTTTAAAACAATGAAAGGCAACATTTTTCGAGTTGCGGCGCACTAAGTCCAAAAATTTCCTTTCGCGGAAAGGTCACCTGAGGGACTGCCCATAAATAAAGCCGTGACGACACAATCTATGGACAATCGCCAAAAAAAAACAGTTAATTTTACAAGTTTGAAAGACATTTTATTAATAAAGGAATCAAAGGATAAATCTTAAATTTAATTATTGTAAACGTTGAGATTGTTTTTCAGCACATATGAGATTGATGCGAGGATCAATTTTCAAAAGACAGACGCGCATTTCCTTGTCAATCATTTGAAGTCTCTCGTGTTTCTTAGACTTCATTTCCGTAAGTGTTCCGTTATCTGTTTATCCAACATAATTTTTTTTTTAAACATTATCTTTTTAATCAACTAAAAGTTCAAAAACACTAGCAATTTTAAATATTTTACAAAAGTTTTTGCGGTGCCCCTAGAAAATTCTACGGCGCGGCGCACCAGTTGCCCGACAATGTTTTAAAATAAATAAAGGGAACATGTTAAACTGTCAATTTTTAAATTATATGACTTGTTTATTATAAAACACACTAAACATCATTTTGTAAATATTAGGGGTGAAATAAATTAAGTCCTGTATTTTCTGCTGTGAGTATGTCAAACTGCATTGTCAGTCAGTCAGTCAATATCCAACCCGCTATATCCTAACACAGGGTCACGGGGGTCTGCTGGAACCAATCCCAGCCAACACAGGGCACAAGGCAGAAACAAATCCCCAGGCAGGGTGCCAGCCCACCACAGCACTACATTGTCTTTCTCCATTATATGACTAGTAAGATTTTGTATTCAGAATGGCACATTCTAGGTTAAGTTCAGTCTCCTCTGACCAATACAGAAGGTTTTACTCTTTGGTCATGACTACTGCTAAGTGGTATTGGGAGTTGTTAGTTATGGTAGTTGCTTCCCTTTTTGTGCTAACTTTCACTTTGCATCAAAAAGGATTCTCATATCTTTTTTGAACCCCAGGTACAGCATAGGTTTGAAGTGTTGTTTTATAAATGGATAGGGTTTTATCTGCCTGGTTGCTGTGCGTAAAACACTGGGAGACTGTAGAGAGTGACATGGTTGGACAGATATAGTGACACATTTTGCTGTTGGTTTCTGGCTCACTTAGTCTAAACAAAGCATTCATAGAGGTTGTCTGTGATGACTGTTTCTTTTGTATTTATCCTCACTACATCAGAGTACAGGATTTGCATGTAAAAATTTACTCTGTGAGACTCAATGACTGGACCATGAGTGTGAGGTAGACAGGAATGGATGATCAGTTATAGCATTCAGAACAGAAAGTACTCAGAGTTTGACATCAGCCAGTGCATTTTGCAGTAAAGTCTTACACAATTCACATACAGCTCTTTGGTGAGCTTATGGCCAAGGTTACCATTCACAAAGGCCGTGTGCTTTTTGTGAATAAAAGCTTCAAGTAAGTGTCAGTGTTGCTAAAGAAACAGTCATAATTGAATGTGCCAAACGTTTACTGTTCAATTAACAGAATAAGTTGAAGGTGTGATCGTTTCAAGACCGTGTATCTCACCCGTTGCTTACTTAAAGTATATTCGTAGCCTACTTGACACTGTCATGTCAAATTAACTCTCTAATTTTCATCTTGGGGGAAAGTTTCAGTGTAAAAAAGAAGTGCTTTGCCAACATTTTTGCTTCCTTTTTCTATATTTGCCACTAAAGACAGAGTGCACAGAATGGAGTGTGCAATAGAGTAAAGAATGACCGACAAGAATTTGTGAACTTCCAGATACCAAGATGTAAGAAGTCATAATAAAATATCAACTCTTATTCCCTTTGGAAATAAAATCAAATAGTGAGGCTAAAGTGTAATTCAAATGGAGTTGAAGCGGATTTAATTAGAGTTTACATCACTTGACATAGCATACCATTTTCAGTTTTCTATAGAAACCGTTAATCATCAACTTTAGGTCTCTGTACTGCCAGGACTAGGCCCACAACCACAGCAATACCATAAGCCATTACTACTTTTGTGACCCAAATGTCTTTTTACTGTGAAGTATTTTTTTTTTCTTTATAGTTTCTATTTGTTTGGTTACCCTACTATTTCTGCAAGAGTGATTGGTTACCATTTGGGCTTTTGAGGCAGAATTCTCTAGATGAGGCAGTCCACAGGGCTAATGTAGATAGCCGGCTTGAGCTCTGCAAGCTTCAGAGAGTCTGTACGTAACAGTGTGACCTGACAGGCTCAGGGAGGGAGTAGTGATGCATCTGCAAAATATGGAAATCACCATCTAGTGATGAGTTTAAGGTAATTGCTGTGTGATAAGGCCAGTCCATGCACACTGCAAAATATCTGTGACAATGGCCAAACTGATCTTTATACTACTTATAGTTTACCTTATAAAAGAAATCATTACAAGACTTTGCTTTCTCTGTGGATGGAACCTGGTTTAGTGTTTTCCACCTCTGGGTAGACTGGAGAGGCAACAGTAGCTGTGCATCCCAGTTTATATAAGTATAAGTTTTGTATTTTTTTTAGAACAGTGACCAGTCACTCTAATTGTGCGTCGGTGCAGGAACTTTACTTTTGTTGCAACAAGCATCACAATTATAAGCGATTGCTTGTTGTTAATAGAGTGAGTTGTTTCATTTGTGTTTCATCCTGCTTTCATTCTGCTGTCTTTACTTCCCTCCAATATGTGCAGGTATATTTTACCTTCCAGAGGAAACTGTTAAAATGTTTTGTGTACCACAGTAGATTACATTAGTTCCAAACAATCCAATATTTCTCAATTCATCTTTCTCTTTCTCGATTATCTGTCATCAGTGCCTTGAAAAGACATTTAGCTTTGTTTGCAGCATTTTTATTTCTTGGATTCATGTATATATGATTGGACAGCAGTGGACAGGTACTCTCCTTGACTCAGGAATTGCATTAATTGGGTTCAATAAATGGAAGGGTGGATTCTTGATTTCATTACTTTTTTGTTTGCACTTTGTATTAAAGTGTTACTGATTATGTCACTATGTAGACTATTTGTATACTATTGCCGGTTGTATCCATGCTGTGCTTGTACACACTTGAGAACATTTGATGTCATGGTGTCCGATGTATTTAAAGGGCAAGTGATTGTTGTTTGCATTGCCTTAACTTCTTTTACAAGGCCAATGTAAAATTCATGGCTGTTTAGAGGAAGAAAGTGATTTTTTGTTTATGATCGTGCAGGTTATTTCACCTGAAGTTTGTTTATGGTCTTTTCCCATGCCTTTATGATTTATAAACAATCATCTCAATAAAGACCCCTATTTCTGTAAACAATTATAATTAAACCTGTGCGCAGTAAAACTCTGAAAGCAATATGCAACAATCTGAATTTCAAAGTGAAATAAATACTTAAACTTAGTATCTGTGACAGACACTTTCTAATTAAACTAGGAGTTCAATTTAATTGGAAGAAACTGAGTGAGGAGTCTGAGTGTCAGGGCTTGCAAGTGTTCTGGATAAAAACCAAGATCCAGGCCTTTAATGACCTCTTAGGCACAGCCATCAGCAGTGTGTCTGCAGAGAGAGTGTTGACCCTGAAAATCTGCAGATCTCAATGCATTGTAACCTAATTTTTCATTTATTGCAAAAAATGAAGTCATCAACACAAAAAGGATAAGTGCACCTTCTTTCATGTTGATGGTTTTATATCTCTTTAATATACATGTAAAAGAAACTTGGACATGAATTAATGCTCATCTTGTCCTCATCAAGTTCTTAGATAAGATCCATTCACATAAACTTCTCATAAAAGATTTAACGTTGTAATTTTTATTAAACAAAAGGCCAGAAGTCATGAGGAAAAAATTGAGCAGACATGTAGTGCTTCAATGTCATTTAAGAAGGTAATCTGAGCCAGGTGTTGCTAAAGGCCCTGTCATATTTCATGCCTTTTTCAAGATAGAGGGAGTCACAGCACACTCCCATAAGCCACATTTGTGTAGTATGACATACCCAACGACTCAATGCACCAGTCTATAGCTCACCCTGGCAAAATCAAACAGGTTTGAGTTTGTCTTAAGTTGTATGGACAGGCTCTGTATGTGTATGTAAGAGATGCAGAAGTGCAATGCATATGTTACAGCCATGAGGATTAAGGAACATGGGAAAGGAAAGGCTTGTCTAAAGCCTAATGTTTTATGTACCACAAGAGACTAGGGGAAAAAGAGAAGAGACCTCTGAACTCACCATACCTGTAAAATATTTGTACAGCTTAGAATAATGGCTGTCACAAAAAGGGGTGACTTTGCAATACTTTGGAAATTTGGAACTGTGCTGGAAAGACATCAGTGAGTCATCAAATTTGTCATGCCCTGTGGTTTTTGTAGTTCGACATGCTCAGGCAGCAAGATCAGAAATGGCAGTCATTGAGTTTGACATTCCCTCTGTCATGTAATGTGCCATGGGCTCAATCTATTGCACCCAATAATCTCATAGTGATACCTCTATATAAAAGCAGGAAATTTAGCAGTTTGGCAGAACTTCTGGCTTTGTAGCTAACACTATGCCAAGGGGAGAGTTGTAAAGCAAATTCCAAACAATTTTATATCATCATTTTCAAAAATTATTTACAAATGATTAACATTCAAGATATTTGCAGGTCTTTTTAGGTAGTGGAAGCCATGGTAAATCCATACAAGTTCACATTTTATGGTTCTCCAAAAAACTGCAAAGAATGCAAAAATGCAATCTATTATTCTATAGTTCTCAGGAAATATCTAAATTATTATGGCTTTCATGGAAGGGTTTTTCCCAGTTGATTCTGGGGTTTGTCAGGGATGTGTTCTTGCTCCTACTCTGTTCAATGCTTGCATGGACTGGGTGTTTGGCAGGGTCATGGTGTTCAGTGACTGTGGGTCATCTGTTGGTGAAGAAATATTCACTGATCTTGACTTTGCGAAACATGGACGCTATCTAGTGAGAGAGAATCCTTGCATACAGCTGGATTGACTTTGTGTTGAATGAGCAATTGCTTACGGAGTCCCAAATGAGGTACATTACCTGCATTGTGAGGGAGCACCACTTACAGAGCTACAGCCATGTGGAGCGACTTCCCGAGTTGTGATCCGGCTCACATGATCCTCATTGTTAAGGGCCCAAACAGCTGGACCAGGCAGAGGGGATGCCCAAGTAACACCTAGTTGCAGCAGATAGATGGTCTTTTCCAGAGGGTGGGGTGGACCTTGTGTCTGTCGGGTTGGTTGCCAACCAGGATCCCAAGCTGTTTCGTGGTGTTGTGGGTGCGGCAACATGTTGTCCCAGTGCATGCTCCCCAACTTGACCTGACCTGGAAGGGTTTTTTCGAACAAAGTCCTTCTCTCCTTGAATGACATTACAAATTTGCATATCTAAGAAATGCATCAATTGAACAAATCACAAGACCAATGAAACAATGCCCATGGGATTGGTTGGCAGCCACTGCTACACACTCGTTGAGTACACCATGTACTCCTTCTTGCACCAGCATATTACCTAAAACTGTGAAGCGCATTGTTTGACATCCACATCAGAGCCATTATGCAAAAGGACAAGATTCTAAGCACAAAGGCAATCTGCAACAGAATGGATAAAAAGAAAATAATTAAGGTTTTGAAATGGTCAAATCAAAGTCAAGGCCTAAATTCTCTTGAAAGGCTGTGGTTGGAACTTTGAGATCTGTTCATAAATGAATACCCTCAAGCATCCTCACTTTGTTTATGGAAGAGTAGACAAACCTTCACCATTATTATATACAGCATGAGATTAGAAGTTTATTAAATAAATTATTTGTTTCAACATATTGGTGCAAAAGGTGGTTCTACAATCTACTGACTTACAAGATGCATTTACCTTTACACATGCCTTTCTCATGTTGGTTTATTTTTTGTTGAATAAAGAAAGAGCTCTGTTTTGTGTTTCTGATTTATCAAACTTTATGAAGTGAGGACCATATGATTTTTTGCTATGTACTGATATTTAACTGTAAAACCACAGAACTAAAAACGTGAGGTTTTGCTTTTTTCACGGCAGTTGTTTAAAAAGCTGTCATTGTAAATAAAACTGCTTGTCAGTGTCTTGCTTTGTTAATTAAACATATCTAACAAGTACTTTCCTTAACAGTCCCCAACAGTGCCATTCCAGATGACAGAGCATCACGAGGCAGAATGATCTCTTTTGTTGGCAGTCCCCAAGTCTACCTCAAAATCGGCTCTGATCAGAGCCTTGAAAGTGTACTTCATGATGATTTTTAAGGAGCAGGGCTACGAGCCAGTCAAACCCCAGTGAAAACCAATCCTCATTGCCCTTGGTAAACTAAAATGCCTACTATCTGCCATCTCTCATCACTTTCTGTAGTGCTCCTATTAGTTTACCTGTAAGGCTCTGTTTCTTGCTCCTGCTGTTGACCATCAGTGAGGATACACCATGAAAGGTGGCCCAGCCAGTTTTAGCTGTCTGACTAGCTGTCTGCCATAACTGTCTGTAGTCCTTGCGTTTTAAGCTAGATATTCCAGTCCTAGTTTTCAGCAGTGTGTCATCTAAATTTAGGCCAAATATCCATTTTCAGTTTAGAAATATTGTATGCTGCAAAGGTCCTGGCTAATTGGGGAGGGTTTGGTGTTTGTCTCAAGTCAATACAGTGAAAGCTAGAAATGCAATTGTGTGTCTGTCTGTTATGTCTCCTGCTTAGGTGTGCTGGCCATGGGGAACCTCATTAAGGTCCTTGGCAAGGATTTAGAAAACTGTCCCCATTTTTTCCTGGACTTTGAAAGTAAGTCTCAGAGTGAAGATGGCAGCGAGCTGCAGGGTGGTGATGTGCTGCAGCCCAGGAGGCTCTCCTGCGTCTCTCTTGCTCTCCCTATTGTACAGGCCTTGGTACACTCACATTGATGACATTCAGAGCTAATAACTTGAAGCAATGAAGTCCAGACTCTCTCAAAGTCATAGCTTGACTGTGCTCTACATAACAGCAAACAGAACGGTTTGGTGAACCTTGCCTCTCGACAGAGAAACACAGGCATGTGCTGAGAGCAGGTCTGTTTAGCACTTGGAAGAAATATCTTCTTATTGGAAAAGAAGCTCTGAGTATCAAGGCCTGTCTCCTTGGGGGCGGGGGGCCGCGTTGGGCAGCTGGGTCTTTGTGTCCTTGTCTGTCTTGTTCACGTGCCCCCCTCCTCATCGTACGTACACACATGCCACCCTCCCCCACCTGGCTGCTCATCCCACGAACACCTGCAATCACTTGGCTGCCTGTGTCCTCATGCTTCCATCCCATCACCCAATTCCCCTCTCCTTCTTCTTTTCCAGGTTCTACATGGGGAATCTCCTAAAGGTGCTGGCTTGCGCCGAACTTGAGCATGGCCAAATATTTTTCCTTGACTTTGAACGTGAGATCATTTGCTTCTTCTTTTATTTTATTTTTTAATTTGGTTTGATTTAGTTTGCTTATTTGGTAACACAAAGCAATAAGTGTCTAACACAAGCTCCATGAGTGCTCAGGAGACCTCCATTGCTGCAGTTGACTCTGTTCTGAGATTTAAAAGTGGAACTTTACAGCTAATGTAGATGTTATGACCAGTATTTGAAGTGTCAATTCTTCAGTTATTGATTTGAGCAATATTAATATAAAAAAAAAACTTTTATCATGTCCCCAGAGCTTATGAGTTCAATACTGAATGGACAGATAACTCCATTGTACTTTAATAAAACATCTAAATTAAAAGTTATTAAAACAGAGGAAGCTTAAATGGAATGAATTAATAGGCATTCTTGGGTTATAAAATGACACTTAATGGACGTGTAACCAATTTCTTTCCCATTGTTTTTCTTTCGTTGTTTATTTTTCAGTATGTCTTGTAATATTTTTGCTGCTCTTTTTGTGTTATGACAGACATTACTAATTTATTATCTCATTATTATTTATGTAATTCTTTAGTTTGTTTGCAAATTGCTCATGCACAAAGCTTTGTATAACCTGCCTCTCAGTGGAACAGACCAATGCTGGATCACCCATTGTGCAGAAGTACTAAATCTGTCAGCTGACGTTGAATAACTGCTGGTTTCTGTGCCCTTTCAATTAAATGCCAAGTTCTTTGTGTGCCATTCTGAACACTAGACAGAATAGCTGGTATTATAGAGACACCTGTCTATACACATACAGTAGGTGCGCTCAGCTTGATAACGGGAGATGTTCCATGTACTCTCACCAGATTATTATCTAAGATTTCTTATTCCACTCCATAACCACCTCCACAGCAATCAAATGTCCTCAAAAAAGACAGTAAGTACATTTACAGGTGCTTTAATAACCTGGTTAAACACAGAAACCAGGTTTCTAAAATGCTATAAAAACCTTTATTCTGGTTATTGGTATCTGAGAAACCTGGTTAACAGAGGTAGATTTCTCTGTGAATAACCCTTTTATGTGGCTATGTAAACCCTTAACCGAGGTACAGTTAAGCATTTTGTAGTCTGTATATGAAAATTGCACTCGTCTGCTTAGCTCTGCACATGCTTTTAGCAGCCATGGGTAGTAGCATTCACAGAGATCAGTTTCTTGAAGCAAGTGTCAGGTACTCACATTATTCCCTGTGCTGGTTGAAATAATCTTTTGCAATATTTCAGAAATGGCTAAATTGTTTAGCTTAGTGCTAAGTTCAGCAGTACAATCTCAGGAGCAGTAGCACATTAAATGTAATATGTGTTGCTTAGTTTGATTACTTTTTAAAGTAATGAGTTACCTTGCGCAATACTTGTTTTATTGAAGTAAAAATATCTGTGTTATTATTATCACAGCAATACTAGGTGTAAGGCATGAAACACACGTACCGAGTCATTTGGAGCTCTCAACTGCACAGCTAAGCAGAAAAGAGTGTGCTGTGTGCAACCTGGTTACAGAAACCTTTAAATAAAGTGTCAGTTTTGTTTTCATCAAGCTATTTGCTACAAGTATGCTGAAACTGTTATACAGCAGCTAGTGTACATACACATCTTAGGGAGCTTAGGTTAGAGATGTAAACAGGGGATGGATGATATTTACTTCACAGCACAGTAAAGACTAAATTTATTCATAAAACACAAAAAAATATCACAGGCCTCATACTTGTGTTTGGATTTATACTGGCTGGTGATGATGATGATGATGAATTTTAACTTTTTTTTTTGCACAGTTTAATAGTTTGCCAAAGAAGGACTACAGATTACTTGTGCAACTAATCACACATTTTTAAGAAACCAGGTTTCTACCTTAACTGGGTTACTCACCTTATCCCGGGTTATATGTGTGAATATAAATGGACTAAGGGTTGGATACTTTTAGTTCTTCACACCCTTCATGTTATCGTGGATTGTTTAGTCCGGACTATAAATTCATCTCACAGCCCAAAGCTATGTTGTTAGTGTGACTGGTAACACCATGTGCTTGAACATATTATTAGCCCCTTTTACACCTGGAATTAACATGCCTTTTTGGTGATATGATCGTAAATGAATAGCACAACAATATTAAAATCCTAGGAAAAATTATTTTGTGATCTGGTTATTCAGACACATTCCATGCAAATGCATTTTCTATCCACATTGACTGCCCACTGAAATAGAAGCTGATTCAGATTCTGCTGAAGGAGACTGACATCAGGTCTTTATCTGGACACGATGTGGACACTTCAGTTACATTCTAATGTCAGCTAAATGTAATCAGGCAAAAGTGTATATACCTGGATATCATTCAGATACAAAATATATGTTAATGCTGGGTGCAAACTGGGCAGTTTATGCAACAGTATGGTAATATATTTATAGTTGAATTTCTTTTAAGGTTGGCTTACTGAGGCACTTTCAGGGTGTATAATGCTAACTCCAGGCAATAAGGGCATCCCTTGGGTTCTCAGCCTGAGTAAAGAGTCTCTTGCATAGGCTGGCAAACGGAGCCTTTGAAAAAACATAATATAACTTAATTTAATGAGTTCTTTTGTAAATTTTGGTATTTGATTGCCTTACTGAAATGTTGAACAGTTAAGGCTGAATAAATGTCAATGTCAATGACTAATTCAGCATCCAGTCTTTAGCAGTTTCAGTGCCACCCTATAATTTATTTACCTCTTTCACCCTTAATGAGAAACACACTTAATTGATAATTCAGATTTGTTTTAAATTATTGCAGAAAAGAACATACTGGGTAGCTATACAAATGCCTCACTTTGACAGGTTTTCTCATCCACACAAGTCGCAAATATCAAGAACAATACATCATGTGTCTGAGCCAAATGATTGTTGAATCCACCTAATAAACCCCCTCCTATCCTGCAGTCTAATTTTAAACTAAGGCTACACATGGTCCAAAACTGAGTACAACTAGTCTTATATTCCACTCTTTGCTATTGCTGTCTTAACCATGAATTCCTTCTATTTCTCTTCACCACTCTACGCATTC
Source organism: Polypterus senegalus (assembly GCF_016835505.1). NCBI lineage: Eukaryota > Metazoa > Chordata > Cladistia > Polypteriformes > Polypteridae > Polypterus > Polypterus senegalus. The sequence goes on along the minus strand of NC_053170.1, from coordinate 73,931,008 downwards.
TGTTTTTTTTTTTAAGTTTTGATCTCCACTGTTTTCCTTTGCTCATTTATCCTTATATTTTCTATTTCTATACAGAATATAATATAATTTGTCCCATGTTACATGCTTCTCCAAGTACTGTACCATTTTTATGCCATTTGCATTATCTTCAGAGATATCACAGACCTTTCTATTTTAATTTTTTACAGTGACTGCTGTCAGTGGAATATAATATGATACAGTAACCACTTGGCAAACACAGCACAAGCAATGGACATCCCTCAGTAGTCAAACATCACAGAATTATATGTCGTCAGTGTGTGGTTGAGGCTCACAGATATGTAAAGATTACCTAAAAAATTCTACACAACAATGTTGAAAAATCACGGAAACTGTATACTTGCAAATGCCAAATATACTTTGCATCCCTTCACACCTCTCCAGTGTTCTTTTTCCAATCCACCCGTATGCCACTATGCCCTCACACTTTCACCAAGCTCTAAAGTTGCCCAACTTTAACACTTATTTTAGTCACTAAGTGAGGGTGCAGTTGACCATTGCACTTCTGACTTACTTCTCCCTCAGTTGGTAATAATCTTCTTATCCCATGTTATCGCTTATCGTTTCCAGATACTCATAAAGGAGTCTACATCGCTTTTAGCTTCCCGGTGTTCAAACTGGCTACCATTTGATACATTAGTGTCCTTCCTCAAAATGTCTGCGTCATTTCCACTTGTAGCACCTTTTTGGTGTCCCAGCACACTACCATCTTGTGGGGTCTCTGTGCCACTATTTTAATGGATAATGTTGTAATATGTAACATTTACATTCCTTTAGGACTCATAGGAGCATTTTCTAATTACACTGTGTTAAGTTATTTTGGATAATATGAAACAAATGGGTCACACCGCAAAGGATGTTATTGACTATGGAGACTGAAAGAAAATGATACAGCTCAACTTAGGCTGGTGCAGTACATCTGAGAAATAGACTCAGAAATGAGACAACTCTCAGTTGGTTTGCAACACAGATGTCACAGAGTCTGCCCCATAAATATTTTAACTAACATGATTGCTGGGTTTAATTTATTTTATATTAGGAGATAATTAGTTTTGTTTTTTGTTAAATCAATGATTTATTGGCTTAGATCTGAATATGTATGACCAGCATGGCTGAGATCTGAAATGTCAGGGCTAATTCCTTATTTTGTTATTTCCAGCAAGACCTGAGCTATCAAGCTAATGAAAATTGAACCTTTCTGTAAAGACCACAGAGCACTCCTGTGCTTGTGCTTCAATTAATGTTTTTCAGGCAACTGAGCCTGATCTTGATTGGATCACTAGATCTTTATTGTTAATGGCAGTGAGCAGCCCATAAAGAAAAACTTCTCCAAATGGCCTTTTTAGCCCCAGTTTCATCCTTCGTCTGACTCCTTCCCTGACTCTCTACTGTACCTGACATCTTGAAAGAATGGACCCTTTGAGAAGTCTAAACTAGTAACATTCACTAAATCACAATAAAAGCTGTTTTAGTATTCCCACCTCAACACCTAGAACCAGAATGTTTTGCAGTTCTGGCCTTCCTGCTGTTCTGTTGCTATTGCTTTGATGGTGGTAAGAAGCTTTGCAGGTATGCTCAGGGTCTGATCAGTTGTTTTATCAGAAGGAATTTTAAACGTGGACTTCTGATTGTACAAGATGTCTAATTCACACAGAAAAGCTAGACAGGCTCATCCTGGTTGATGAATATAACCAAACGTTATAAGTATCTAACAGCTGGCAAGCCTCTTAATTTAGGCACAATATTCACACTTTTGGAGGCCTATATTGCAATGTGAAGCCTTTGCATCTATAAATCATGCTAGAAGTAAAATTTTATCATTTGAAGTCTTGGGCAAAGAAAACACATGAAAATTTAGATGATTTATAAGTTTAAAAATGTGTTCAGTACTGTAACCTGGTGCTATATAAATCATCCATCCATTATCCAACCTGCTATATCCTAGCTACTGGGTCATGGGGGTCTGCTGGAGTCAATCCCAGGGCGCAAAGCAGGACACAAACCCCGGGAAGGGCGCCATCCCACCGCAGGGCACACACAAACCAAGCACAATTTAGGATCGCCAATGCACGTAACCTGCATGTCATTAGACTGTGGGAGGAAACCCACGCAGACACAGGGAGAACATGCAGACTCCACACAGGGAGGACCCGGAAAGCGAACCCAGGTCTCCTTACTGCAAGGCAGCAGTGCTACCACTGCGCCACTGTGCCACCCGCTATATAAATTATGAACATGGAAACTAGGAATGTATGTAAGAGTGACAGTTTACTCTTCTCCGAGGCTATTTGAAACAAGCAATACTAGAGCATTTATTTATATTTGAGTAGGGTGATGTGTGTTTAAATGTATACATTTTGACCCATAATATTTACTGGGGCAACCTTTTAAACAACGTGTCTGAGGTACTTCCAGACCAGTACCAATAATGACTTCTGAGATCATGGCAGCATTTATATATTGCCACATTGTCATCTGTTCTTCTTTAAAATCAGCACAGTCATGGGCTATAATTGAACTCAAATTCTGCTTCCAAGTTACCTACACACATTTTTGAGACAGGGAGTCCTATTTGTCGTAATATTGATGTCGATATTTTAATGCCACACAATGATCAAGTTGGAGTGTATTTTTCCTCCTGCCAGTTCCTAAGCCCAACCCCACCGTTCCTGTCCCCATCATCTCACTGGTTCTCTTCAGCTAACCCCTGACCATTGACCAGGCTTACTACTCTGCCGCAGACCCTGTCTTTAAAGACTGATGAGAAGATGACCTCTCCATATGCCTAGTGGGTTTCTGATCCTCTGTAAGGCCCTTTTTGACCCTGGTCTCATGGTAATAACTTGCCAGCCAGCAACCCTTTACAATGTGCCTCCAATAGATTTTAAAGACAGGTTGATTTTCAACATTAAATCAACCCAGTATGAGTCATTGTGAGTGTGTGACTGAGTGCCTGTCCAAAGTTAGTTCTTTAATGGTCGTATGTGAAAGTAGACCCAATTTGGACTCTACTGCAAGTGACATCAGACTTAGTCTAAAACAGAGGCTGTTCCATTTCCAAATGACGTATTAAGCAAGAATTTACCTAAATGACTGTGTGACAGCTTTCGCTCCTCATCACCACCACCGTTTTCTTCCTGTGTTTTATAGTTAAGCACTTACTACTTTAAACTGTGATTCTCAGCTGTTCTATACTGTTCCAGGCTGCATAGGTCAGTACACAAATATCAACAGGTAGTTTATTAATCTGAGATGAGAAGCAGTTTTGCAGTAAAAAGTAATGCACACAGTGGATCATCACTTCACCAGTTCTCCAATCATTCTTCAGTTTTCTAACTTGCCTAGCCTGGTCAAGGTCACAGAGGCTAGGGTACCACTCGGAAGTACACGGTTCAAGGTGGGGAGCAGTCTGTGACAAGTATTGATTATATCAATCACACAAATTCAATCAATTAGTCTGGATATTTTTCTTTTGATATATACAGTAGTTCTAGTCCCAGTATTCTTTCCTCAAAAAGAGAATTTGAGTTAGACAGCATAGTATAAAACTACATCTTTTTTCTATTTTTGTAGCTATTAAAAAGTGAACTTGGCAGCTTTTGAAAGTGGCAAAAAAAAAACAAATACAAATCATGTTATGCCTCTGGGCCTGCATGCCTGTTCCACATTTTCTTAGGCTCACCAATGCCTGGATCCTCTTCGACAGCATGGAGTCACTTTTACAGACACAACCTGTTCTGACAGTGGTATTCACTTCTTCGTCAAACCACCTTTGTAGCTTCATGTGTTGCAGTCAATCCTGTATACTCTGAATGAATCACACTGCAGTGAGGAAACATCTGACTAGACTGAGTAGACTCCCTCATGTGCTACACCTAAGTGTATCCATATTTAGCAAATACAGTACAGTTAACATCAGGTGGTCACAGGCACTGCTGAAAGTAGCTCACTTGCCTGAAGGACATAACAAGTGAGTTGTTTAAAGGTCCATGAAAAGTGAGAATATCTTTTAGATTTTATGTTTAATGCTATTCCAAGATTTTTGTTGCCAGCATCGGCAATATTTCCTACAGTTCTCTACAGTTGGAGAGCAGATAAGTTAAATGATTTCTACAGGGTTCATACTGTGCTGTGGTGAGTTTTGAGCCTGCTGCTTTCTGGTATTATTTGTGCTTTCTCAGCCACTAGACTAAATAGCCTGCTGAAGATATAGAGTAACTTAAGAGAGCAAAGTGAGACTTTAATGCTCATTCAAAATTTGTTGTCAGCAGCCACGTAGCCCCCTCAACAAGGAGAACAGATGGAGGCAGTGTGATCATCTCAGTAACTGCCTGCAGAATGAGATTTTAATTATGGAAAACAGCTTATTGGAAAGCTGTGCACTCTTTCTGAATTTATTAACAGAACAGTAGCAGCTTTAACTTTGCCAAGCAGCTTGACTGCTAGCCGCTTTGATCATACATAGCAAAGCAGTTGCAGGGTACTTTCAGTTACTCTTGTCATCAGCGTCATAACAGAGGCATGAGGCTTTTTAGGCAAATCTGAATATATCTGCTTGTAGTCAAGGTGCAGCAAGCCAAGTTGATTCCTGTAATTGTCACTTTCCTTACACTCCTTACCCCTTCCTTGGTATAGATGCCCAGCCAACGGAGGCAGAGACTGCTGTGTGGAACCAGGTGAATGCTGTACTAGAGGAAGCCCATGGGATTTTGGCAGAACTACAGTCTTATAATGGAGCAGGGCAGGAGATACGAGAGGTAAAGCTTTGGTATTAAAGATATATGTAGTGTGTTTCTAGGTGTTTGCTTAAAACATTCTGAGAGCTTGTAGGAATGTTTGCAGGGTCAGATTTAGTCTATTCTTCTGCAGCATTTAAGGGTAATGGCCTGGTGACTCTTCCGTCCCAAGATTTAAAAGTATATAGATAATGCAAGTTCTTATCTTAATGTGTGTTACGTTACAGCCTTACCTGGCACCTCTACTTTGCCAGTATATTCTATTGCTTAGATTTAAACAGTTAACGAAAAATGGAAGGAATAAAATTTGTGATTCTTTTAAGACTTTGTACCATTATATACTGTTCTTTTTTCATATCAGGCCATTCAGAACCCCTGTGACCTACAGCTACAGGAGAAAGCTTGGAATGCAGTGTGCCCCCTAGTGGCCAAGCTGAAACGCTTCTATGAGTTTTCACTGAGATTGGGTATGTTCATTCATATAAAGTGAATTTATGTCCATCAGGGGGCTCCTTTGACATGATAACATTGACTAAATGCACTTGCTCTGCAGAAAATGCATTACGCAGCCTCTTGGAAGCACTGACAAGCCCCCCTTACGCACCAATGCAGCACCTGGAACGTGAACAAGCACTGGCTAAGCAGTTTGCCGAGATTTTACACTTCACACTCAGCTTTGATGAACTCAAGGTGGGTGTAAGTACAGAGTGTCAGAATCCTTAGAGGAGGCTGAAGGGAACAGAAAAAAAAAATCAATTGTTTCATTGATCTGCAGATGACCAACCCGGCCATACAGAATGACTTTAGCTATTACAGAAGGACAATCAGCAGAAATCGACTAAATAATCTCCAGGTAGGAAGCCACTGTTGGGAGTCGAGCGACCAATTTGGTAGTATCTCTATGAAACGTAATGCAATCGGCTTTACTATTGGACTTCCATAACCTATTTTTCAAAAAATGGAATGTGACAGTAGCCTTAAGAATCAATAAAGATTGCCTGCTTTCTATAAATTCATTTTTTTCTCTTATTTTTTTGTTTACAGCTTGATGCTGAAAATGAGGTTAACAATGAAATGGCGAACCGGATGTCACTGTTCTACGCAGAGGCCACACCTATGCTGAAGACCCTTAGTAATGCTACAACTAAATTTGTGTCTGAGGTGAGGAACCACTATCTAAGAATAAAATTATGATCATTGCAGATCCAGTGTCTAGCCATGCCCAATTGCTCCATCAATGCAGCATCATTTCTGGAGCTCCCGTCCCAGTTACACACCCTTCTTTATGTTGCATTAGAGATGTAAGAATTACTGCTAATCCAGCTTGTTGGGATTGATAGACAATAATAATGAAATTATGTGTTTTTTCAGTGATCAGCATGCACAGTGAGTAATGTCAATTTACTTTTGTAAAGGTTCTCTTGTTAATTTTAGGAAGGTGTCTTTTATCTGATTGCTCAGCATATTGAGAGAACCTGGTCCATCAATAGTAATAAGTGTCTTCCTGCTTAGCATAGTATAGACTCTTTGACTGTTTTAAACTGTAGTACTAATGAGAAATTCCCATTTCAGATTATTATTTAAATATTTTTGATTCGTCACTGCCATTTTTCACAAATGTACAGTTAGCATCAGAGCAATAATGTACTGTGACAGATTAGGGCTTTCTCGCTCCCTTGTATCCTCAGACCACACGTCAGACACCAGGTAAAAGTCCAAATAATTATTATTTATTATAATAATAAGTGCACAAAGCACGCTTCTCTCCACAATTCTCAATAAACAATAACCAATCCTCCAAACTCCCAGACGCTTATCCACCCTGCCTCCCAACTCAGCTCGTCTGTCTGGGATCTCCCACAGTCCTTTATACTCCTTGACCCAGAAGCGTTTCACCCTCTATGTCCATGTGACCTGGAACACTTCCGGGTCAGATAAAAATCCTTCTTTTCTTCACCCAGGAAGCACATCTTTCCCTTTGTCCACGTGACTGTGACGTACTTCCTGGGCGTAAGGCAAATAGTCTCTGGGCCTCCCTGCAGCGACTCCTGGCGGCCCTCCATGGTATCCAGCAGGGCTGTGCATTAAAAGTCCTTTGTCCACAATTCCCTGCTGGCATTCGGGGCACCTCTATGCTGCAAGGAGGGCTCCATGTGGCGGCCTGGGGGTATTGGCCGGGATGAACGGCCAGCCATGTACCACAGTACCTAAATAATATTGATGCTTCAAGACTTGTTGATATTCTGAGGTCATTTACAATCATGATATTCATTATTGTTTGTATTCTGAAACTACCTGGACATGTTTTCTACAAAATGATAATTCTCTTACTGTATTTTATATTAAACTAGCTGTGCTACCTATCTGAGATGGGTTGAAATCTATGTAATGAGCGCAGACCTCATGTTTTTTTATTTAATACATCAGTTGTCCATTTGGTCTGGTATAATAATGTGCATCCAATCCCTTCCCTTTCCCTTGTGGCAGCCTTTTCCTCTTTGTATAAAGCAGTGATTCTTAACCTTTTTTGAATCATGGACCCTTTTAAGAATTTGATGAAAGCAATGGACCCCCTTCCCCAGAAATATTCACATAAGTACAGCTTTGCATGCAATGAATAGAATGTACTTTATTTATCAAGATTTGATTGTTTCATACATATATGACATACACAAAGTATTATTAAACTTTAAATTAAAAAGTTAAAAGTAAACAATCTAAAAAAACACTCATTTTTATGTAAAAATACACACTCATTATAATTATTAAATACAATCCTCTTTTGCAAATTAAAATAGATCTACTACTACTATGTTTTTTACTACCATTACTACTACTACTACTACATCTACTCTAAATCAATAGTACTAGGCTGTATAGTGTATATAAATGTTAATTTTTATCTGTCCTTCACGGACCCCATGAAATCTCAGGTTACAAATCCCTGGTATAGAGCTACCTGTTCTCACCACTTCCTCTCACCACGTCACTCTTTGAACTGACCACTATTATAGTTAAAGTGTTTTGCTGGAAAAATGCTGTGGTGGTTGATACCACATTGGACTTTTTTAATGAATCCAGCCTAGTCTTGTTGAGGCTTTGATTTCCCTGCATGCTTGTCATTTTATCAGTATTTTTACTTATCTGTTTTCCACCATGCAAACTTATTAGTCATTAACATTATTATAGCTATAAACCTTATTCACGTGTCCTGAGTGGGTGCATGAAACTCAGTACTACATGGCAGTTTCCATTGTATAACACAGGACAACAGAATAGGCTGATAAACAAATTTTCTTATTTTATACCCTTATTCAGTATTTTTATTACATACACACACACACATATATATATATATATATATATATATATATATATATATATATATATATTTTTATTTTTCCATTTTATAACATGTTTTGCCTGTTTTAATTTTTTTATTCCTAACCCTCACATCTGGACAGACACATAGATATACAGACACACATAATAAATGGAAGTTATCCCAAATATCAACCTTATCTCATTTTCTCCTTTTAAGTAGAAGATTGAGGTTGTATAAAATATTTGAGGCCACATGTATAACAGCATGCATATAATTCACTGAGACATGGCATACGGACAAAGCTGGAAATTTGTGCACAACCAAGGAAATCTAGATATATAAAACTGTGCATACACCAAGTTCCACACACTTCCCTTTTATATAGTAAATCTTAATGAATGTGAAATTTAACATACATGCACAAGCCTACAGCCCCACCCTGACTCCTCCCAGAATTTCACATATTTGAATATGGAATTCAATATAAATAGCCCCTTCTGTTCAGTGTTTTCTTAAAAGATAATGGAAAAAGAATGTAGAAAAAAGGACAATTTCAGCACAAAGTGGAGGCAAGGAAAAATATGCAATGTGTTGGCTTAAGCAGTGTATTTGTAACAAAAGGAAGTTATGGAGTGATACAACATGGCGGAGACACTTGAAAGTTTGAGTTCAGAAATCCGCACAGTGCCCAAAACAAAAGGAAGTGGTCAGAGATCAAAGTTGACGGGAAAATGTGAGTCACAGCCACACGACTCACATTTATTTATTCTGCTTTAGACAATATAACAAAACCTGACCCCCATCCTGAGGACATGACTCCAGGTGGAGGTGCTGCTACTGTGCCCAGTGCATCTTCAAGCACTTGTTGCGCATACACCTCTGCCTTGGAAACTCCTGGGCGACCAACTGACTGTGTGCTAATGGCTATTTTTCTGGAGTCACAAAATGCAGTAGTGGACGCTGTAAAAGATGTGGCCAATGAACTGAGGAATATGAGGGCTGTACTATATGATATTGACCACAAATTAAATAAATTAGTTAAAAAATAAATGCTGCATCTAATTACCTGTTTTTTCATTTTGCTAATCATATTCAAGCAAAGTTGTATCGCTCTCCGATTTGGCTGATCATTTGGTGGGTCAGGGACAGGTCCATCATGCGACATCTCTTCAGGTACGGGCAAGCCACGATTGTGTGCCACATTATGCAGCATGTTATATGCTTGCACCATGCAACACACTTTCTGTAGACTATAGAGCAGCACATTAATAGAGTGGTGGAAATGCTTTCTATTTACAGAAGCAAATTAATTCTCTGAAGGTGCCTTTGTAGTGTAGTGTCAGCACAAAGCATCACAACGGATAGATTCTCTGCTCTTTACATGGCTCATTGAGGTGACTCGCAATCCTTAAAAGGTCTGCATGCACCAGGGTATTTAAGAGCAATAAAGTCAATGTATTTAACAATATACTGTATGGCCAATATTTATTGACCTTCAGTTTTCAGTGGTATGCCTCTATTCATTGCATTATTTATAATCTTTATGAGTGACCATTTATCTTCACCACGTGTGTTAGGGCATGTGTTAGATTTGAGATATGCTTTTGTTGCTTCTGATTTGGAGTTGATGATTTTGGAAACTGAAAATTTAGAAGATTTTCTCATCAACTGCAGACCGTATGTGGCAGTCCAACTTAATAACATTCCTAATCCACACAACACCATTTTACAGAAAATATGCATATGGAAAATAGTTAAAATTTATCATGGTGCTCTTAAATACTATAAGCATGGGAAAAGAAATCTGGAATTAAATCTGTATGATGACTTCATTGCAAGTGACACCTTTGTGGCTCGGCTATCTTTTTATGTATACAGTATACATAAACAGAATGTGTCTGTATAATTTGTACTGAATGACATTTTGTGTTCTGAGGTTTACTAATGGAAAATCTGCTAGAAAAAAATGTTTTACTGAATTAAATTGAAAAAGGCTGTGGTAAGGCAACCATTATTTCCTTAGCCTAAAGCTAGATTACACCTACCTATGAAGTGATGTCTTACAGTTTTGTTTGGAGAATGTGCGGTGAATTATGGTTTTCAGGAAAGGGCTTACTCTAGTATTTTCAGCATTTTAGGCATAATAAATTCAACAAGATGAACAAGGAATTTTTTTTACTACTCGTCTAGTTGAATGGCGAGTACTACCAGATGAATGCTGTGCTCTGTGCCAGTAAATGATTACAGATCTGGATACAGTTATTTTTTTGCTTAAAATTGCTATTAATTCAGGAGGTGCCAGTGAAGGTACAATGTTTTTCGTTTCTCCTCATCCTTTCATTCTTCTTGTCAACTTATGGAAATGCACATTACCTGAGTTTTGTTGATCCAGTCACATTTTGTGTAAGAATTAGTGGACAGCTAAGGATCAAGAAAACAGCCTATTGGGCTGTCAGCTTACATTGTTCCTTTATTAAATGTTGTTATGAGTTCAGTTTATTGTCATATGGCATATACCCTTCCATCTGAAGACGAGGAGCAAAGATGTAATCCAGTTAAACAAAACACACTCACAGCAAGCCGCATGGCACCTCAACTCCAAATTGTTTGACTATACTGTAGAAGCCACAGTTTAGATGTCAATATATCAAAGGTCATAAAGGGTTCACCATGACATTAATATATTTTTGAGGTGTTAAATGATTTGGGGTTGGAGGTGTTAAGGTAAGCTAAGACATTTGAAATGAAGAATTAAGTCAATACTCAACTTTAGAAATATCCTAAGGAAAAATGGAAACATGAGACTAAATCTGTATTTAGCAGATGCCAAAAGAAACTGATAAAGTCAAAATACATCATAATTATTTACATATATGTATTTAATTAGAACAGTGATGGTTAATATGAAGTACTGAAGGATCCTGTGACCACATTGTCTAAAAGGTGCCCTTCAGAAAAGGTACATCAGATTCTAGGTGACATAGACAAGTATTCAGTTTAAAATGATATTGTGACACAGGCAATTTTACATTAACAATATTATGGTCTGGAATCTGTCACCATTTTATTCCATTATCTTCCAAACAATTTTAGAGGAGCACAATGATTCCACAAGATTTTGACAAGAACAAGGAGAGAATGGAGAAGGCTTAATAATAGCCTGTTGACAATAACTGCTCCACAAAAAAACATTTTTTTTTCTTTTTGCTTCATACAGAACAAGACTCTTCCAATTGAGGACACCACAGACTGTCTGAGCACTATGGCTTGTGTTTGCAGGGTCATGCTAGAGACACCGTAAGTTGTATGTTGAAATGTTGTCAAAATAGAAATGTAGTGGCTTTCTACACTTTCTGTACTGCAGGTGGTTGCTTTATGGCCTTTAAATTCATGGTGGGCTATGGAAGCTTCACTTTTGGTAGCTGGTTATTGACCAGCTCAGTTTGATCACATTGTGTAACATGTCAGATGAGACAACATTAGAGAGAAAAAGGGATAGACCCTAAGAACATTTGTTATGGTAGCTGCTTGAATAGATCCCTGTATGACAAGCTTTAAGTTGTGTCAAATGTGTAACCACTTAAGAAGAACTAAACACTGTGCAACCACACGTTTCATTTTCAGCATGTTAATAAAAGCTGAAGTGAAACAATTTTATTTTTACTGGGCTGAAAACTAGGAATCTCCATTTTTACATGTATTGACTTTGTTTGCTCGTTTGTAAAATGGAAAAGGGTTTTATTTAAGAGTGTAAATATCATAAAGCAGTTCAAAGCAAATGTGACAGTTGAGAAAAGTTGTACAGTGTATGGTTTTAAATAGATACACAGCAGCTACAGAGGGAGCATCAGAAGGCTGTTTTCACACAGGCACTCCAAGTCAGTTTGTCAATAGTCAGCAGGTACAAAAGGTTTGGCCTCTAAAGCTCAAACTCTGGAGGAAGTATTATTTTAAAGGGTTCAGAGGAAGGAGATCAGGTATACAGTTTTGAAAGAAGGGATCAACTGATGGCCAGTACATCAAGAATTCCATATTATTAGTGTATTTTATTGAATACAATTAATCTAACGTAGTTTAGTGTTGATAAGTATGTACTTATTTAAGAGGTTCAAAGCTGAACAGAAAAAAGAAAGTTTCAGTTTGCATATTATTAGCAAAATGTATAGAATAATAAATGCAGGAATAATATTGCTAATAATGCTAATAATGCATCTGTTACACTTTTAATTTATTAAAGCAAAATAATATAAGTAACAAATCCAGTGGTAAATATGTGAATGAATACATTGGAAGCTCTCTGTAGTCAGTAGTGTGATAGTGGTGAAAAACAACTACTGTACACATTTGTTTTCAAACACTTGCAAAATGCACAAGCCAGAACTTTTCAGATCTACAGCAAGCAGCAGTTAGAAACATTGCTTTCACCTGTCAGTCAGTGTAACCTTTCCAAAATCTGCTTAATCGGAACTTCTGAAACAAGTTAAATTGTCCATTTTTGAAAAGAGATGACTCATTTAACCTTCCATCCATCCAACCATTTTCTTTCACTACAGGGTAAAGAAAAGAGAGCCTGAACCGACCCTAACAGGTTTGTGACAGTAACCAGCACCCTATGACAGAGTACATTCGCCCATACCAGAGCACCTTTTAGTCATGAATTACATGTGGAATTAGGGTGAAAGAAAAAAAATGGATTAACTGAAGAAAACCCATAAAAATATGTACAAATTATACATACTCTGGGCAATCGGTTGCCAAGCTGCAAAATCAAACTTTGAGGCAGTAATATTAATGGATACACCAATGTGGAGCCCAAAGGTTATTTAGACCTATTGAATATTCCCATAATTGTTTTGCTGTGATTTGAAAACATTGTTGTTAAAACTCCCCAAACAATAGCTCCATATAAATAAAAGTAGGTGTTCCAGAAATAACTTATGCAGAGGTGTACTGTATAATTGAAGGCATGCATAATTAAAGACCTCCAGCTTTATGCAGCTAGACCAGGCAGTATGCATATTTGCTATTTTAAAAGAAAGACATAACACTTGTAATGGTATAAAAGAGCAGAAATTAGTGCCTGTATTATGAAACGTCTCAGAGTAGGAAAATAGTCCTAACTGGCTTAAAAAATTCTCAGAGTGACACAAATTAGCTGTTACTCTTAACAGTAGGAGTAGCAGTATTTTATCAGTTTTTGTAAATCAAGAAACTACTTCTAACTTCACTAGAGCTGTCCTGACTCGCTAGGTGCTGCCAGAAGATGGCGTTAGGCAGCACATTCCGGGTAAGGCAAAATCTTTTGTAAATGCTTAATAACAAAAACTCATAAACAAGTACTTTTTGTAACTAATCTTGTACATTATATGAATTCTTCATCTACGCAGAGAAGCCATGTACTGTCAGCCACTATGAAAGAGATTGCAACATTCTAATTTTTTCATCCTTGGAGAAAATGCAGCTTTGCAATAGCAATGATGCTCCAAACTTTGAACACCCTTACAATGCTTGAGGTAATAGACAGATTTATATATTTTCCCATAATATTAAATCAAGCTTCATTTGTACAAATCCCTGATTTTCCTGGAGTTGCTGTTGTGATTGATACACACATTAAGATGACAGTGAAATAGGTACACTGAGCTCTGCATTTCTCGAAACCCTGGAACATTTGTGTTACTTTAACAAATTCAGGAAGTTTTGGCATTGGATAAATAGAGCCTAGCAAAATACCAGGGGGGACCACAAAGAGAGGCATGCTATGTAAATCTGAAAGACGTTTGGGAATACTGGAAGAGTGAATGTGACTTCAGTAACTGCAGAAATAGTTGTGGCCAGGTTCAGTAACTGTTATTTTACAAGACATTTCCCCATGGTTGAAACAGCGTGATTCTTCTGGAAGTTGACTGTGAATCATTCATTGTTAAACAAACATGCCTATCATCAGACTTACTCTCATGTGTGGCTCCCAGTCTTTCCATCTCCATGCTCATTATGTTGTTAATCTTGATATTGCTCCAAAGCTGCAACAATTATACACATCTTAATAATATATCCTGCTTTATTATGTGTTACTTCTTCTTCTTCTTCTTCTTGTCCTACTACTACTTTGAATATTTATTATTATTACATCTTCTAATGTATTATTGTACTTATTTTTGGAAAAGCTTTACCATCAGAAAACTACAAAACATCATTATGAGTTTTATTTTGTGACTTGAGGTGCTGTAAAATCATGATATCATTCATTCTCAAACATAACCTATTACTCCTCACTGGTAGTGGGTGTAGGACACTTCATAACTGCTTCTCATGTCATTCTCTGGGGTAGGGAATTCCATATTGTGTTCTGATTTTTAGCGCAATTCCTAGGAGTAATTCTGAGAAGCTGATAAATACAGGCTCAGATCAGCACCAGTTTATGATATGAAACCTTTGCCAGAATGCCCCCTAAGTTAGACTGACATGTCATTTTTAAAAACAAAAATGGCCAATTCTGTTACATTAGGTTGAGTACATATTCTACCTTTTCAGAATGTTCTTCTCTCAGCATAAAATGAGAATACCTCCTTATTTTAGATTTTATAATAAAATCTCTTTCTAAATGTAGCTGATGAATACAATCCAGTTATCCTGAATTCCTAGGCTACAATGTGTAGAGCTCCTCATAATGTTACCTGGTGATCCTTTACACCTGGAAAGCACCTGTACAGACTAAAGACTAGAGACTAAAGCATACTGCTTTCTAGTTCAGAACAGTTCACATAACATAATTTGGTTTCATCCCGTTTCAAGGTGTTTATAGACCTAATTCTGTGATGGTAGTGCTCCCTGCCTTTCAAGCATGGTATTGCTACCTATATCTCCTTTTCAAAACCATAGAAATACGGGTCTCCACATATTAATTTCTTAGTATGATCAGATTTTAAATGAATCTTTTGAGCATTGTTATTACCACAAAATGATTTTTACATACATCTTCATGTAAACATAGAAATGATTTCTGAATTTTCAGTGACATTATGTGTGGTCATTTTTCCTTTTTACAGAGACAATCCTTTTTGCAGTGGTTTGGAGAAAATTTTTAGGTGGCTTAGGGTAGTTATTTAGGAAGCTATAGATATATGTTGGCCTGCTGCTGGTGAAACCAAAATTAGAATGTAGCAGGTACATGTGTTGGGACCAAGCTTACTTAGGACATTGCCCTCTCCACAGGCACCAAATTTCATTTGAAAAGATGGATTAACAGTAATATCATAGCATTAAAAATACAGTGTAGGCTTCAGCAAATACATAAACACTTTTCTCTTTGTCAATATACATCATATTTGTTGTTATTGTTATTGCTTTCTTCTCTTTTCTTCTTCTCTTTTTCTGATATGTTTCATGGAAATACAAAGTGTCAATAAAATCAAAACTTGCATTGCAAGGATGAGCAACTGTTGATCAAAATGTTTATTTGGATAATAAGCTCCTCCTGAATGTATTTTAAAAGTTGTTGGTTTATTTGTAGAATCTGTTTATCATTCTGTTACCATGACAAGATGAGGATTCAAATACTATATAGATAGCTCCTTTGCAAATGGTTCCTTTTTGTTTATAACTTGTTACGTAAAAGATGGCACATTGGGAGTGGACACTGCTTTAATATAAACCATACTTTTTGAGCTTAATTTATGGCACAATTTTGTTTTTACTTTTAAAAACACAATATATTTGTTTATTAGTTTACTTAGATTTTCGGGAACAATTATTTACTACTTAATTTAATAAACCCTGATTATCTAACTTCTAGAACATTCTAGAAGCATTAATTTAGTGTTGATCAGTAAATTTCACCAAAGCATTATTCACAGCAAATTTGCTGCGTTCGCCCTTGTTCGTCAAATTATTTACTGATAATTCAGCTGGTGTAGGAGAACTTTTTTCCCCAGCACCCCATAATGCTTTGTGAGGCCAGCATGACATCCCACAGAGCTGTAACAACCAACATTAGATAGGACCACCATGGGATACATAATGCTGATCATTTGCATTACAGACTCTGTGGGACTTAGTTAGTGGTAGAACGGATAAGTAAATAATGCAGGTTCTTAAAATTTTATTTTTATGTAACATATACAGCATAAATAAGTTATCTCTGCTTTTCGCCAAATGTGCATGTCGGTCTTCAAGTTCCACGTCAGAGTAAGAAAAGGAGGCTTGTGCCCTATACGTGCATAATTAGCCATGGAAAGATAAGAAACAAACCTTGAGGAAGCATGATGCCCCCCCAAAACAGGAGACTCTATGAAATAATAATAATAACAACACGATTTATTACTATTTACAAAATATTTCTGTCTTTCAGCACAGTTTGGAGAGCCTTCAGCACAACTTTAAAAAATAGAACAAGCCAGTGCGCGGCTTCAATCATGACAGACCAATTTTCTGCCTTTAAAAGACCTACCGTATATACTCACGGATAAGTTGGGACTTGATTTTACAGTATAATTTCTGGTATTTTATAATGTCAGTCGTATTATAAGTGCAGAAAACTCACGTTATTGGTACAAGGGATTATGAGATGCTAACGCCCACCTGAGACAGTAACTACAGAGCACACTGCATTTTTTTTCCATGTGGCTGTGGAAATGCGCTGTATCAGCGCGTGCTCCTAACCTCTGTCTCTTTTTCACTATTGTGCCTACGTGACCACACGGTAACACCCAAACTATTCCAAATCAATGTTTTTCACTGATTTGTGTTTTTTGTATCTCATACCCTCATACACCTTTATCGTAAGAGCATCCCATATCTACGATGGAGTATTCGATCAGAAGAAAATATGATGCTGGTTTAAAATTAAACGTCGTTGAAGTAGCGAAAGAAATTGGTAACTGTGCTGCTGCAACAAAATTTGATGCGTTTGAGAAACTGACGCATCAAAGAAAAAAAAATGAAGTGTCGCATTTTTGAACGGGCGTATAAGTCAGGGTCTGATTTTATGATCGATTTTTTGGGTTTCAAGACCTGACTTATACGTGAGTATATATGGTAAATATTTTTTCTGACTTTTGACTACACTTTCGGCATTTCTGCTTTGTTCTGACAAAATATATGATTGTACATCTCTGACTGTGTTCTTTCTTTTTGATTTCACAGATGCATGCCACAATAATCAGTCCAGTATAGTTGGCATACGTTTCCCTAGCCCACAGGAACACGTAAAAGATGATTGCACCATTGACTTAATGTACAGTACTCTTAGAAAGATTTACAGTGCATTGTAATAGTAATATGGGCTACAGGGAGGGCCTACACCCACAAACTACAAGAAACAGTCCTGCATATGAGTTTTCCTGTGCTGGATTGCAAACGTGTTCTTTATGTATTCTGAGGTTTGTTTTCAGAGCTTAATTTAAGTGCACAATAACATGTATTGCACTGTGAAAAAGAGACAATGATATGTGAACAAAATGTTCTTTGCCTCACCTCCTGTGCTGAAGTGTGATCAAAGTATGAGTTGTCACTAATCCTAGTTGACCGCCTACCAACTTGACATATTGCTATTGTACAAGCTGGAGATATGGGGGCTGGAGTGCCAGTGTGAAAGGGACCTAGAAAACACAATCACCTCTGCTGTACTTTTTTACTGATTGCGCCAGCATACAATTTTCAAATAAAAACCATGTACTTACAGCATAATTTAGATGATTTCAAGCAAATTATATGTTAGCAGTATATTTTTATATTTAAGAAGTTACTCATTTTTCAACATGCTAGTGAAGGTGAGATACAATTTGTCTACTGGTAAGATCTATTTCTGGAAATAAAGGCTTAAATAAAAGTGTTGAGGTTACAGGTGCAGGAATTGATATATACTTTTACTTTCTTCTAGAGAGTACAGATGTCGTTTCAGCAATACTGACACCATGCTGTTCTGTATGCGAGTGATGGTGGGAGTCATTATCCTGTATGACCACGTCCATCCTGTGGGCGCCTTCGCTAAGACTTCCAAGATTGATGTAAGCAGACCTACAGTATGTGCCATCTGCTTGATAACTATTGTTGGCTTATGTTTCACTCTGTCCTTTAGCCTTCAAAGACTTTCAGTTCTTCATGTGTGTTTCTAAATCGGCATGGTAGGCACACTCTGCTTGTGTATGCCTCTTGTTTAAAAAGTGTATGACTGCTTGCAGTGAAGGTGCACTGATTTTGTTTTTTGCTTTAAGATACCAAGATCTTTACAAATTATACCTAGATGATTTGTTTGGCTCCATCCCACTGCTTGAATGTCGGGTAGCTGTGACCTTTACTTTGTGCTTACCAAGTCTTTGTTCTTTGCAGATGAAAGGCTGTATCAAAGTCTTGAAAGAGCAGCCTTCAAACAGCGTGGAAGGGCTGCTCAATGCTCTGAGGTAGGTGAACAGCAGCAGGCACGATGTCACCGGGCTCAGCATGACCCTGCTCTGTGATGCTCAAAGAAATTATTTAGCTGCTTGTAATTATTTTTCCTTGTATGTCTTAGTTTCAGCAGAACTGACATAAACATCACTTTTGATTTTTTCCTAATACTTCATTTTAAAGCTTACCCTGAACCACAGAGAATATAAGAGACATGCTGGAAGTAAGCTGGAGCTGAATTAGTAATGGGCAATTTGGTGGCACAGTGGTTGAAATTGCTACTTTGCAACTTCAGACTAAGTTTGAGTCTCATTCTGGTCACTTTTACTGCATGCAAATTTGTGTGTCTACAAGGGCTTGCTGTGGGTACGCCTCTTGTCTTCCCATATCTCTACGTTAGGTCGACTGATGTCTCAAAATTGACTTGGTATGTCCAAGTATGTGATGGGTCAGCACTCCATCCAGAGTTGGCTCCTGATTTGTTCCAATTGCAATGGCTCCCAGTTATCCTAAAATTAGACTAAAAAGATTCATTATAAGATGCATCAACCTTAGTTTTATTTTAGGTGTGCCACATTATTCTTGACTTGAATAAATGAAAAATGACCAATAATCACCAACTATCATTCCCAATCAAAATCGGGCTGGCTAGCCTTTTCTTTTCCTGTCATGAAACTTCACTTTATCAACACTTCATTTTTAAAATAAGAAAAATCATCCTTGGGTTGCTTCTGATGATTTATAAGTTTCTCCATTACTGTGATCATTTTTAGTACAGAGTATTTAAAAACCCAGCAAGGTCACACAAATCCAGATGATATTCCAGCATGACTGAATGCAAGGTAGGAACAAAACTTGGAACAAGGTGCTAGTCTGTCACCAGGCCCACTCATGCATACCTCTGTGGATTTGTTTAAGTTGGTACTTTTCATGTTCAGGTTGATGTGTTATTTTTTAACTGCTGAAGATTAACACTGTAGTAGTAGCATAGTTATACGTAGCATGGGTGGTGTCAGAGTTGGCCCGTTTTAGAATTTTGGGTATATATTTACGAATGATTCTACCCACTTTCAAGAAGTGCACCTGTGACTCAGTCCAGAAGCCCTGTATTATATAGGAGAAACATTTTCTTCAACTTATCATTTGTGTTTGCAGCCATTTATTGTACTGTACTACAGAACTGCAAGCATTTCTTATCAGAATGAACTGAAGTTTACTGTGTTTAGTCAATTAGATCATTCTTCGTTCTCAAAGAGTGCCATCTAACCCTAATCCTTATTCATTTACAAAAAATGTTATTGCTGTAGATAAAATGAGCTAGGTTCATTTGTAGAGCTGCTCAAAGGTTACAGAGGTAAATAGAAGTTCTTGTCACATGCTGCCTGACTTCAGTTTTTTTAGCCCATAAACTGGGGAACATTTTTGCTTCAACAGATAAAATAAGCATATCTCCTTCTAAGAGGAGGGTATCTGGAGCTGTACACTGCCTGTATTCTAAGCACCTGCCTGTAGAAACTACTCAAACAGCAGCTCTTGATTTGCATTTTTGTGCTGTTACTGCTGCACTATTCTCCATTTTCTATTTTAAAGAAAGCTGCATCCAGTTTCTGAGTGGTTGCTTCATCTGTAACATACAGCTGTTATTCACAATAAACAGTACTCCTCTATAAAGTGACTGACTGATGGCATCATTGTACTGAACATCTACAAATGAAGTAGCTGCCAAAAATACAGTGAAGCCAGCTTTATTCCAAAATTTTACGATTTTATGGATACACTTTTTCACAAAGCTTTATCTGCCCCTGTCCTGATTTCCTCCATTAGTGTAATATTTTGACTGAATATCTTCAGGTCATAAAACAAAATCTACTACTAGATAAAGAGCATTTAAATGAGTATGATATTATTAAACTTATTTAATATATATCTAATGAACAAAGTTATCCCTGGACCTACTGGGACTGTTTGGAAAAAGTAACTGCAGTCTTACATTTAATAGCTGGTTGTACCACCTTAATCCACAATGACGTCAATTAAACATTTCCTAAAATTCATATTTAAGTCTTACCCAACTCTGTAGAAGAGTTTTAGTTCACTCTCTTTTGAAGAACTGCTTTAATTCAGAAGCATTTGTAGGTTTTCAAGCATGAATTACTCTTTTCTGATCCTGCCATAGCATCTCTGTTGAGAATAGGTCTAAAATTTGACAAACGTAAATGTTTCTTCTTGCTAGCCATTCTGAGGTGGACTTGCTTTTCTGTTTTGAATTGTTATCTTGCTGCAGTGCACAACTAGCGTTTATCTTCTTTGGGTCTTGCCGATGTATCTACCTTACAACTCTTCAGTTTTTAAACCAGTGTCTTTCTAATAGTAAAATCATGGAAGCTGATCTTAATGAAGGTCCTTTGGGTGTTTTTTTATGATCATTGGTGACTTTCTAGATGGTGCACTCTTGGAGTAGTTTTGGCACGCTAGCCACACCTGTGAAGATTGACTAGAGATCAGTAGCATACCAGAGCCTTTTGCAGTCATTTTTCTTTTTTGATCATGACTTTCTTTTGATTATGGCATTAGGTGCTTCTAAAATGTTTGTGCTGGTAACTTCACACTGATGATAATGTCAAAAATAAGTGGCATTAGGGATAAGATATTTGACACAGAAGCTTGTATCAGTTTAATGAAGCTCACTGGTTCAAAGCAGCATATTGAAGCTGGCATCAAAGCGTTACAACCACGTGACTGATGACATCACTGAAGCACTCTTCTTTGCACTGTTCCACATGTTATGAAAGGGGATGTGAAACTGCCTCTCGTATCTTATTACACAGAAAATTTTGAATTAGATTTGGAGACTAGAAGTGTGGAACCTATTAATTGAAAATAAAGAAAATACCATACATGTCTTTAGCCTACTAGAGGTATATTCTCTAAACTCTTTTATGTGTACCCAGCTCCACAAGCACATTCCCTAAACTGGGTTATGATTCTCTTTTCCCTTTAGGGCATTCCCCTAATGGAAAATATTACTCTTTCACATTGCTTCATAGCAGAAACCACCCTGACGTGCTACAGCTGTTACATAATTATGAATCAGTGTTGGCTTAATGTATGGTAGTGTCTCACAAGCATTCTCGGCTCTGAGCACCAATGCAGTTTTGTTGTTTATATCACTATCGTAATAGCGCTGCCAGGCTGCATCAGCCTGGGCGTGAGTCACCAGCAGTATTAGTTAGCGTTCAGTCATACAAATAAGCAGTTTAGTGCCAGCTGCAGGAGAGCTGATAAAAACAGCAAGCTTACCAAAGTCTCCAAATAATTTCAGCTAGGGCAGCAGCATCAAACAGTCCTTCTAAGGATAGTGAGCCACGTGAAAAGCGAGAAGTTATTGCCACTTGGCTCAGGTGACCACTGCTGTGGTGCTACAAGTACATTGCTCATAGTGGCAGCAAATTACATATTTAGGACAAATGACATGATTATCAAATTGTACACACAGAGTGTTCTTGAGCTTTTAGTGTTTTAGTTCACTTGTCTGATACTAATTAAGCAATCAACAAGGCCAATCAGGGGTCCTCAATCACAGTCCTGGAGGGCTGCAGTGGCTGAAGGTTTTTGTTCTAACCCGGTAATTGGAAAGCAATTCTTGCCAATAATTTAATTTCTTGGCTTGTTATTGCTTTAACTCTGCTATGTCAGGTAATTCTCATATCCTTGATTTTCTTCTCCTTTCTAAGGATATCATCCAAATGATTTGAAGACTAAAACAGATGAGTAATTCTCAGTCCTTCACATTTTCTCTTCACTTTCCTTCCACGTGTTAAAATTAAACCTAGTAGTGCATGGTAAGTACACACAGGTGTAAATGGTAACAAGCTAAATGGAGAAATGCTGGCCTCTTTTGTCATTTGCATGTTATGTCATTTGTTGTGGACAGCAAAGAATTTCATTGTACAGGGAAACGGGTTTCCTTACTGTGCACACGACAATAAACTTGAACTTGCTAACTAGGAGCAATTAAAAACCAAGAATATAGCTGTTTAAGACTAAAATAAGCACTAAGGGATCAAAATCTTAACGACAACTAAAATGAAGTGTTACTTGAGCAATAAGGGCTTCTTATTTAGCAGTTGGGTTGGAGCAGAAACTGGCAGCCACTGCAGCCCTCCAGGACTGTGATTGAGGACCCCTGACTTAGATTGTTTTGAGCTCATGGCTGCTATGATTTTTGTAACCCACCAGGTGTCACCATCTTCAAAGCTTCTGATCTTTTCCTGGCACAATCCAGTAGAGTCTTCAATAAGTTCAGGGGGCTTCATCTGCCCATCACTAAGTGGCATTACGTTAAACAGGGCTGGCTATAATTAAGCATGCAGTGTTTAGTCAGCTGACTCTCATTTTCCCTTTAGTTGGGTTAAATTAACTAGGAGGCAATTACTTTTTCACCCAGCGCTAAAAGTGATGGACACATTATTCACACAGATGTCCTTTATCTAGTACTAGATTTTGTCTGTGGACATGAAAATATTCTGTGTAAAAATGTGTGCAATAATAGTGGATATCAGGAATGTGACAAATATTTTTGTGTATTTCTCACAATGAATGGCTTCAGATCTTCAGAGAAGATGTAATATTAGATAAAGGGAATCAGAGTAAACATATTATACATAACACCATTTTGAACTTGCTACTTAACATATTTAAGTAATAGTTACACAATACCAGCATTGCTTGTGTTAAATGGTGATTACCCACTTAGTTACTTACTCATCATCGTAAGTTCAGCAAAGTTAATTGGTAATTAGACTGAATGAATACAGCCTGACCTCATTGCATTCAGCCTTATTGAATCTAAACCTGGCCATATATTGACCCTTACCATGACAGTGAAGTAGTTACCACAAGGTTTCTAGAAGAACATTGTGCCTTAATTAAAGGAAATTATAGAGGAGATTAGTCAAAAAGTTGTTGACATTTACAAATCAGAAAAGTATTACAATGCTATTTTTGAGGTTCTGTGACTCCACAACAACACAGTAAAAGCCATTATCTTGTAAATACCCTTCCTGGTTTCGTCATTCCTGCAGATGAGCTTGATGGTATGCACATTCTACATGCAGTGGAGCTTTAGGTTTCTTTGCTGTCTCTGATACATCTTATGGATTGTAATTGCCAAGAATGTACTAGTAGAATACAACAAAATGTCCTCTAATGACAGAAAATGAGTCATTTGATGTAAATTTTTAAAAATTGTTTTCAAATGTTAAATGACAGGCAGACACAGGCTGAATTGAATCATGTGAACATTTGCAAACAGAAACTACATGCCTGGAAGCAAAACACAATTTCTTTCATAAATATTTTTCCAAAACAAAAATATGGAGTTTGGCCGTGAATTCAGTTTTGCATGATTCATTCCATTCATCCCTACTGATGATCCATTCAGAAAGTCAAAGAGGATCCTAGGAGAACATTCATCAGATTGGGTCTGGATTCATGACTTCATGATAGGAAAGAGACTGAGTAAAAATGGCGTTCTTAGGAAAGTATCAAGGAGGAAACCTCTGCTGTCCAAGAGTAATATCAGTGCAGGGTCATGCACTTGTGAAGAAGGACAGCTCAAATCTCAATTTCAAAATCTTTTGGAATAATGTTACATGAACAGACTGGTGAAAAGTAGAATTCTTTGGATGTCAGAGGTCACCACAGTACAGCATATCTACAGTAAAACATGAGGGTGGTAATGTAATGGTTGGGGATGCTTCACTACTTCAGAAACTGAAAGACTCATCATTGTTTAAGAAACCACAAATTCTGCACTTTACTAGAATATTCTTTAGGAGAAAGTCCCATCATCTACCTGTGATGTGAATCTGACATGTAATTGAGTTAGGCACTAGGAGAATGACCCAAAACACAAAGTTAATGGAAGGAATTATTAAGGATAAGATTGAGCAACACATGGCAAGGACAGAAGTTATTCTGAACTGTCAGCATGGGTTCCGAAGAGGGAGGTCGTGTTTTACTAACATGCTGGAATTCTATGAGGAGGCAACACAAGGATACGATCAAAGTGGACCATATGATATTATTTATCTGGACTTTCAGAAAGCATTTGATAAGGTGCCACATTAGAGGTTGGGCATCAAATTAAAATAAGTGGGAGTTCAGGATGATTTTTTAGATGGGTGCAGAATTGGCTCAGACACAGGAAGCAGAGGGTGATGATGCGAGGAACCTCATCAGAACCATAAACATAGAATTACTAAACGCCGCATGACCAGCAGCATCATACATTAGCGTCGCCGCCATATTGCGAGTGGCACTGCTGTGGAGTGAACCAATAGATAAAGATGCCTCCCGCATGTGCTGCTTGGGATTGTACAAACCACTGTACTCTCCAAACCAGATCCTGGGGGATTACATTTCATAGGTAAAGCTGAACAATTGTTTTGGTTATATTTGGCCATTAGAAAATCTTAACTTTAGCTACGCCAGGCTAAGCTAGCAAAGGTATGCATTTATGTGCTCAAGTGAGCCTTCAAACAACATTTTGGCTAAATGTATTTAGTCACTAACTATGCAGATTGTTGTTAGCTAACATTTCTCAAATTCTGAAGGTTTCCCAAAGAAATCCACCTCAGGAAGCAGTGGGAGGTAGCCCTTAGATGGGATTTTGAGAAACCTGTCCTGTGACGTATGCCTTGCTAGTTTGGTAACAGGTGCTGTACCGGCATCATATGATCAAAGCTACCACTTGCTCACATTAAAAAAACAAAAGGAGGTTTGATGATTCCTTCTGAGGGTACAGTCAAGGTGGTCAAAGTAGCGTGTTATCCGACAGTCGACATTACGGCAAGCTGTCAGTGTATTTTTGATCAATCAGTTTGTTCGGGCTGAGATTGGTTCAGATGATGTGTTTTTTCTCAAGGAGCACATCGAGGAAACTCAGTTTGAAATTGACAACCATCATTTTATGCTCATGTCTTTAGTTGTGTCTGTTTTCCACAAACTAAGGCTGCACCATACTGCCAAAGTGAATCTCTCTCAAATTACAGAGTGGCAAAACACGGAAAAAGCTATGTAAGACGGTTCTGTTTCAAGGATTTTAGATCCTATCCTGTATATATTTAATTAACTACATTGTGTGTGTGTGTGAGAGAGAGAGAAAAAGAGAGATTGAGAGAGGAATGAGTGAAATGTTTTCAGAAATTATTAAGCCAATTTGTATACAATAAAATTGTTTATTTTTGTCATTGAGTGTATCATTTCACTGTTAAAAAAAAACCAGACTGCCAGTTGCACTCTTACTATTTTGACTTTCAGACATTGGTCAAGTTTTTGTCTCAATAATTAATAATAATAATAATACATTTTATTTAATAGGTGCCTTTCTTAGCACTCAAGGTCACCTTACAATAAAATTAAACAATATTAGTAAAATTAAAACAAGAGAATGATAAATCAAAAAGCAATAATTAGCAAACAAACAAAGATAACTGGGAGTAGCAGTGCCAAATTCACAATTGGTATGCCAGTTTGAAAAGATACGTTTTCAGGGCAGTTTTAAAATGTGCTATTGAATCGAGCTGACGTATGTGAGAGGGAAGAGAATTCCCGAGTTGAGGAGCACTATGAGAGATGCTCGAGCTCCCAGAGCACTGAGTCTGACGTGTGGTACAGAAAGTTGAGCTGCAGATGAGGATCTGAGTGAGTGAGATGAGTGCAAGTCTGTAGGAGATCAGTGAGTCTGTGGAGAACTTTAAATGTTAAGAGCGGTATTTTGTATTGTATTCTGTAGTTAACAGGGAGCCAGTAAAGTTGAGAGAGAATAGGTGTAATATGTTCATTGGATTAAGAACAGGTTATTATTGTGGCAGCAAAATGTTGAAGAAATTGTAAGTGATGGATAGGTTTTTGTGGGATACCAGATAGCATTACAATAATCTATACATGAGGTGGCTTGAGCATTAACCAATACTTCAGTACTGTGTTGCGTAAGAACAGGACGAAGTCTAGAAATGTTTCAGAGATGGAAGAAGGCAGTCCGAGAAATGTTACTTATATGGCAGGAATTATTTAATAATAATTATTATTATTATTATTATTTCATAATTGCCATTATTAGTGTATAAATGGATATAAATAATTGCATTTAAACGATTCGGCAAAATCTGTTGTATGTAAACAATACTGTTTTAAACGTTATTGTTTTTTCATCAGAAAACCCAGTTTCCACGTCTACCTGTATTAGTTTAAATGGCACTTTTGCAACTCGCAATATGGAGAACGCACTGACGTATCGTGTCGACTAGGCAACACAGTGAATGCGGTGTCTGTCTACATACAGTGCATCCAGAAAGTATTCACGGCGCATCACTTTTTCCACATTTTGTTATGTTACAGCCTGGATTAAATTCATTTTTTTTCATCAGAATTCTATACACAACACCCCATAATGTCAACATGAAAAAAGTTTACTTGAGGTTTTGCAAATTTATTAAAAATAAAAAAAATTGAGAAATCACATGTACATAAGTATTCACAGCCTTTTCCATGAAGCTCAAAATTGAGCTCGGTGCATCCTGTTTTCCCTGATCATCCTTGAGATGTTTCTGCAGCTTAATTGGAGTCCACCTGTGGTAAATTCAGTTGATTGGACATGATTTGGAAAGGCACACACCTGTCTATATAAGGTCCCACAGTTGACAGTTCATGTCAAAACACAAACCAAGCATGAAGTCACAGGAATTGTCCGTAGACCTCCGAGACAGGATTGTCTGGAGACACAAATCTGGGGAAGGTTAGAGAAAAATTCCTGCTGCTTTGAAGGTCCCAATGAGCACAGTGGCTGCCATCATCCGTAAGTGGAAGACATTTGAAACCATCAGGACTCTTCCTAGAGCTGGCTGGCCATCTAAACTGAGCGATCGGGGGGAGAAGGGCCTTAGTCAGGGAGGTGACAAAGAACCCGATGGTCACTCTGTCAGAGCCCCAGAGGTCCTCTGTGGAGAAAGGAGAACCTTCCAGAATGACAACCATCTCTGCAGCACCAATCAGGCCTGTACGGTAGAGTGGCCAGACGGAAGCCACTCCTTAGTAAAAGGTACATGGCAGCCCACCTGGAGTTTGCCCAAAGGCACCTGAAGGACTCTCAGACCATGAGAAACAAAATTTTCTGGTCTGATAAGACAAAGACTATACTCTTTGGTGTGAATCCCAGGCGTCACGTTTGGAGGAAACCAGGCATCGCTCATCACCAGGCCAATACCATCCCTACAGTAAAGCATGGTGGTGGCAGCATCATGCTGTGGGGATGTTTTTCAGTGACAGGACCTGGGAGACTAGTCAAGATAAAGGGAAAGATGACTGCAGCAATGTACAGAGACATCTTGGATGAAAACCTGCTCCAGAGCGCTCTTGACCTCAGACTGGGGCGACGGTTCATCTTTCAACAGGACAACGACCCTAAGGAGACAGCCAAGATATCAAAGGAGTGGCTTCAGGACAACTCTGTGAATGTCCTTGAGTGGCCCAGCCAGAGCCCAGACTTGAATCCGATTGAACATCTCTGGAGAGATCTTAAAATGGCTGTGCACCGACGCTTCCCATCCAACCTGATGGAGCTTGAGAGGTGCTGCAAAGAGGAATGGGCGAAACTGGCCAAGGATAGGTGTGCCAAGCTTGTGGCATCATATTCAAAAAGACTTGAGGCTGTAATTGCTGCCAAAGGTGCATCGACAAAGTATAGAACAAAGGCTGTGTATACATATGTACATGTGATTTCTCAGTTTTTTTATTTTTAATAAATTTGCAAAAACCTCAAGTAAACTTTTTTCATGTCATTATGGGGTGTAGAATTCTGAGGAAAAAATGAATTTAATCCATTTTGGAATAAGGCTGTAACATAACAAAATGTGGAAAAAGTGATGCGCTGTGAATACTTTCCAGATGCACTGTATGTTTAAGTTCAGAACTGGCTGATGTTAAGAGTGGTGTTCCACAGGGGTCAGTGCTAGGTCCGCTGCTATTTTTGATATATATAAATGATTTAGATAGGAATATAAGTAACAAGCTGATGAAATTTGCAGATGATACCAAGATAGGTGGATTAGCAGTTAATTTGGAATCCGTTATATCATTACAGAAGGACTTGGATAGCATACAGGCTTGGGCAGATTTGTGGCAGATGAAATTTACTACCAGTAAATGTAAAGTATTACACATAGGAAGTAAAAATGTTAGTTTTGAATACACAATGGGCGATCAGAAAATCGAGAGTACACCTTATGAGAAGGATTTTGGAGTCATAGTGGACTCTAAGCTAGCCGACAGCGTTTAGAAGCCATTAAGAAGGCTAAGAATGTTAGGTTATATTGCACGATGTGTGGAGTACGTCCAAGGAGGTTATGCTCAGCCTTTATAATGCACTGGTGCATCTGGAGTACTGTGTGCAGTTTTGGTCTTCAGGCTACAAAAGAGGACATAGCAGCACTAGAAAAGGTCCAGAGAAGAGCGACTAGGCTGATTCCAGGGCTACAGGGGATGAATTATGAGGAAAGATTAAAAGAGCTGAGCCTTTACAGTTTAAGCAAAAGAAGATTAAGAGTTGACATGATTGAAGTGTTTAAAATTATGAAGGGAATTAGTACAGTAGATCGAGACTGTTATTTTAAAATGAGTTCATCAAGAACACGGGGACACAGCTGGAAACTTGTTAAGGGTAAATTTCGCACAAACATTAAGAAGTTTTTCTTTACACAAAAAACCACAGACACTTGGAATAAGCTACCAAGTAGTGTTGTAGACAGTAAGACGTTAGGGACTTTCAAAACTCGACTCGATGTTTTTTTGGAAGAAATAAGTGGATAGGACTGGCGAGCTTTGTTGGGCTGAATGGCCTGTTCTCGTCTAGAGAGTTCTAATGTTCTAATGTTCTAGCAAACTTACAGCTTAATAGCTTGGAAGAAACAAAAAATAAAAAAGTTTTGCAGTGGCCTAGTCAAAATCCCAACATAACTCCGATAGAAATGCTGTGGCAAGACCTAAAGCAAACAGTACACACTATCAGAGGTACCAGTTTGTTTAAATTGACACAGTTCTATTAAAAAGAGTAGGATAAAACTCTGCAACAGTGATATCAGAGCTGATATCAAATTATAAATAGTGTTTTAGTTGTGAGTATTGCTGTTAAAGGTGCTGCAACCAAATATTGAATCTATGGGAGAAATTGTTTTTTCACTAGGTGATAGAGATGGTGTTTGTCACTTTTTTCATTGAATAAAAAATGAGTTGTTTAAAAACTGTATTTTGTGTTCACTCAGTTTCCCTTTTTCTAATATTGCATTTTTTCTAAAGGTTTGAAGTCACTCAATGTGTACAATATGCAAAAACAGAGGATATAAGGAAGAGGGAAATTACTTTTTCATGGCACTCAAAAAAAAAGAAAAGCCTAAATATTCATCCGGTTGTTTCATCCACTTTTACCAGAACCTGATCTATTGCTAGAAATTGTGGTGTGAAGGCAATTTCATGGGCTAACTGTGTCTCTCTATCAACTAAAGTGGTAACACTGTGCTTCTTACCTGTGCTTCAAATGCAGGTACACCACAAGACACCTGAATGATGACAGCACTTCCAAGCAGATCAGGGCCATGCTGCAGTAAGACAGAGAGGCCAAGCTGAAAAGGCAAAAGGGGAAGGAGTAGAGCAAAGCAACACGGCACAGCACAGCAGCGTGATCTCTGCAAAGAAACCTCAGAGACGTGTATGTTTACATAACTTAATGCAAAATAATTGTAATGTTAATAACATGCAGAAACGACAAATACTGTATTGTTAATTGATCGTCTCCATGTCTCTCATTTTGTAAACAAAGGAAATGCAAACATAAGAGAGTAAGAAGAAACAAGAAATTAAAGGAAATATATAAAAGATTAAACTTTTTAAAAGTCCATATATTTGGTTTAGCATCAGTTTATTGTATTATTGAAGAGTATTTTTTGCACCCACAATAAAAAAGTTAGATTAAATGTACAGTATATATGTAATTAACGTGCAACTGATCCCAGATATTTGAAGCCATCATGTGTAGTTCACAGAGCCACTGTGATAAGGCTGTGAAAGGTAGAATGGGGCTGTACTGTAGAACAGTAATCTCAGCGTAGACCAGGAGACCACGCTGTCATTTTCATTTAACTCAGGCTCACTGGGCTTTGTCCATTAGGATGGCTTTTTTATTTCCTGTTTTACGTGGCAATACAAGATCAGACATAATCCTGTGCAAAGCAGAGAGAGAGGCCATACGTAGTAGTATAAAGTGCTTTACAAGGTTGTTTCCAGCTTCCTTCCACAGGCTATGAAATGGTGACTCTTGTTAAAAAATATAACAACAGAAAATTGAAAAAACAAGATTCTTGGAAGGCAAAATTCAACCGGTGTTTGGTCCTGGTCCTGAGCATCATGCTGGCCTTGAAGCGCAGATAGACAACAGTTCATTGTGCAGTTAAACTACTTCTGTACTGCTGTGTGCCACCTGCAGTGCCCCCTGCTGCCCAGATGGAATGGTGATTTGCAGTTACTGGAATTGCATTTGTCTTTGCACAGTTTTTCATAAGCTTTTCCGGATTCTGGGCAGTTGTACAGGCAAAGTGCTGAAGGCACTGCAGCTACAAACAGTTTATTGGGGGAATGGGGTCACTGGCTTCTGCTTCTCCTAGTGCACAAAAAGAGCAGGAACTAGGACACTAGCCAAAATGGGACATTAAGGAAATAATGCAATACTGTACTTACGAAGTTCATAGCCCTGGGCAATTAAATCAACTTGACCGTATCATCTGTTTTATATACGTATATGTGCCTATGCATATACTGTATTTATATATATATATATATATATATATATATATATATATATATATATAGCACACTGTAGAAGTCTTGTCCATGACAGAGCTGTAAATAATGTGTTTTTATTCATTTCTGTTGTTCAGTAATTCTGGATTGAAGATGTGTTGTCTTTCTAATTCATGCATTGCCTTGGACCCTCAAAGATGGTCTAGTTTTAGGATTTAAATTTTTAACTTCATATGAAAAGAGCAGAAGAAAAATAAAATATGTCCATTTGCTTGTTATTTTGTACATTTTGTGCAAAAATAAACTTGTCATTTAAAGCAGTGGTTTTGTATTTCAGTATTATGCTTCTCTTTTATTGTCTGATTTAAACCTTGCCAAGGATTTCTAGCTTCTTTAGGTTGCACGAGTCCTGAGCATCTGTGCCTGATAAAACTGATAACAAGTACAACGGGATTGACGGCTCCCCATTTACCATTTCATGTCATTCTTTTCCTCCCTTCATTGCCATTTTGCAAGTGTGCTTTTACAGTGCTGTGGTTGTCCAGCTGCATTTCTTTGCTGGTTTCGGCTCTGATTCATTTCCTTGTGTAGCAGTTGTTTCAGCACTAACAGTACAGGCAGCCCATCATCTTTTATAGTACTTCCTTCTTTCCGGTGTCCCTCTTTTATATTATACTAGAGAGGAAACTCATTTCCAAGGAGGGACCTACACCTTAGAAATCTGTTTTACCTATCTGCTACTTCGGAGTAAATACAACTGATCACAATCTATTTAAAAATTTAGAGGCAGTCTACTATATCTTTTCAGAACATAATTCATGAGCTTTTTGTTTAAAGACAGAGAATGCTTTGAACTTTGAAGTGTTAATCAGGGTGGTGCAGTGGGTAGCGCTGCTGCCTCACAGTAAGGAGACCTGGGTTCACTTCCCAGGTCCTCCCTGCATGGAGTTTGCATGTTCTCCCCATGTCTGCATGGGTTTCCTCCCACAGTCCAAAGACATGCAGGCTAGGTGCATTGGCGATCCTCAATTGTCCATAGTATTTGCCCTGCGGTTGGCTGGCACCCTGCCCGGGGTTTGATTCCTGTGTTGGCTGGGATTGGCTCCAGCAGACCCCTGTGAACCTGTAGGTAGGATATAGTGGGTTGGATAATGGATGGATGGGCAGTGTTAATCATGGTTACATATTACATTTCATCTTTTGTCCGCTCTAGGAATTTTACATTCCATCCCTGAATTTGCTTTATTATTTTCTTGAAACTAAATATGACTTTTGTAACCTCCCATAGCTTAGGGCTTCACAATTTCTAAATCCATCCCTGACATTGAGTCTTTCTAAACATGGAGCTCCAAACCTCTTAAAAAGCATTATCACAAAATCTAAGTTTGTTATTCTGTTGTGACACATTCAGCCAAAAAAGCTGTGTTCACTTTATATGGGTGGTTTGATTACAAAGAAAACACATTTTCTTACATAGAAAGATGCTGGAGTTGCTGAATGTCAAAGGCCTTAACAGGCAAGTCTCATAATCTCATGATAATAAAAGACGTGATAAGGTGCTTGTGTCTCTGTCTTTCAATTAAATCTAGAAGATAGCTACTGAGCCCTGTCTAGGAGAGAAGTTCTTGAGAAGACACCTTTGAATTTTCTTAAATTGGAAAAGACAGAACCAAGTCAAGTTTTATTGATGTTTAGTTGGTTTCTTTTGTGTTTAAACATGTTGCTGAAGGACTCCAAAACTTTATTGTACAAGTTTAAGAACAAAGTGTGCTTGGTAAAAAAATGTTTATGAAATGTATTTATGCAATGCAGAGCCTAGAATCCAATACTCTATAGTTTGTGGTGATACATTTTCGATATCAGAAGCACCATTTTAGCTATGCCATCATTATCCCACATAAGACATTCACTGTGCCGTCATTATGTCTGAATTCTGAGTTTTGACAATATGTGGCAGGTTTTAGCACAGCCCCGATTCCAGAAAAGCTGGAACACTTTGTAAGATGTAAATAAAAACAGAATTCAATGATTTACAAATCTCATAAACCCATATTGTATTTGCAACAGAACAAAGAAAACGTACCATTTTAAGAAAAGAATAAGGTCATTTTGAATTTGATGGCAGCAGCACGCCACACAAAAGTTGGGACAGGGCCACGTTTACCACGGTGTAGCATCAACTCATTTTTTACCAACAGTCCATAAACATCTGGGAACTGAGGAGACAAGTTACTGGACATTAGAGAGAGGAATGTTGCCCCATTCTTGTCTGATAGAGGATTCTAGCTGCTCAACAGCCCTGAGTCTGCTTTGTCATATTTTTCTATTTCATGATGCCTCAAATGTTTTCAATTGGTGAAAGGTCTGGACCGCAGGCAGTTCAGTTCAGCACCCGGACTTTTCTACTAGGAAGCCATGCTGTTGTAATAGATGCAGTATGTGGTTTAGCATTGTCTTGCTGAAATATGCAAACGCCTTCCCTGAAAAAGATGACATCTGGCTGGGAGCACATGTTGCTCTAAAACCTGTATATACAGTACCGTTCACCATTGGACGGTGCTTTTCCAGATGTGCAAGCTGCCCCCATACCATCAGAGATACAGGCTTCTGATCTGAGCACTGATAACAAGCCGGATGGTCCATTTCTTCTTTAATCCAGAGGATGCAGGGTCCATGTTTTCCAAAAAGAATTTCAAATTTCTATTTGTCCGACCACCTAACAGTTTTCCACTTTGCTTCTGTCCATTGTAAATGAGCTTTGGTCCAGAGGAGATGGTGGTGTTTCTGGATCGTGTTCACATATAGCTTCTTCTTTACATAATAGAGATTTAACCTGCGTTTGTGGAAGGCAAACTGTGTTCACTGACAATGATTTCTGGAAGTGTTCCTGAGCCCATGCAGTGATCTCCATGACAGAATCAGGCCTGTTTTTAATGCAGTGATTTGATTTTTCACTTGCACACAGAGATTTCGTTGATATTATGTACTGTAGATGATGAGATATTCAAAGACTTCTCAGTTTCACATTGAGGAACATTATTGTGAAATTGTTCTACAATTTGTAGACGCAGTTTTTTGCAGATTGGTGGACCTCTGCCCATCTTTACTTCTGAGAGACTCTGCCTCTCTAAGATACACTTTTTATACCCAACCAGGTTAATTAACCTAATTAGTTGAAAAACGTTCCTCCAGCTGTTTCTTTTTAGTACCACTTACTTTTCCAGCCTTTTGTTTCCACGGTTCCAAGTTTTTTGAGACATGTTGCTGCCATCAAATTCAAAATGACATAATATTTTTCATGAAATAGTAAAATGTCTCACTTTCAACATTTGCTTTGTTTTCTATGTTCTGTTGTGAATAAATTATGGGTTTATGAGATTTGCAAATCATGGCATTCTGTTTTTATTTACATTTTACACAGCATCCCAACTTTTTTGGAATTGGGGTTGTACATGTGACAATAATGACACTATAAACCTATTGTATATGATTTTGCATACATCTGCAGTACGGCTATACAGGCCATAAGGAAATGCTACTTGATGTTTCGTATTCTTGTTAAAAGTGGCTCCACATTGCTTAGCTGACCTTATACAGTGTGACAAGAATGACACTTAGACATCTAAGATGTTTGGGGCAGCCACCCGTGTAATGTTCCTTGGCTGCAAAAAGGTATTTTTAAAGGTTGTGAGTTGTTCACTGAAACAGAACTGCAATATTGATTCAAGATGGCGACTTTAAAGGCCAGTGCAGGAAGTGATGTCATTAGGGCCGGAAGTGGAAGTAACATCATCAGAGGCATGTCCAGAAAGCGATGTCATTAAAGGTGGGACTGGAAGTGACGTCATCAATGGCGCTGGGAACGGAAGTGAAGTCATCAAAGGCGCCAGAACCCTGTGGGATTTCCCGAGAATGGTCTGCAAGGGATCAATAAAGACAGTTAGCACACCCCAATGCCCCCTGTTCAGACGTCGAATTGCCATTATTCAGGCCCTTTAGTTGACTCCTACTCACACTTGTGTGACAACAGAAATGCCACAGAAGTGTGAGATCTGTGTCTGTATTTATCAAGAGTATATCTCAGAGTAGGAAAACGGTCATAACTGATCAAAAATATCAGAGTACTGCAAATTTGGCCCTACTCTTAGGACTTACTCTTAGGCACAGTGGAAGAAGATTAGGATACTGGAAGAGTGAACTTGACTTCCGGAATAGCCCAAGAATAGCTGTGGCTAGTTTCAGTAGCTGTTAATGTCACAGTGAGAAGGGGATTCATCTGAAAGTACACTTGCTGATCACACACCCATCCATCCATTCATCTCTCCATCCATTCATCCATCCATCCATTTATTTTCTAAACCTGTTTAATCGGGACCAAGGTCACAGGGAAGCTGGAGCCTATCCCAGCAAGCACAGGGCTCAAGGCAGGAACAATTCCTAGTGCATTCATTCTTAAATAAATTTGCCTATTATTAAGCTTAACTCTCATTCAGTGTATGTTCCTCGGTCTCTACATCTTGGTGCTTGTTACAGTTTTATTTTTTATGTTGTTACAAAGTGGCAATAATTATGTGAGCTTAGTACAATTTTCTGCCTTATTATGTTTTCCTTCTTCTTTTTCTATTGCTACTTTGAATATTATTATCATCTTTGTGGTGCAGCCTTAGCATTAGCATTAGTATCAGCAAACTCAAGTTAGTGGCTTGGGGTGTTGTGAAATTATGACATTATTCATTCTCAAATGTGAACTCTCACTTCTAGCTGGGAGTATGTGTAGGACATTTCACAAATACTTCATCATACTACTCTGAGGTGGGAAAAATTCCTATCCAAATCAAAAGTTTAGTGCAATTAACGGGAGTAATTCTGAGATACAAAATAACTATGGGACTTGGTTAATTAAACTGAGTTCATAGTCATGTTCCATTTCGAAACATTCCTAACCGAAGTGAAAAATGAATTCTTATTACTATGTAATTCTGCTGATGTATCTATTCTTAACTATTTTAAGGCTATTTATTTTTCACCTTTCTCCCAGGGCTGAATATTTTTTCAAAAAACCCGGTTTTCTAAAAAGCACACAAAGCAGTTGCTTCACAACATAAATCAACATCTTCTTCTTCTTCTTCTTCTTTCAGCTGCTCCCGTTAGCGGTTGCCACAGCGGATCATCTTCTTCCATACCTTTCTGTCCTCTGCATCTTGTTCTGTTACACCCATCACCTGCATGTCCTCTCTCACCACGTCCATAAACCTTTTCTCAGGCCTTCCCCTTTTCCTCTTCCCTGGGAGCGCTATCCTTAACATCTCTCCTCTGCACATGTCCAAACCAACGCAATCTCGCCTCTCTGACTTTGTCTCCCAATCGTCAAACTTGAGCTGACCCTCTAATGTCCTCATTTCTAATCCTATCCATCTTCGTCACCCCCAATGCCAATCTTAGCATCTTTAACTCTGTTCACAACATAAATCAACATAAAACTCTTATTTATAGCAAATTTCCATGAGCCTCTACAGTATAAAAATTCACATACTTATTACATACCTGTTTTCTCATGAGTTGAAGGGCACTTTCTGAAAAAAACAACAACTACCTGTCTTTCATTTTCAATATCCAGATTTGTTTGAATTAAAACTGAAGTTCAATAAGCTAGAGTCCAATTCAGCAATAATATGCAAAAACAAAATAAATAATGTGCATAGAGTATTTGCTTTGCATATTCACTTCACTCTTTTGCCAGATGTCTATGCCATTCTAGCCATTGTTTACTCTAAGTTACTAACACATATACAGGGTTTCGACATCAAGTCAACGAGTCTAACAGTCCTCCTAGCAAGGAGTGTCTGCCTATAATGTAACAGTGAGTTTTCTCGACATTTATAGCTAATAATCGCCCTCTGCCCCTCTGCCCCTGCTATCGACAAAAGTTGACATCCGCCCTGAAAGAGTTCAAGAAGTATATTTCAGCCACAAAATGGTTCACCGGATTAGCAACAGTGTTCAGTGTTTTTTTTCAAGTGTTTCTTTACTCATAGTATTAAGTGGCAGAATTTGCCAATGTGTTTTTCGCAGTGAATATGCAGTATTTGCTGTTGATCTAGTTTGCCAAATATTTTCAACATGCAGTCAGCCTAGGCAAACATTATTTTCCCCAGCACTCCATGATGCTTTGCCAGACCAGTCTGACATTGAGGAGCTGAAGCAGGTAT
Organism: Polypterus senegalus; assembly: GCF_016835505.1. Taxonomy (NCBI): domain Eukaryota; kingdom Metazoa; phylum Chordata; class Cladistia; order Polypteriformes; family Polypteridae; genus Polypterus; species Polypterus senegalus. Next base: position 73,893,461 of record NC_053170.1, on the reverse strand, counting down.
GCGCAGAACTTTCATGCTTCAGACATGCATGCATGGTTTCACCACCCTATCAGTACTCCAACCTTCCACCATGCATGCATTAAAAAAAAAGAGAGAAGTATATTCGTTTGACAGCATTTGAGGGGAAAATTAGCATAATAAAAATTATGAATTCTGTCACTGTACTTATAATACTGATACCTCTGTATTAGCAGTACCACATGCATAATTAGTTAACTGCCCAGCTTGGGCCCTCCCTGGAGAGAAATAAAACACATGCAACCCTATGAAATAATAAAATCATAATGAAAGATTTACAACTGTTTTTATTACTGTTCACAAGGCATTAATATTCTTCTTGGAATAAAAATTACAACGAATCGGAATTAAGATCATAAACAAAAAAGACATTCGAGCAACACTTGATGCCAAGAATTCAAACAATGGAACGAGTCTCTGCATCATTGCACTACCAAAGACTTCCCATAATTAGAATTCTGTGAGCTCAATGGTATATATATATATATATATATATATATATATATATATATATATATATATATATATATATATATATATATATATATATATATATATATAGTGACAGATAAGGGCTTTCTTCGCACCCTTGTACCCTCAGACCACACGTCTGACACCAGATAAAAGTCCAAATAATTGATTTATTATTATAAATAAGTGCACAAAGCACACACCTCTCCACAATTCTCAATAAACAATACTCCAAAATCACAATCCTCCTCTCCCAGACGCTTAGCCACCCTGCCTTCCAACTCAGCTCGTCCACCTGGGATTTCTCACAGTCCTTTATGTTCCTTGACCCGGAAAAATCTTTTTTTCTTCACGCAGGAAGCACATCGTTCTCTTTGTCCATGTGAATATGACGTACTTCCTGGGTGTAAGGCAAATAGTCTCTGGGCCTCCCTGCAGCGACTCCTGGTGGCCCCCATGGTATCCAGCAGGGCTGTGAATAAAGACTCCAATGTCCATAATGCCCTGCTGGTCTTTTGGGCACCTCCATACTGCAGGGAGGGCTCCACCTGGCGGCGTGGGGGTATTGGCCAGCCATACATCACAATATATACTCGTATATATTCATATATATATATATATATATATATATATATATATATATATATATATATATATATAGATATATATATATATATATATATATCATATTTGGAATATTGTGAAATTATTGTGCCCGCTCTCCTTGCTTGGAGTCGGCTAACTGAAAGCTTGAAGATAAGTTAAGAGTAAACTGAACTGGGAGCTTTCTCTGGGCTAGCTACTGAAGCCTACTTTGTGACAATTATTTAGAGGCCCCACACTCATTTCAGTATATATGACATTCCTTATCACAAGTTTATTTCATACAGATTGTCAAAGCTTAAAGACAAGTGTGACATTTCTGACTATCTATTATATAAGGTTTATATGTTTATATGCGACATAGAGTCAGGTCTGTTCAATGCTGGTCTCTTCTCCTGGTCATGGCATTTATGGACAGAATATTAACACACAGCTGAGGACTGGAGAAAATCTAGATTCAAAACTTTAGGGTTGTACAGTATCTGTACTGTTCACTGATGATGTACTTTTGTACCTAAAAATTTGTGATATCCAGCAGAAGCTGTAACAGTTTGTAGCTGAAAATGATGAGAATTGCTGCCTTCAAATTTAAGGTCATGGTCCTATCCTTTCTCCCCTACTGGTAATGGATGAGTTTCTACGCCAAGAGGAGTTCAACTACTTTGGGTCTTGTTCACAAGTGAAGTTGAAGGTTATTGTGAGATAAGATAAATTAATCAGCGCAGAAGCAGCTTTATAAACATTGTACCACACAGTGGTGGTAAAACAGGAGCTGTCCTCATAGAAAAGTTTTGAACTCCTGGGCAATTTACTCCTCTTCCTCACAAACTGTAGTTAATGACAACAATGAGATTGGTAGTACAAGCAGCCTTGGCTTTGCCAGATTGAGAGGCGTCATTTGAGGTAGTTTAAGCAGGTACAATAGTTAGAATGCCCCATGGGTAATAATTGCAGTGCCATGGCAGGCATGGACCAACGGTAGAAGGCACGGGGCCAGACAGACCAAGGAAATACTAATGGGATTAAAACTCTCAATTGACCAGGAAGCATCTGGGAATTCTCCAGTGGGAGCTGGTCTGATTAACTTGAAATGTTGTAACATGACCCTCACCAGGATAAGTGAAGTTAAAATGAACTGAAAAAATAAAAATAACCTGCTCAAATTTTGTTTTCCAGCAGTAGCTACCGAATAAGGCTTACTTTAATAGAAAGCTACAGACAGCTAAGATATTCTTAAAGGTTTCCCAGAGTATTAAAGCCGGAATTGTTTCAATTTGACTGATAAATATTTTACATTACATCATCGTATGAGCATAAACTGATGTGAATAAGTTAATTACAGCATCTGTCAATTATATCCTTTACACATTAAGATATAGCTAATAATTATTTACTGTTCACATTCTAAAACAAGATAAATCTAATAAATTGTAATGGCTTACTTTTGGTTGAATTAATTATGTGAGAGGTAAAATGCAGTGTTATGTGTTGCTTGTCAGCTGAGGTTAGAGTTTTCTAAATTTGGGACTTGATGAAGTCCGAAATCAAGTTGTTGGTGATTAATGTGTCTTGACATATTATATAACATTGGACTTTCTCACATTGACGAACATATTCACTATAGCGTTTTTTTTACTTTTTATGAGAATATAGTACATTTGTTTGTTGAGTTTCGCATTTTTTTTTTGTTTTGCATAAAATCTTTGTCTAAAACAATTCTACTGCCAATTTACTGGAATGAACTGAATGACTCTTTTGTATCCTGCTTCTGTAAGGTAATGAAGGTCATCACTTACTTTTAATGATAGCTATTCACACACCTGCACTTTATTTGTATACATGGTTTTCTTAAAGTTTCCTAAAAAATTTTAAAACTATAATTTTCTAGCTGAAAGCATAGACCATGCATAATGGAGCGACATAAACAGCCAAGAGAAAGGCTGTGTACTCTACAAACTAAACCGAGACATTTTGTTAAGTATAGAAGTTTTAAAGGTGTGGGGAAAAAAGGAAAATTTTCAAGTATATAACTAAATATTCTATTGATTTCATTTCTAATTTGTTTTAAATAAAAGCATCTGTTAAGCAAATAAGTGTTAATGTACTGTAAATATAAATAGGGTGCCTATAATAATTTAAATGAACAAACAGATGGATAGATCTGAAGAGCATTAACTTTTTAACTATGCCAAACACAATGCAGAAAACTACGACTTCACCTACCCAACAAGCTCACAAGCGTTGCTACAATAATGTGAAGCTTTCAGTCTCTTTTACTGAAGACTGTACAGTAGCCGTTATTGACTTGCAGGACAAAAACAAAAGCATTATATCACTGCCAGCCCAGATGCAAGAAAGGCACAGAGATGGCAATTCTGCTGCTTAAAAAGACGGTCTTTTTTCTTGTTGGTAGTGTAATAAGGGGCAAAGACTCACAAAACACAAACCTATATTCATAGAAATTGCCACAGATTTTACAGACCAAATAAAAAAACAACGGATTCTCTGTGTGTTTCTGCAACCCAAAGTAATCTTCTAAATGAAGAACTTTATAAATGTAATGAAGTGTATCTGTGTGTTCTAATTCTTATCAAATGACCTATTCATATTTACTTTAGCCCTCATCCACCTTTTTGTTTACTTTCCCATCAACACTTGAGATTACAGACAGCTTAATGTGGTCCAATTTTCAGCTGTAAAAGTCCACCTAAATTTAGAGTATGGTAGATGGTAAGATTTGCATTGGGTATGACGAGGAAGGATAGAATTAGAAATGAGTATGTTAGAGGGTCAGCTCAAGTTGGACGGTTGGGAGACAAAGTCAGAGAGGCGAGATTGCGCTGGTTTGGACATGTGCAGAGGAGAGATGCTGGATATATTGGGAGAAGGATGCTAAGGATAGAGCTCCCAGGGAAGAGGAAAAGAGGAAGGCCTAAGAGAAGGTTTATGGATGTGGTGAGAGAGAGGACATGCAGTTGATGGGTGTAACGGAGCAAGATGCAGAGGACAGAAAGATATGCAAGATGATCCGCTGTGGCAACCCCTAACGGGAGCAGCCAAAAGAAGAAGAAGAAGAAGAAGTGTAAATCCATCCATTTCCTGAAACTGCTTCCTTTACAGGATTGCAATAAAGTATGGCCTTTGATGACAGCATTGATTTCAATGTAATTTCCAATCCTGGGTGGATGCAAGATCAGCACAGGGTATAATAATGTTCACTGTGCAAACTAATACCAACCTATTAGCCAAACTTCCACATCCAAGTGGAAGGTTGTTGGAGAGAAGCTCCAGTGCTTGCTCCATGTAGATCTTTCCTGGGTCAGTATTTGATTTCAGGTCCTTCAAATTTTAAGGAACGTACCTTATCCACAACACCACAATGCTAGTCATGGGTGTAAATAACTTTAAAACTAAACCTAAACAATAAGTTGCCGTTTTAAGGACAAGTGATCTAGTGGCTCAGTGGTTCGCACTGTTGCTTCACAGTTTCTGTTTTACTCATTTATCTTTAATATTAGGGTAACTGGACTCTCCCAGCATAAATCTACATACATGATTGAACAGTTTCTGGTCCTTTGTTGTGTGCTGCCTTGTACTGAAAGATGTAAGAACCGGTTTTTCAAAACTCATTCCTCAAACTGTAAACTTCTGGATCCTTGGGTCAGTCCACTGCGATAACTCAGCATATATAATGTCACAGTAGCTACAGCATGTGGTTTGTAAGCAGCTTTGGAATTTTAAAAATTGCACTTTGAATGTGTTCTTGAAAAGTATCTTGAGTTGGATTCCAGTTGAGGGAGGCACTATATAAAATAAAATTGCTTTGTTTAATGAAAAAGTAAAATAACAGTGATTGTCCTGTGTGCCTCTACTGGACGCATTCAAATATAAACACTTGCTCACTCACACAGTCAGTGGCCGAACCAAAAGTGTGCCATTAGACTGAGGTGGTGAATCAAAAGGAAGCCCACTAAAATGTAGGGAGAATATGCAAACATTGCAAAGAAGACACCACAGCTCATAAATCTCATAACTAAACCAGAATCACAAGCATCCTTACCCACACTGTCAGTCAGAAAATATTTGTGCTCAAGCAGATAAACAAGAATAAGATTTTTTGACTGGAATAATATAAATATGAATTATCTGCAAAGAGAAGATAATTATTCAAAATGACAAATGTTAGTTTGAAACCGGTCTTCGTAAAGAGACTTTAAAATCTGTTCCCTACGCTTAAACTGAGTATACACTAGAGGGCGCCCCAGGCCAGACTCAGAATAGCAGACTTGTAACTGTGTAATCCCAGTTTTCAGGATTTAGTTTCTTTTTTCTTGAAAAGGTGTAAATACCACTTCTAAGATCTGTGACTTAATGAGGAGAGAGCTCCCCTGCTTTATGCTTTCTTGTTTGTTTGTGTGGTTGTTTTGTTTTGTTCTGCTATTTATATGCAGAGCTGGAAAAACGGTTGAATGCTTCAGTGGCCACCTGTTTGTGTTTGACAAAGGCAGAGATGCATGAAAGAGTCAAAGTACTTTGAGGTCTCCTGTGTCTTTGTAAGCATAAACTCTGTCAGTTTTTAAAAAAACAAACTTTTTTTATAGACACAGCAGTAACTCTAAGCATCTCTATCCTCCACTATATTAATCTCTGATCCAGGTACCTCCTGTTACCTAGCAGAAGTGCAAAAGCAGTCTAGCTTCAGTACTGGAGGCCACATGTCAAAGATCCCAAGGAAAACATATAAAATGTCTGAATATATGGAAAATATGGTAGCACGCCATAAAATCACATTGGTGGTTGAGGCAGAGTGTACTTTTCATGAGACAAGTCCAGTCTTTTAACCAAACAATAGCACCATTTGCATCCATTTGAAAATAATCAGAAGGGTTTTCACTCAAACCCTTTAAATGTAAGTATGTCTTCTGCAGGCATTTTTCACTAGATGTTGCTCTGAGGACACATGTGATTAAGTATATTTGGTCATAAAAGTTATCTTTTTATTTATCAAGCCTGGGTGGATGCTTAGTTTTGTACTTTCATTGTTCACAGAGATCAGTTGGGAGATTAAACTAGAACTCAAATACTGAAACTATTGGAAGTATTTATCAAGCATCTCAGAATTACTCCTAGGAATTCCACTAAAAGTCTGACCAGGCAGAATAAGAAATTATCAATCCCCAGAGTAGGACATGAGATGTAGTTCTGAAACATCTTACAATTCCCAAAAAGGATTTGGAGTTCACATTTGAAAATGAATGATGCCATGAATTTACAGCTCCACAAGTCACAAAATGGCACTCATGATGAAGTTTTGTATTTTTTATCTGTGTGACATTTTACTGTCAATCACCCATCCAGCCAGACCTATCTTTATGGAATTATGGTAGCTACTGCAATACAGTTTACATCCATTAACATATGTGCATTGTTACTGTAATTTCACATATGTATGATGTAAGATCTTTATGTACATACCATCAATTACGGCAACAACTCCAGCTAAACCGCTAATTTGCTTACTTGCTTGCTTTAACACTACCTCACGTGGAGTGGTGGGGAAATGTATAAATCCAGCTCATGCATTATAAGGGTGTTCGAAGTTTGGTGCAGAATTTGAGAAATGGCTGGTTGTGACATACCCAAATTATTGCTATTGCATGGTTGCATTTTCCCCTTGGCCGAAAACTGTAATGTTATCGATACTTTCATTCATCGAAAACATTCTGCCTTTCCTGGAATATGTGCAGTGATCTCTGCCTGAGTGCCATCTTCTGCCAAATTCTGAAGAAGTTAGGAGTAGTTTTCTTTATTATGAAAATTGATCAAATGCTATAACTCTTACTCTTAAGAGTACAGTAGAAGCAAAGTTACATCACTCTGAGATTTTTGAACCAGTTACGACCGTTTTCCTACTCAGAGACACTTGATAAATTTCGACCATGGAACTCAAATACTGCATGCAATAGAACTATCTTCTGGGCCACCCCAGTAACCAGATTTTCAGTAAAGACATTATATGCAGGCTCCTTAGACTATGCTTTAATTGTTAGTTTTGCCCTAGTGTTCATTTGTATTCAGCATCCACCAGTATGTTTCAGTATACGTAACATGAAACAGTTCCCATACGTTTTCAAATTAATTCTGGGCCACAAGGGCCTGCAGTCGATCCTACTGGGAGCTAACCCTGGATGGGGCATAGTCTACTGCAGGCCCATTTATGCGCACATCCACACACACTGGGACAGTTTACAGCATTTAATTACCATATATACTCACATATAAGTCAAGTCTTAAAACCTGAAAAATCGATTATAAAATCAGACCCTGACTTATACACCCGCTCAAAAATACGATACTTAATTTTTTTTTTATTACATCTTTTTGACTCCTCTAATCTCGCATCAGTTTCTCAGATGTATCGATTTTGTTGCAGGAGTGCAGTTACCAATTTCTTTCGCTACTTCAAGGACGTTTAGTTTAAAACCTGCTTCATATTTACTTCTGATCGAACGCTCCATCGTAGATAAGGGATGCTTTTACGATAAAGGTGTATGAGGGTGTGAGAAACAAAAAACGTTGCCTCGGAATAGTTCAGGTATTACCATGTGGTTACGTAGGCACAATACATAGAAAAAAAGCAGTGTGCTCCGTGGTTACTCTCTCCGGTGGGCATTTGCATATCATAATCTCTTGGACCAATAGCGTCAGTTTATCTCATTAGACTTATACGACTGACATTATAAAATACCAGAAATTATACTGTAAAATCAAGTCCTGACTTATCCGCGGGAGAACTTATCCACGAGTATATACGCTATCTTGACAGACACATCTTTAGAACATGAAAAGAAAACTTGCATACTCTGAATAAAACCTACAAAGTTACCGGAATGGAATTGTCTTTAAACCCAGACGATGAAACTCTGAGGGAGTAACGCTGATTTCTGTGCCATAATGCCCATAAGAAAAATGCCAGATGTGTCATCTTTCCAATCATGAATTTATATTTGGTGTCCACCATTATGCGGCACGGTGGTGCAGTGGGTAGCGCTGCTGCCTCGCAGTTAGGAGACACGGGTCCTCCCTGCGTGGAGTTTGCATGTTCTCCATGTGTCTGCGTGGGTTTCCTCCGGGCGCTCCAGTTTCCTCCCACAGTCCAAAGACATGCAGGTTAGGTGCATTGGTGATCCTAAATTGTCCCTAGTGTGTGCTTGGTTTGTGTGTGTGTGTGTGTGCCCTGCGGTGGGCTGGCACCCTGCCTGGGTTTTGTTCATGCCTTACACTCTGTGTTGGCTGGGATTGGCTCTGGCAGACCCCCGTGACACTGTAGTTAGGATATGGTGGGCTGGATAATGGATGGATGGATGTACACCATCATACAGCTCTGGGCGAAATAAAATTGAGACAAAGATGTATTTTTTCCATAAAAGAAAGTAAATAGTTTAAGAGAAGACTGACTCAAACATGGAGAGTGCCGATTACTGACCAACTTTTGATATCTGCCGTTACGGTGGGGTTATGTCCAGCTGGAGTGGCCACATCTCTGTGGAGTGTTTTCATTAGCAGCTGATTGCTGTGTTCCTGTGAAAAAATGGTCACTTTCAGGAACCTGTGTAAAAAAATAACTGTTATTAAGCATTAGGCTGCCACGAGAATACTGATCTCATTTCTTTTAGACATTAAATGTAACCCATCAGTCACTTGAACTCCCAGGTGTTCTACAGTTCTTCAGTAAAGAGGAAGGTGGCAGTGAAGGAGTTAAACATGTAGGCTGAGAAGTAGGCGGTTATTCAGTCATTTGGCGGGAAGTGCTTTATTTCCCTTTGTGCTTGTGAAGGGCCATATCCACCCTCCCTTCTCCCCGCCTCCCTCCTGCACTGGCGGGAAACCTTGTCTTGCTGCCTCTGTCATTCTGAGCACAGCCGTTGATTATTTCCTTCCTCCTTTCATTAGCGGGGAGGATCTCTCACCTTGCAGCCAACAGCAAATTCATGGCTACATACACTTAAAGTTGCGCGGGCTTGCCGGCGGCATCCACTGTTTACATTTGCAAACTTTGACACAAAGGTTAAGAAACAGTGGCTGTTTAGTCACCTGGCAAACACCTGAGCTGCAGCTGCATTGTTTCTACTCCACAGAGTCTGTTGTTGTGTTTGTGTTAGCAGGCTAGTAAAGAGCAGCACACTGGCAGCTAGCAAAAATGGGTGACCTTACTATTCACACAATCCAATAATGCAACCTTCCATTTTCCAATCCTGCTTTTTCTATTGCAGGATCAAGGACAGATCAGAACTATCCCAGTAGAATCAGTCACATAACAGAATTCAAACCCAGGACTTGAACACATATGGAGAACATGAAGAGAATGTGAAACTTTATGCAGAAAGAGACAAAGGCAGATATTGAATCCAGGTCTCTTGAGCTATGAGGTAGAAGCATGAGCCACTGTGCCATCATGCTACCATGCTAATCATTTGATATTTATTTTGCCCCCCATATAATCTTTACTGTTGAGTTTGTAAAGCGTTTCCCTAAGCAGCACAGAGACAAACAGAGACCTAAGTCGGCTGCCTGGCACCTTATAGCTAGACTGCATTGCTACTAGGTGGCACGCTGCATTGGATAGGAGGGAGGACTAAATTGTGGCTGGACTACACAAAGCACTCATCCCACTATGCACTGCAAAAAAATGTCACCAAACACCTTCTGATTAAGACATGTAATTTGATGGTGCCCAATACTACATATAACAAAGAGGACTTGCTTATGTTTCCACTGCACTCCCCCTCTTCTCTTGGCCACTTGTGCCATGTCACTCCCTTTTATGACTTTTAAGCAGTGACGGTTACAACAGTTTTCATTTTCCCGGTCAGGCAGAAAACTGAAGCGGCAGTGAAACAAAGCAGCTCACTTAGCTCATTCCAAAAGTATTCAGGTGTGGCCAGTAACTGCCGGGAGGATTTTATCTACTTATTTCCTAACGTTCGCTTTCCTTTGTGGAATGCAGACTAAGCTAGTACACCAGGTACTGGTCTAATGAGCCTACCATGCATTTGCCAGGTAATGGTCTGTTCGTTACTGCACAGCTTTAGCAAAACAACTGTGAATAATTCACTGGCCATTTGTTTTTTGATAAAAATTAAACCAGACAAGGAGTGGTCCGGGCCAGAGTGGAATGCTTTGTTGAAGAAAGTTTTCTCAGGGGCTCTCTGTCTTGACAGACAAAAGAAAATCATAACATCAAAGTGATAGATATGAGCCACTGTCATTAACTGGCAGTATGGAGTCCCACCCAGGCATTTTTCAAGGGCAACATCTAAATCTCAGGGGGGCATGTGAAACTTGCTGCCTCCTTGTACAAGCCAGAAAAGAGTACAGAAAACTGCCTTGCACAAGAGTGCCATTAAACGGCTATGATGAATGGCCAGCTGCTCGACCCGGCCGGGATGCCCCTGTCATGAAAGGATGGGGGAAGGCTGCTTTTTCAGGACACTGCCTCCCCCAAAGCACTAGATGGCAGCTCCCCTGGAGTGTAGGTGATTCCTGCAGGGCATACTGGGACTTGGAGTCCAGTTTCTCAGCCCTGTTGGGTGCCGTAGATGCCGCCGGGGGAGCTATTAAAGGACGTGGGGAGTCATGCATCCCTTACCGCCCGGAAGTGCTTGGAAGTCATGAGGACGGAAGCCCCACAGTACCTCCAGGCTGATTAAAGACTTGGGGTTCTCCATCTGACCCGGTAGTGCTGGCAAGTCATGTGGGAGGAAGAACAGTAGCAGTTCTGTGTCAAGAACTATATAAAGGACTGGTGTAGACTCAGCAAGCAGGCCGGAGTTGGGAGATAGAAGACAGAGCTTGCTGGTAGGTGTGGAGGAGAGAATTGTATTGATTTATTATTTCTTTATTTTTATATGGTGGCTGTAGTGCTTAAAAGGCACTTTAAAGAAAGAAGAATAAGTAAAGGATGTTTTTTGTGCTTTTACCCTGTGTCTGCGTATCTGTCTGTTGGGTTCACGGGGCAAAAACGCCCACTAGCGTTCTTACACAGCTTAAATGTATCAAGACTGAGAGTGGACACCCTCAAAGCACAGAGGTTACCAGATGCAGGAGCATCAGAAACTGTGCTGGTGTAAGGTATCCAAAAGTCCAAAAGAAAGGGAATACTACACTGGCTGCAGGCCAGCGCAGGGGCACTAATGGGAACAACCCTTGTAGGTTTGTATGAAGCAATAATGCAAGTTACGGTGAGCTGCATCCCGTATAGACACATGTTACTTTTCCCAAGAGCACTAAAAGACAAGTAAGCTAGCAGGTGCTAGAGAGTTCTGATGCTTTCTTCAAAGATTAAGGAGGGCCACATAGGGTTAGCAGGAGGCAGAAGCACCCTCTGGCAGCTCAAAGGCTTTATATACACAAAGTGACATCTTTATTAGGTTCACTTATCTAGTACCAGTTAGGGCCACCCTTTGTCTCCAGAATAGCCTGTGCTCCTTGAGGCACAGAATCAGAAAGGGGGAGAATATTTCTTTGTGATTTTGTTTCATGCTTACTCAAAAAATTTAAGCAGCCTCTGGATTATTTTTACAGCCACAAATTTATAATATCAATAATTGGTCACAAAGGATAGATGTTGGCTATGCTGCAACATTCAAGTGGTGTACAGCTGGTATTAAAGAGGCCTACAGCATGTGTGCAAAGAAAAGATTACCCCATAAGATTACACCACCTTTACCTATACCACCAATGAAAGGCAGGATGGATCCATGAATTTATGCCCATGCACTCCAGATGCTGACCCTGCCATCTGCATGCTGCACAAGAAATTCCAAAGTTCAGTCATTCACTGTAGCTTAATCTTTATGCTCTTAGCTGACAAAGTATAAACTGGCATAACCTTTTACTTCTAATTTAAGATCTGACATGTTGTGTGCTCAGAGATGACTTCACAGAACTTTTTTTAAGGAGACTTTATCTGAGTTTTTGTGGCATGTTTGTTAGCCTGAACAAGTATAGCCATTCTTCTCTTACCACTCTCATTAAAAAGGAGATTTCTTTCACAGAATTGTCACTCATTTTGGATATTTTTGCTTGTCACACCATCCATTGTGAACTCTAGACATTGTGTTGTATGAAAATCCCAGAGGACCAGCTATCTCTGAAAGGCAAAAGCCATCATATCTGGTATTGTCAATTAAAGTTGCTTAGACTGTAAGTCATTCCCATTGTATTGTTTGGTTGAGTAACATTTAAACTTTTTGAACACCTCTCACCGCTGTACATATTAAGATACAGTTACATGATTATCACTAAGGCTCCAGAAAGTGCTGCTGCTGTGAAAAAAAAAAACTATTGTTCCAGTTCCAAAAAAAGCAGGAGCCTTTTTACCAGGTGACCACAGATCAGAGGACATTACGTTCCACATCATGAAGACCTTTAAGAGGCTGGTCATGGACCATATGAGTCCTTTTGTTGAAGACAACTTGGACTCACTGCAGTTTGCCTATTGGACAAAGATGAAGTGGAAGATGTAATCATCTATTAGCTCCACATGTCTTATTGCCATCTGGACAAAGCAGGAAGCACTGTGAAGATTATGTTTTTTGATTTCTCTCATCCCTTCAGTACCATCAAGTCATCCCAGTTAAGGGGTAAGCTCAGAGATATACAGGTGAATGAGCCATGATGTCTTGGATAATGGACTATCTTTAGGGGCAGACCATAGTTTGTGAGGCTCAAGGACCATGTCTCTGATATGAATAACATTGGAGCACTACAAGGAACAGCCCTGTCTCATCTTCTCTTCACTTGGTACAACTTGGACTATATATAATAACACTTATCACTTGCAGAAATGTTCAGATGATTTTGCACTAAAGGGATGTACTGTATTGATGACGGGAATGAAACAGAGTACAGGAGTCAGATGTTGTTTCTTGGTGCAAAGAGAATTGTCTGCAGATTAACACCAGCAAAATCATGGAACTGGTTATTGACTTTCACCTCAGCAAAGGACCCCTAAGCCCAGTCACTATTCAGGGAGTGGATGTGAGGGTGGTGAAATTTTACAGGTACTTGACAGGCTGGACTGACATAGTAACATAGAGGAACAATGTAAGAAATGCCAGAGCTGACTTTTTTTCCTAGCAAAACACAAAATTTTGGGATTCATGAAAAGCAACATCATCATATAATGTTAAATAATTATATAGAAAACTAAATCAAAACTGAAAACTAGTTAAAGAAATGGATTCCTCTTTAAAGAAAACCACAAAAGGGACATAAAGAGAGTTGAAAACAACAATTGTAAAAGCAAAAAAAATATTGAAAATGATAACAGTTGAGAAGTCAAAATGAAACTAAAGAAAGGCTACAAATGTTGCTCAAATTCAAATTCAAAAACAAGAGAACACACAAAGAGTCTATAGCCCTTAAATTCCTATTGAAAATTATTTAACACTGCAAAAATAATCTTGTAGAAAATCCAGAATCCTGGATACCAGAAGCAGAACATAGCCACTTCAAATACTTTCTAGGTCATAATAATATGATGCATGATCTAAAGGTACCACATGATGGCAGATATCACTGAAAACAAAATGATGCTTGAAAAATAATAATGAACCAGAAAATTAATTTCAAATCACCAAGTACAGTAAATAATAATTAGACATTTTCTCAGTTGTCCCCAAATTAATATTCTTTCACAAACACTTCATAAAATCATTGCACCTTTTAAAGTTGAAAGCCGGCAGGAACTTTCAGCCACACATGTGACAGCAAGCAGTTCCAGAATGGAAGTGTTCCTAGTCCTTTTCTTAAATTGAACTTGGCCAAAAGTATAAATCTACCAACAGCCAAATGTATTTAAACCATATGAGTCTGAAGTGAGGCAACAACGTAAATATTGGAAACAATGAGAGAGAATTAAACAGAGAAGCAAGATGAGAAAGGGAGTATTTGGAGAGCAAGTGGAGGGGACCTACTGCTACGGAAGGCAGGGATTATTTCATCCTATTCTACATTCAGAGAGGTTACAGAGTTTTCATTTATTACAGTATTATTTGTTTACTTTGTACTTTACCTTTTGTGTATCGTTACATGTTTAACAATTTCAATATAGTCATTCTTTATATGCACTTCTTCCGTCCCTGGGCTGCCTCCTGTCATGATACTCAAAATTGTAAGATCAACCACACTGAAAGCCTTGAGACATACTGCCATGAAAGACAGACATTAGACAGATACAGATCATTTACTCTCCATTGTTTAGACACCAGCTGTGTGGGCCTAGGGCTACTTTCCAAATGATAAGTCTCTGCCAGACTATGCTATACATCTACAAGTATATTAGACCCACAAGGTGATATAATCACTAATTCCATAAACACTAGAGTCAAATTTACAGACAAGGATGACTATAGCTTTACAGCTCTCAATTACTATCATCACAGCTCACCTCACCTCCACATAAGGCAAAAAGAAAGAGTAGGGGCAAAATTTTCCTGCTTTTATTTTAGTGAAGGATCAGAAGTATCGTAAGAAGGCATAACCCTGAAAACTTCCAGAAGTACTCTAATGGTCAACTGACCACAGACCACGATAAAACAAGCCAAGAACAAAGAGAAATCTATGCACTTGCAGCTGTAAGAGGGAGGAGAGCTCTTTCTGAGGCTGCACAAGGTTGGATTAAGCATAGGAAGATCCTAACCCTGCAAATTGAAATTGGAAAAGAAACAGGAAGCTGATGCTACTCAAAATGTCAGCTTGGATCTTGGAATTATTATCTTATTAGGGGGCTCACCCCCTGCTCGCTTTGCTCGACCAAACCGGCCTGTGCTATACACCAGCCACTTTGCGTCTCTGCCATTCGCATATTTGGATTTCACTTTCACCAAACAACAAATCTTTTAATTTTCATAGATATGTCTCTTCATTAGGAAGAAACACTACTTTTCCCTGATGGCAACACAAATTAGATCATCTTCAAGTCTCTGACTTAAAGTTTAAATCAGAACAATATATTCAATCTCTTTTAGCTGTTCCGTTATTTCATCAAGTAATAATTTCCATTTGTTTGCACTAATGCGATCTTTACTATCATTTTTTTGAGACTTTCGAATTTTAGTACTTTCATTATCTCTAACTTGCTCTGCATGTGTATTGCGCCAACGTTTTTGAATTCTTTACAACGTTCTACTTTGTCATCTACTCTTTGTCTTTTATTTCCGGCACCAGGCATGGTTAAATCTCTTGGCACAAAGTCTTGCGGGATGTGAAAGTATCTATCTGAAAAAGTCTTGTCTCGTCCCAGGATCTTTTTATTATAATAGGGAGATAAAACCCCATTGTGCTATCTTGGAAGTGTGCCTAAGACTCTGTAAACTATAGTATGTTATGTACTATGTACAGTAATTCATTATACGTTAGTAAAGGCACTACATGATGGGGATGAAAAATATATTCAAACAGCATGTTGATTGCTGAAGCCCACATTATATATTTCCCTAACTACCTTAAAATACTGTCTGGTCTCCTGTAGACCACTGATGCTTCTTCAATGTAGTCCATGAAGTGCAAATAAAAGCAATAAACAACACGGTTATGATTTCTACTCTTTACTTATCCCTCACTGCTACTCATACTGATGCACAATTATAACTGGATCTTCTTTTCTGCAACCCCTATTACAAAGTAATACTGTTATAGTACAGATAGGGTCCCATCCCTGACTTAAATGTTTTTTCTTTTTCTTTAAACTTTTTTATTTTCTGAATATTACTTTCTTGTAAATATAGTCATTGCTTCTGTTTTTATTTAAATTTTTTTTACAATTATCCTTAATGAATATTTTGTTTGAGTTCTTGTTTAATAATGCAATTTTTTATTGTTGTTACATGTTGTGCACACTTAAAATAGAGCTTCAAGGGGTGGGGACCCCTGACATTGCACTTGAGGGTCTGCCCACTGTACTTTAAATTGGACTGTATGCACTCAGTTCTCATTGAGGCACTGGATCTTGTGAATGTTTGCTCATCTCTCCATTGTTCTGGATTTCGTTTTTGTAATTGCTGTTGATTTGTTATATTCTTTGGTTATGGATTCTGAACTGGTTTATTATTATTATTTATTATTTACATATGTAGGAACATGGTTGTGTTTATTTATGATCACCCTTTCCCCTATTATGATATTTTTTTCAACTGGATCCTTTTAAGCTGTGAAGGCTGTGAAGCCTGCCTTTTGAGTTTGGGGTCAGGCTGCTTCTGTGTGTTATCAGACAGGAGTACATGTACATGAGTACGTTCGATTTAAAGCCTACATCCTTTTCCAAGTGCTTGTGAGCTGGCAAAATCATATTAAGTGCATAGTGCCATAAATGCCGTCTATCATGAAACAACAATCTATGCATTTGCTTTCCAAACCCGCTTATCCAAAGCAGGGTCATGGGGAAGCTGAAGCCTATTGAGGCAAGCATCAGGTGCAAGGCAGGAACAAACATTGTACAGGGCACCTGTCCATTGCAGGGTGAGCACATCGCACATCAGGGGTTAATTTAGCAAAAGCAGTGTGCCTACCCTGCATGTCTTAAGACTGTGGGATGAAACCAGAGCAGATGGAGGAAATCCAAATAGACACAGGATGAAGATGCAGACATCACACAAGAAGCACCTAGGATGTGAACCACAGTCTCTTTGCTGCAAAGCACCAGCACTACCACTGCACCACCATGCTGCTGAAATAGCAAACTATTGAAAAATAAAACATTAATAAGCTGTTACAGCAGATTACATCATAATTTACAGAAGTCACAGTATTGGTTGAAGGAGCATTTTTGGATACAGCCCACTGTTGAATGTCTTTTAGGACGCCTGCACATGATTGCATCCAGATAACACCATCTCTCCCTGCTGAATAGAATAGAGCATGAACACACCTGTATGGTTTTGTCATAATGGTGTCCTCTAAGCCCTTTATTTCCTCTTTGACCTTTTGATGCAGAATTTAAAAATGCTGTCTGCTTCTTAGTATGTTGGATTTATTTAGTGACTTTTCTTGGATTATGGACTGCTGAAAACTGTTAAAAGTAACAAAATAATTTATCTATCTATCTATCTATCTATCTATCTATCTATCTATCTATCTATCTATCTATCTATCTATCTATCTATCTATCTATCTATCTGTCTGTCTAACTGACTAATTGACTTTTTTCTCACTAATATTTTTTCTCTGCCTTCATGAGTCACTTAGTTTCACTGTAGTTATTAACTGCAGCAGTATCCAATCTTGAGAGCTAGACAGAGCCAAACAAACTTATAGTTATAAGTTATATTTTAACTTGTTGATTTCAGCCTGTGAAAAGTAAAAAAATTAAATATCTTGAATTTAGCAAACTATGATGGCAGCCAAATATTTTACATTTATCTGGCGCAGCATTGGCAGTTATACAAATGTATGACCAAGCAAATACACATTCACTTCAAAACCAATAGATTCATATTTGCCTTCCTTCACAACTTTTAATGCAATTTACTCCCCTAGGTGATTTTTTTATCTATGAATAAAGAAACTGAAAAAAAATAGTAATGATGTCTTAACAAACCCCAGCTTGTACAAAAAATCACAGCCACTGCTATGCTAGTTGCATTTCTGTAACCTCCAGGTCCTTATGGAAGTGATTGGTTGAGGACATGCTTATCAGTATTATTGCCATTCAGTAAACAGTGCCATGCTGTCTGAAATGAAAAGACACAGGAAGCAGCCGCTAGTAAATGAACAATGCCTGGATGGCTGCTATCCGTGCCCTGCCTGGTACAGCTCTATGTTTTCATAAAGCACTTGTGCTGTTGATGCAGTCCCTACAGCTTATTCTCACCAGCTGACAGATGTAAACAGAGCCACCAGACAAGAGGTGTAATTAATCTTTTACCATTTCCCTGATTTGCTAAGGCTAGTAGAGTCCACTGAGCTGAGGATGTGGCCATCTGTTCTTCCTTAGAGCAGCCCGCCTAAAGTATTAAAGTATAGATAGTAGTGGTGAACAATGAAAAAGTAAGAATGAAATCAGTGCAGTATTGTTCCTTTTTTTAGAAATCTATCTTTTTGTCATAGAATCATTTTTTGTTTTCACAAGGCAAGAGTACGAATTATTTAGTAAGAGCTTTAACTTAATTATGAAGCAAAGTCTCAGTGACAAATGCATCTTTAATGTTCAAATGAACCAAAAATATATCAATTAAAAAAGCTGAAAGATACCGGTCAGAATTAATGACAGCTCTAATTTGACCCTATAAGAGTGCTTGTGGGTCAATTTTGAGTGTTCCTTGCAATGAACTGCCATCACTTCAGGGATACTGCCATGAGTTTTATGCCCAATGCATTCACCTCCTTGATGATGCATTGGATATAATGGAATTAAAAGTGGATGAATGGAGCTTTGTGGCACCTTTGGAGGGTGATGCTGTAAGGTGCATGGTCTAAAGGTCAATTTACTATATACTTCACTTGAATGTGAACTATGGCTGGTCTACATGAACAAAATGAGATCATCAAAAAAAGGACAGTAAGTCACATAATTTTCTTATTGGGTGTGTTTGTATTGTTTTCTCATGGAGGGTCTGATTGAGCCATGCACATAGTATTTGTATGAAATTTCCAAAAATGGTATGGTTTGTGATTAATTAAAAAGCTAAATTCATTATAATAGGTAGCTGCCAGAGGCTAGAAAATTTAATGTCGATACAGTTTTTTTTTTACACAAACTGGAACACTGTAAGTAGATTTACATTTTTCACATGGAGTAACTGAAAGTAGTCATATTGTAAAGTTGCATTGTAATGATCAGTGGTTCATGCTGTCTTCTGAGTAGTTGTGCATAAACTATAAACATTTGCCACTTTGGCAAAAACATATCTGCGGGTGCTCCCTTGATGTAGTGATGATCATTCTCATCATTCTTATCCTCTTATTCTTTCCTGATAAATACAAACAATTTTAGTTTTATACACTAAGATTCTCTCTCACTTTGTAATTGCAATCTAAATGTGTTTTAAAAGTGGTCTCCTATTTGGCGATTTAACAGCAAGTTTATGTGGTAAGCAGTTCTGCTTTCATCAAATATGCCAAAAATAATATCCGATCAGCCTTCTGCTTCCTTAAATCTGAGGAACAGTTCCTTGTTTAGAATCCAATGTTCCACATTGACATGATAAATAAATGCACACACATTGAGGCTCAGCTAATAAAGAGCAGGATCTTGGGTAAGTTTTACAGAAGCTTTTGTTTCCTAGTTCCACAATAAAGCACTCTTTATACATTAAAAGCAGGATGCATCAAGAGACATCAGTTACTATAAAAGAATAGTGCACCACTTTCCAGGCTTTCAAAGTGGTAATTTATTTGTTAAAACTGTTAAGAAGAAGGAAATCCCATGAAAAAAAAATGATAGGTAGAGAAGGCAATGATGCTCACTGAACTTTGCTCTAGTGAGCTTTAGGTCAAATTCCTGTGCATGACAAGTACAGGATTACAGTATTATACTTCAAAGACCAAAGAACAAGGAAATGCCAATACATTCTACACTCTACTGTCCCATGGGTTTAGTGGTCTGCCAGGCATGTGTGGAGACAGCATACAACTGTTGTGTGAAGCTACGTATACACCCTAAAGTCTGCTGTCATTGCAGTATACAGCTTATAAATATATTTTTTATTTTTCAGTGGTACTTTATATAGAACATATATTGACCTAAAACCTGCATTTGACTTTATCTGGCATCTGCTAAGTAATAAAAAGTATTCTTGTGACTACTGACAAACAATTATCCATTTTCTGAATCTGTTTTTTTCTGTTATTTCTAGAAGAGAACCCGATGCATAAAAATGCATCAATGGGTGCAAGACAAGAACCTGCTTAGAAATCTTAATTATTCAAATGTAGATGTCACAGGTTTATGTGCCTGGTGAAAGTTCATGTGAATGTATCCAGAGGCCTTTACGTATAAAACCATGCTTGGATTGTATTCTAAAATTTTATTTATGCTAGAAAAACAAAAAACAGTGTATGCACAAACAAATTAGATTTATAAAACCATACATATGCCAGGTCCCACCCCGAGTTCCTTTATAAATCTCAATCAACTTAAAAGTATGTGCTCATGCACACGCTTTTAGACACTCCCTGTCACTTTCAGCCAGTAATAATGCATGACTTAATAAAAAACATTCATTTTAAATTTTCATGACATAACTACCATATAAATTTGACCATATTCCCGAGTGACATCTTAACTTTCAAGCATGGAAACAAAACAAAAACGAAACTTCAGCAAATGTGAACTAGAGGTGTACTGACATTTGTTGGAGTCTCCTCTTTTTTTTTACAGTAAAAACTGAGACTTGCTTTTTTTGACCAATGTGCTTGAAGCTGTTGTGCTGTGAGGCGCCTGTCAGGCAAGCTGGTGAATTGAAACTTGTCTTCTGATTGGGTTGTGACTTTAGGTCTGCCAGATCTCTTCTTACCAGAGTTTTTTCCAGTTTCCATTTGCCATTCGTTGTGTAGGACACTGTAATCACTGACACAAGTGACACAAATGAAAGGCTTATGCTTCTAAGTCTAATAATGCTCTGTCGTATTTCATTTGTTAATTGTCATTTTCTTGCAATTATCACTGAAATTGCTACAGAACATCTGTAGGTTGTAACCTGTTGGATGTTCCGTGAAGATGGCCCATTTGTAATGTTCTAAAGTTTTATTTTTTATCAGTTTTTACTAGCCTAAAGTTTAAATCTAAACCTCTTAGTTTACTACTTACCTTTTCATAACTTTAGGTCATCAACTTATTAAATTGGAAGAAAAATTGAGGTGTTCTTAAACTTTAGACCGGTAGTGTAGATAAATAAACTTAAAAACACAACATCTTCTGTCATCTATAGTATTTGTGTCCTTTTTCTTAATGATGATTGGCTTAAAAAGCTAATTTAGACATCCTAGAGCTCTCCTCTTGGAGTTGTGTTAAAACAAACACAACGTTATAAAAGTTATATACATGAGGCCCCTCTCCAGAATTTGAGTCTGATGTCTCAATTGAGTCTCCAATGTCTCAAAACAGCTGGAATAACACAGATGTTTTTTTTTAAATGTACACAATATATTAATATATAAAAAATTATAAAGGTTGTCCCTATGACGATCTTTATCTTGATCTCAGTTATATATCTCATGTATATAACTTGCCATGACACACAAAATGTGATCCATGATTTGGATGTTCAGCTCATGACAACCTCAGAATTTGTCTTTGACTACTTCACACAGCCACCAAAGACACAGCAGCTTGCATACCTAGACTGGAAATAAATGGCTATGTGCAAACCGAACAGAGGTACATGTATGAAATGAACACAGCCACACGCACCACTGCCCTAGTAGGGAAGAGTGATCGCCTGGGGCCTCATGTATAAACGGTGCGTACGCACAGAAATGTTGCGTAAGAACTTTTCCACGTTCAAATCGCGATGTATAAAACCTACACTTGGCGTAAAGCCATGCACTTTTCCACAGTACCTCATACCTTGTCGTACGCATGTTCTCCGCTTGGTTTTGCAGACTGGCGGCACCCAGTGTCAAAGCAATGCTACTGTTCCTGTGTGGTTACACCTTATTTTCCTGACGCGGCTTTATAAATACACTGAAACTAACCGCATATTGTTTATTAGTGTAACGCATCTGATTGTAATTAACTTGTAACAATATAATGGTCCAGGGAATAGCCATAGTATTCCAAATGCCATAACTGCTTTAGCGTTGTTAGTCTAACTGCACCTTCTTCTTCTTTCAGCTGCTCCCGTTAGGAGTTGCCACAGCGGACCATCTTTTTCCATATTACTTTCACTGCACCACTCGGAGTATTTATATCACTGTATCTGAGTGTGAATCACAGCAGCAGCTGATCGGAAAGAGAATTATCGGTATACAGCTTCAAGAACACGCTGTCTCAGCCACGGCAAAACGTTTCAAAGCCTTTCCTGTGGACCTCACAGTTCAGAAACAGTTTTATCTAAATAACTTTAAATGCACTTAATCAATTGCTCCTTGTAGAACTGTTTGTACTTACAGTCATAGCCGAAATTATCGGCACCCCTTGAATTTTTCCAGAAAATGCACCATTTCTCCCAGAAAACTGTTGCAATTACAAATGTTTTGGTAAACACATGTTTATTTCCTTTATGTGCATTGGAACAACATAAAAAAACAGAGAAAAAAAGCCAAATCTGACACCATTTCACACAAAACTCAAAAACCGGGCTGGACAAAATTATTGGCACCCTCAACTTAATATTTGGTTGCACGCTCTTTGGAAAAAATAACTGAAATCAAGCGCTTCCTATAACCATCAACAAGCTTGTTACACCTCTCAACTGGAATTTCCGACCTCTTCTTTTGCAAACTGCTCAAGGTCTCTCAGATTTGAAGGGTGCCTTCTCCCAACAGCAATTTTGAGATTTCTCCATAAGTGTTCAATCGGATTTAGATCCGGACTCATTGCTGGCCACTTCAGAACTCTCCAGCGCTTTGTCTTCAACCATTTCTGGGTGCTTTTAGAGGTATGTTTGGGGTCATTGTCCTGCTGGAACACCCATGACCCCTTACGCAGGCCCAGCTTTCTGACACTGGGCCCTACATTGCGCCCCAATATCTTTTGGTAGTCTTCAGATTTCATGATGCCTTGCACACAGTCAAGGTATCCAGTGCCAGAGGCAGCAAAACATCCCCAAAACATCTTAGAATCTCCACCACGTTTGACTGTAGGTACTGTGTTCTTTTCTTCGTAGGCCTCATTCCGTTTTCTGTAAACAGTAGAATGATGAGCTTTACCAAAAAGCTCTACCTTGGTCTCATCTGTCCACAAGACGTTTGCCCAGAAGGATTTTGGCTTCCTCAAGTACATTTTGGCAAACTCCAGTCTGGCTTTTGTATGTTTCTGTGTCAGCAGTGGGGTCCTCCTGGCTTTCCTGCCATAGCATTTCATTTCGTTCAGATGTTGACGGATAGTTCGAGCTGAGACTGTTGCACCCTGAGTCTGCAGAAAAGCTTGAATATGTTTTGAAGTTTATTGGGGCTGTTTATCCACCATTTGGACTATCCTTCATTGCAGTCTTTTATCAATTTTTCTCTTCTGTCCACGTCCAGGGAGATTAGCTACAGTGCCATGTGTTGTGAACTTCTTGATTATGCTGTGCACAGTGGACAAAGGAACATGAAGATCTCTGGAGATGGACTTGTAGCCTTGAGATTGTTGATATTTTTCCACAATTTTTGTTCTCAAGTCCTCAGACAATTCTCTGCTCTTCTTTCTGTTCTCCATGCTTAGTGTGGCACACTCAGACACACAACAGAAAGGTTGAGTCAACTTTTCTCCATTTTAATTGGCTTCAGGTGTGATTGCTATATTGCCAGCACCTGTTTCTTGCCACAGGTGAGTTCAAACGAGCATCAAATGCTTGAAATAAAACGATTTACCTACAATTTTGAAAAGGTGCCAATAACTTTGTCTGGCCACTTTTTGGAGTTCTGTGTGACATAATGTAAGATTTGGCTATTTTTCTCTGTTTTTTTGTGTTGTTCCAATGCACATAAAGGAAATAAACTCGTGTATACCAAAACATTTGTAATTGCAACAATTTTCTGGGAGAAATGGTGCATTTTCTGGGAAAATTCAAGGGGTGCCGATAATTTTGGCCATGACTGTATAAGTACAATCACCTCACTGTAAACTTGCACTACAGTTATAATATCGCACAACCTGAGCCACTTTATAAAGCACGTATTTACATATGATGACGATATCATTTTTAAGGTGAAATGCAGCAAAATATGTTTATTATATTATACAGATAAAACTTTAACTTCATTTAAATCTATACTAATAAAAGGCAAAGCCCTCACTCACTCACTAACTCACTGACTCATCACTAATTCTCCAACTTCCCGTGTAGGTAGAAGGCTGAAATTTGGCAGGCTCATTCCTTACAGCTTACTTACAAAAGTTGGGCAGGTTTCATTTCGAAATTCTATGCCTAATGGTCATAACTGGAAGGTATTTTTCTCCATTAACTGTAATGGAGTTGAGCTGGAATGACGTGGGGGGGCGGAGTTTCGTGTGACAACATCACGCCGCCCACGTAATCACCTGAACTGATTGTCAACGCAGTGCGTAGAAAACCAGGAAGACCTCCAAAAAGCACTTAAGAAAACATGCATTATATAATTGAGAAGGCAGCGAAAAAAAATAAGAAGCGAGCGAGTGACATATACTACCATATTCATGAGTGTTGCTGCCTCGGAAAGAAAGAAAGGTGTAAACCTAAACTTTAAATTAAGTTCATAGACAGGCTACCGCTGGCGTTTCACATGCCCACAGGTAATGCGGGATACAAGTTTAATGAGAGGACGCAGGATATAAACGAGAGTTTTGATCACTTTGTAACTAAGTTAAAATTGTAGGTGAAGGGGTGTGCTTATGCAAATTCGAGAGACTGTGTTTGTGGGGGATTGACAGTTAAAGGCGGGTGGGGGAGTCACGTCATCATCTCCCCTCCCATTCATCTAATTTCGGTCTGAGCTGAGCTCCGCGGCTAATGCCGTCTTTCGAAGCAACTTTGTCAGACTGCCAGCACCAAATACTCACAGAAAAATCCACAAGTTAATACACACGCTACGTATATCTCGAGTTTCTCTACACTGAATCCTCCAGGCACTACTTACAAAAGGTCACATTGACAATCGTGTTACGTTATTTTTAAAATCTTTCCTTTTCTTAGCACAAGCACAGCTGAGAAGCTTGATGCATGTGCTCCATAACGCTAAAAATAATGCATTTAATCACACTTTGCATTACAAGCAAAGGGGAGCTTTTGTCAATGCATGATTTCCTGGTACAACGATTACATTGATCAGCGCATCCTGATTCATTTTACCCTCGCACCACCTGAGTTTGAGAAGAAGTCTGAAAAAATATGAGGTTAACACAGAAAAACATCACCAATTCAAGCTTTATGAATAATCGATTCGCCATCAATAATTGTTTTGGTAAAGCCATCCTCCTTCCATTTTATAATTTTTCCGCCAATAGCCATGATTAAATGAACGGTAAATAAAGTAAGAGACTTATTTAGGCAGGCATATATATGACAGCAACACTCATGACAATGTCAATCATGTTACGTTATTATTAAAATGTTTCTTTTCTTTTCATTACTTCTTTAACACACTACTTCTCCGCTGAGGCGGGATTTTGCTATATATATAATATATGAATGACCTCCAAAGAGCGCTGAGACTTTTGATATCATGAACGTGTCTGCAAAAACTGTGGTCTCCTGCCCAGCAAAGTCGAGCAGCCAGCGCCATAGCTGTGCCGGCCTTTGAGACGCTGACTGCGCTTCTGCCTTAAGTCAAAGTGAGCACTTTTAATTTTTTTCATCCTCCCCCTGCGCTATAGCCCAGACAAGTGCAAACACGGGACCCCTTTTCTACACCACGGAAAAATAATATTAAGGCGATTCATCTCTCTATACTATATAAAAGAAAAGGCAACTTTCCTTTCTTTACACCTTTTATCCCAAACCAAAGCCTTTCTCTCTTAACAGTGCAGAGGACACAAAACTAATTTTCTTTAAATGCCGGTAAGGCACATTACCAGAGGCACAAATTTGAACGTTCACATAGAAAATGTAATTTCTATACCACAGCCGTCGTGTAGCGCCTTTCAAAAGGGATCTACTACCGAGAGATGATCCATATATATTTTAGCTGCTGTTAGTTACTTACCTGTTGTGTTACACAGTCTTTAAAATGTAGTTTACCCGCAACCACTCCAGTAGTGCTCAATGTACCTGTACTTCTTAAAACGTTAATGTTTTACTGTTTAATAACTTATAGACTATATTTTATTAGTTTTCCCTTGCACTCAGTGACCAAAGCTATACACACACATATAGACACATACAAACACACAAGTATATATATGTGTATATATATGTATGTATGTGTATATATATATATATACACACACACACACACACACACACACACATACATACATACATACACACATATATATAATTTGTGTGTGTGTATGTATGTATGTGTGTGTATATATGATGTAGATAGGTATGTATATATATATATATATATGTGTGTATATGTAGATATGTATATAGATATGTAGATATGAAGATATGTATGTGTATATATATATATGTATGTATGTATGTGTGTGTGTATATATGACAGCAGCAATCCAAGCTGTGAGAAAACAGTAAAAAGGAGGCGTGTCAGACATCGTGGTACATTTTCTGATGCAGCTAGACGAAAAAAACTTTGTGACGCTGCCACCAAATACACAACACAATTACTTTGACAATCATGTTACATTATTTTTAAAATGTTTCCTTTTCTTTTCATAACTTCTTTAACACATGACATCGCTGCGAATCGCGGGTATTTTGCTATATATATATATATCACAGTGACACTCATAACAGTGACAAAACAATTACATTGACAATCATGTTACGTTATTTTCAAAATGTTTCCTTTTCTTTCTCTTTCCTTCTTTAACACACTACTTCTCCGCTGCCAAGCGCGGGTATATATATATATATATAGATAGATAGAGATATATATATAGATAGATATGAGAACAACATATATATATATATATATATAGATATAGATATAGATATAGATATATATATATAGATATATATGTATAGATAGATAGATAGATAGATATATATATCTATATATAGATATATATATATAGATATATATATATATATAGATATATATAGATATATATATATGAGAACAACATATATATATATATATAGATAGATAAGAGAACAACACTCATATCAATGACAAAACAATTACATTAACAATCATGTTACGTTATTTTTAAAATTTTTCCTTTTCTTTTTCGTACCTTCTTTAACACACTATTTCTCCGCTGCGAAGCGCGGGTATTCTGCTAGTAATCTATATTCTTCGCTGGGAGTGTCATGAAGGATAGAATAATTAAACTTGTACTACGAAGATAATTCAATGCTCCTTAAACGTTTTGAAGTTTACAGATGGCTTAATGTCTATTACAGAGCTGATTGTGTGGTGATTGGGTATTTGGGGAAAGAAAAGCAAGGACTGCAGTGGCGGCTACGCCAATATATATTGAATATAAAACAGAAAGAGAAAATAACAACACAGCTAAAAACGCAGCGACAAATTTCAGCAAAAGTTAAATGCTTGTGTCATGAGCACGAGGCGGCTATGCAGTATCTGCAACGGACGTGACCATCCACCGTGCATAAGCTACCTTACTGACATTGGCAGGCAAAGGAGCCACTGATTCTTCCTCTGCCCAGTGCCACCCCAAGCCTAGAGCCGCCCCTGAGTACTGCTGCAATAAATTATTTCATCAAAGGTCGCACACAATAACTGCACCGTGAAACTCATGTTTAATAATGTGCTTTAACTCCTATTATCATAAAAATGATATCACGTATACATCTCAGTATTTTAGTTATTCAGAGAGCTGTAATATCACAAATGTAATGGATTCTGTGTCCAGTTGGAGGAAGAGAGCCGGTTTAAAGTAGTGATTCACATACATAGAGCACATAGAAGATCAAATACAAAACAAAACATTTAAAGTGCTACTTTACTTACAAATTGATTTGAGAAACTGGTTAATTAAACGATTTTAAGATGAAGTTTATGATGTTCTACTTTAATGACAAAATAAACTACGTGATTAAAGGGGAAATGTCGAGATTGAAGTTAACATTTAGTGCTTTTTTCCCCACTGTGTGCCTTTTTTTCTCTGTACCCTAATAAGCTTTCATATGACACTCAGACAGTGGGCTACAACTCGCCTTTTCACGGTGAATTTGACATGTGAGTTCTTTTTTATTTCCGTCACTGTGCGATTTTATGAACGTGAGCTTTCAAGTTTCTCCAACACGCTATGTCACTCGATCAACTCCCTTTTGTTGATTATACCACGGTTTATTTTAACAAATAGTATGTTTTTCCTTTGCCTCCACTTGGTATTCGTTGAAATTCTTATATTTTCCCCCGTGCTTTTCCCATTGTCTTTTCACAGAAGGCTGCACTTAAGGGCGATTTATATTCATTTGCATATTCAAAGATGCGTAATTCTGGGAGGAGTTGGGGCGTTACATAAAGCGCGTGCACGAGTGTTACTTTTCACGCTGATCGGGATTTATGTAGTGGAAGAACTTGGAAATTGGAGTACGCACAGATTCCTGCATCTGGATTTTTCTGTGCGTAAGCACATTTCGGCTTTTGTGCTTACGCCATGTTATAGTGCGAGTTCTACACACGGCGTTATACATGAGGCCCCTGGATTGTGGCAACTACAGGGGGATAAACACTGCTCTCAGTGCCAGATAAGGTCATTACTAGGGTCATCCTCAATAGTATTCGTAATCACTTGCTCACCTGTCAGTGACCAGGGGCCTCATGTATAAACGGTGCGTATGCACAGAAATGTTGCGTAAGAACTTTTCCACGTTCAAATTGTGATGTTTAAAACCTACACTTGGCGTAAAGCCACGCACTTTTCCACGGTACCTCATGCCTTGTCGTACGCAAGTTCTCTGCTCGGTTTTGCAGACTGGCAGCACCCAGCGTCAAAGCAATGGTACTGTTCCTGTGTAATTACTCATTATTTTCATGACGCGGCTTTATAAATACACCGAAACTAACCGCATATTGTTTATTAGTGTAATGCATCTGATTGTAATTAACTCATAACAATATAATGGTCCAGGGAACAGCCATAGTATTCCAAATACCATAACTGCTTTAGCGTTGTTACTCTCACTGCACCTTCCTCTTCTTATTTTTCTTCTTCTTCTTTCAGCTCCTCCCGTTAGGAGTTAGCCACAGCGGATCATCTTTTTCCATATTACTCTCACTGCACTCAGAGTATTTATATCACTGTATCTGAGTGTGAATCACAGCAGCAGCTGATCGGAAAGAGAATTATCGGTATACAGCTTCAAGGACACGCTGTCTCAGCCACAGCAAAACGTTTTAAAGCCTTTCCTGTACAGACCTCGCGGTTCAGAAACAGTTTAGTCCCAAGAACTTTAAATGCAGTCAATCAAGTGCTCCTTGTTGAACTGTTTGTACTTATAAGTACAATCACCCCACTGTAAACTTGCACTACAGTTATAATATCGCACAACCTGAGCCACTTTATAAAGCGCGTATTTACATATGATGACGATATCATTTTTAAGGTGAAATGCAGCAAAATATGTTTGTTAAATTATACAGATAAAACTTTAACTTCATTTAAATAATCTATATTCTTCACTGGGAGTGTAGTTAAGGATAGAATAATTAAACATGTACTACGAAGATATTTCAATGTTCTTTAAACGTTTTGAAGAATTGGCGCTAAGCTTACAGATGGCTTAACGTCTATTACAGAGCTGATTGTATGGCGATCGGTTACATGGGAAAAGAAAAGCACTGACTGCAGTGACAGCTACGCCAATATATTTTGAATATAAAACCCCTGAGTACTGCTGCAATAAATTATTTCATCGAAGTGAAACCCATGTTTAATAACGTGCTTTAACTCCTATCATCATGAAAATGACATCACGTATACATCTCAGTATTTTAGTTATTCAGAGAGATGTAATATCACAAATGTAATGGACTCTGTGTCCAGTTGGAGGAAGAGAGCCGGTTTAAGAAGCAAGTAGTGATTCACACGCACAGAGCACATAGAAGATCAAATACAAAACAAAGCATTTAACGTGCTACTTTAATTACGATGTGATTTGAGAAACTGGTTAATTAAACAATTTTAAGATGAAGTTTATGATGTTCTACTTTAATGACAAAATAAACTACGTGATTAAAGTGGAAATGTCGAGATTGAAGTTGACATTTCGTGCTTTTTCCCCACTGTGTGCCTTTTTTTCTGTGTACCCTAATAAGCTTTCATATGACACTCAGACAGTGGGCTACAACTCGGCTTTTCACGGCGACTTTGATATGTGACTTCTTTTTTATTTCCAGCACTGTGCGATTTTGTGAACCTGAGCTTTCAAGGTTCTCCAACACACTATGTCACTCGATCAACTTCCTTTTGTTGATTATACCACGGTTTATTTGAACAAATAGTATGTTTTTCGTTTGCCTCCACTTGGTATTCGCTGAAATTCTTATATTTTCCCCCGTGCTTTTCCCATTGTCTTTTCACAGAAGGATGCGCTTAAGGGCGAATTATATTGATTTGCATATTCAAAGAGGCGTAATTCTGGGAGGAGCTGGGGCGTTACATAAAGCACGTGCACAAGCGTTAGTTTTCACGCTGATCGGGATTTATGTAGCAGAAGAACGTGGAAGTTGGAGTATGCACAGATTCCTGCATCTGGATTTTTCTGTGCGTAAGCACATTTCGGCTTTTGTGCTTACGCCATGTTATAGTGCGAGTTCTACGCACGGCGTTATACATGAGGCCCCAGAGCAGTCTCGTTTTATGCTGAAAAAGTCTACCATCAACTGCATTCTGTCGTTGAGGGTTCTCATGGAGCACAAATATGAATATCAGGAGTGTTCAACTTGGTTGATTAGCTGCCCTGTGGGACGTCCTGAGACTTCTTTGACTTTGCTGATGATGCTGTGATCTTTGCGCAGTCAGTGGAGGCTCTGATCAGGGGTCTCGAGCCTGAGTGTCTGGGCTTGCAAGTGTCCTGGATAAAAACCAAGATCCAAGAGCCTTTAACAACCTCTTGGGTATAGCCATCAGCAATGTGTCTGTCTGTGGAGAGAATATCGACTTTATTCGAGAGGTTTGCTGACCTCAACAGCGACATTCATGTCTCTGGTGACTCTTCCTATGAAGTCAGTAAATGAATTGGAAAAACATGGGCATGTCATGAGGTTACCTAAAAGGGGTGTGTGGCGCATCTGATATCTCTGGAAAAGGACGATGGTCCAAGTCTTTAGAGTCCTGGTCCTTCCTGTCTTGCTATATGGTTGCGAGACATAAATGCTATCCAGTGACCTAAGACGAAGACTGGACTCCTTTCCTACTGTGTCTCTTCCGAGAATACTTGAGTACCTTTTTGTTTGACTTTGTGTCGAACAAGTGGTTGCTCACAGAGTCCCAAACAAAGCCTAATACTTGCATTGTGAGTAAGCGGCATGCAGGATCCTCATTGTTGAGAGCTCGAATTGCTGCACCAGGCCAAGGGACAGCACACATAACTCCTGGCTGTGGCAGATAGATGGTCATTTCAGGAGCATGGGAATGGACTGAATGTCTGCCTGGGGGGTGGCCTACTTGGAGCCAGAGATGTTTCGTCATGTGGTGGGTTCTGCAACATACTCTACCAGTGCATGCTTCCCAGCCTGACCATGATATGTCAAAAGATATGTCTATATTCCAGCATGGCAAAATTCTCATAAGAATTCTAGTGTCTAGGTTTTCAAAGTTGTCTCAAAAGTAAAAATTCAGTGGTCTAGTCACTTTCTACTTGGACATTTTTACAATTAACCAACAAATTTTTAGATGTACTGTATGTTTCAATGAATGAAACATTGAAGTGTCAAGGTGTCATGTCTTACATGCTCTTTGTCTTTAATCATGGTTGCTGTAGAAAGAAAATCCAGTATCTACAGCTATAATCACACCATGGAAAAAAATGTTGTAAAACATGCCTCAAGTCAGTGTTGTGCTCTGCTGCTCTTTTGAATTGAACTGATATTTGAAACAAAATGCTTGAAGTCAGGTGATTGCTTACACCTACAGTAGCTATCAGAGCCCAGCACACAAAAGAATGAATTCTGGGAACAGACAGCAATGCCACTGTTAAATTCATTCATTTTCTAACTGGCTTAGTCCAGAACAGGGATTGAGGGGGAAGTGGGGGGCTGGAGTATATCCCAGCTAGCATAAGGCTCAAGGCAGAAACAAACCCTGGACAGGGTGCCAGTCCATCATAGGGCAAACACACACCTCCCAACCAAAAACTAGCGCCTGTATAGTATCACCAATCCACCTTTCCTCTCACCTGGGAGAAAATCCCTGCTCTCCTTACTGCAATGCAGTAGCACTACCACTGTGCAATCCCCAAATAAATAAATGTACATGTAGAAATTGAAAGAATGAAATGCCGTTGCTTACACTAGGCCAGAAAAAAACAAACAAAAACAAAACCACTTTAAACTAGCAGATATGATAGTCCCCAACTATAATTACCAAATCATAATTAATAATATACCATGTATCAGTACAGCACAATTTCAGGCCAGAGTGGGCTTTCAGGCTTCTTTTAAATGGTGAAATTGATGGGGCATTTCTCAAAATTGATGTCAAAAAAAGTGTTGAAATGTACTGAGATTACTTTGTTTATTTTTTAAGTGATAACTCAATATACTTTGATGTATAAGCTTTAAGTATATTAAGTTAAGCAAAATAAGAAAAAATCAAATATTCACAAGACTGAAGGCATAATTTCAGAATTAGCCAAAACCATATGTGGAAGACAATGAGGAAGTGAATACCTGAAATGAGATAGATATTTCTTCTTTTGAATCCTACCTGAGACATTTTGTAGAATGGAGAGAAACATATCTGAATTCACAGAAAGTAAAGATCTTTAACTGTATTTTTGGTTTCATATGCAAAGGGGCCAGATCCAGCCTCCTACTATTCCCCACCTACACATCTACCTTCCACATGTGCCAGCGAGGAACTAATACCAGTTAAAAATATAGTAAATAGCTAAAGCAAGCATCAATAGATTAAGTCATAGCAGCCTGAAAAACAATCATTTATGAAAGCAGGATGAAAGACAGTAACAATAAATTGCAATCATATAAAAAGATGCATACTGTCTGTTTGTCTGTGCATGTGTGTATGGTCCACCTGAGAGATCTAATTATCTGATTGGTCAGTCTAGCAAATTTGTTAAAATAGAGAATTTCAATGACAACAAAGTGAATAACATTCTGATTGATACTTGCTCACTAAATTCTAAGGAGGTTCAACCCAAATTGCCAATAAATAGGGGAAGTATTGGTAAGAATGCAAATTATATAACAGACAGTCTACTATTGGTCGTAGTCAAAAACGGAGAGGAAGCTAACAACATGCCTTGAAATGACAGAGTCCAGGAATCTTGTTTTAGATGAACATGATTGCGACAAGAAGCATTGGACAAGTGAAGTTGACACATATGGTGATACTGAGGAAAAACGTAGGACAAGTGCTGAGGGTATATGTGAGGCAAGAGACATCAAATATTTTTAAATTTACTTTGTAGCTGTGGCAGAAAAACACTTATATTTCAGCCTGTAAGCTGTCTCATATATGCACGTGTGTGACTATATATATATATATATATATATAGAGAGAGAGAGAGAGAGTTATAGAAGGCAAGGCTTGGAATGAACTGATAATGGAAGGGTGTAATGAGTTTGCCTGCCATTACCATGTGTTCCCCCTGCACAATAAGTCTCTATCAGGTCTTTCATGTGGGTTGCATTGGAGCCACCAGGGAGAGCAGTGTAGTAGAACCGCAAGTACTGTCTGGTTCAGTATAATTGAGACTGCTCTGCTTCACCCAGGGTAGCTGGTGTTGGGTACAAAGTAAGGACAAAGCTTGCTGGTAGGAGCGGAGTGGAAAAGGTTGAAGAGTTTATTGTAACACATAGTGGAGAAAAAAGAAGCCTTGTAAAGGTAATTGAGTAAAAAAAAAAAGCCTTTACTTGTACCAGAAATTTGTCTGTGCAATTTTCTCTGGAGTTTGGGGTGCTCCTATGCCCCTCCTGGCCACAATATATTTATATTTGCAGGGTCTGTGGTAAAGGCACACAGAGGGAATGAGGGGAGAAGGACAAAGTCTTTAAAGGAACCTCCATTCTCCTTCCTTGACCATTAACATCACGGCATTACCTCTGGCTCTGCCCCCTCTAGTACAACCAAATAAAAGAACAACTGAGATATGAGATGAAAATTGATCACCTCAGTAGAGCGGGGTGGGCAAAGTCATTCCTGGAGGGCCGCAGTGGCCGCGGGTTTTTGTTAAAACCCAGATGCTTAATTGGCAATCCTTGCCAATAGTTACATTTCATGGCTTGTTAGTGCTTTAACTCTGCTATGTCAAGTCATTCTCATATCCTAGATTTTTTTTTCATTCTAAGGATATCATCCAAATACTTTGAAGTGTAAAACGGATGGGTAATTCTCAGTCCTTCACTTTTTTCTCTTCTCTTTCCTCCCAAGTATTTAATTAAACCAAATAGTGCACAATAAATGCACACAGGTGTAAAGGGTAACAAGCAAAATGGATAACTGCTGGTTTCTTTTGTCATTTGCATGTTATTGTTAATAAGGAGCAATTAAAAACCGTGAATGCAGCTGTTTAAGACTTAAATAAGCAATAAGGGTTCAAAATCTTAATGAGGGAGATAACTGAAATAAAGCAGAAGTGTTTCTAGAGCAATAAGTGCTTCTTACAAAGCAGCTGGGTTGGAACAAAAACCTGCAGCCACTGCGGCCCTCTAGGAATGACTTTGCCCACTCCTGCAGTACAGGAAACATCTGAGCAACAGATTGCTATTTTTCTTATGCTTGCTTTGCTTATCATGTATTGCCTTAGAAGATGTCACTTTTTATTATCAATCAACATTGAATCACAGTGGGTTTGATATTTTTTGACATTGATCATTAGAAAAAGTTTACTGTTAAAGTGAAAACAGATCTCTGCAAAGTGGTCCAAATTAATTACAAATATAGAATACAAAATAATTAATTGGCTATTTACCCTCTTTAATATGACACACCTAAATTATCACAGGTGGTTTTATAAGTCATATTGCTATTGAAGGGTGTGAGCATTTACTAACACTTTCATGCTGAGTATAAGTTATTGCACTGCAGCCTTTGCTGTTCATAGTTGCTTACCTGACCACTCAGGATGAGCCACATCATTTCACAACTCAGCAGAATTGCTGTGCTACATTTGAACAACTCAAACACCTGAAACTCTCCTCTTCATCTGCCTTTAGAATACAACACCTTACGAGAGTTTTCTGCACAGAAATGTCAAAGCTTGAAAGTGACCCTATTTAAGCACAGCACAGTCAGTTAAAGCTGCCGGCATCAGCAGCAGCTATTGAAATTCCCAAGCGGTATCTCACGCACATAAGAGTGGGAGGGCAAGCCAAGCCCATCTCAAGAGCCCAGCATAATAAGAAGAGAGACAAGAGCCTTGTTGCTATAGCAACAGCATCCTTCTGACTACTGGTTGCCATGACAGCTAGCATCTTCTCTCCACTTGTTTTCAAAGCCGTCCTTTTTGTCATAATAGAAGCCATTTCAAGAATACAGTGACACAGCTGAAATAAATACTCATAGCACTGCAGTCCATTAGTTTTGTTATATTTTTGGAAAAGTGAAAAATCCTCCACTCTTAATGCTGGGATTGTTAGTGATTTCACTTTTCATGTTACTACTGGGAGGTATAATCATAAAATATAATATTTATTTAAGTCATATCCAGATCATATTTTTATCTTTACACTACACCAAATGTAATTTCTCCTATTTTGACTTTAAATCAGTGAATAAAAGATTGGAGAGTGTTAACTACTTGTTTTAAATATAAAAAAGCAAAAATGTTGTTTAATGGTGGAAATAACGGTGACTGGAGAAAGGTGCTGAAATGTTGTCTGTAGGCCGAAACATTAGTTTTACTGAATCAACATCCTTCACACTTAGGTGTGAAATGTTTGACACCCGTTTATCTTTTTGCATAAACAAAAAAGATTAGTTCTTCTAATCTGCAAGATGTACTAATCATTGAGTTTGTAGCATTCTGCTAATTTCCAGCTGCTTTTGAGACCATTTAAACCTCTGTTTCACAGTTTTTATACTGGCTTCCAGTTAAGGAAGCCAACTTTAATATAATACAAAGCTTTAAAAAGCTTGGGCCCAACTTACTTTACAGTACTTATCAATGCATACAAACTGGACTGTAATAATAATAACAGTAATAATAATACCACATCTCTTTTATAAATATGTAATAATAATAATAAATAATGCATTTTATTTATATAGCACTTTTCCCATGCTCAAGGCACTTACAGAATACTAGGCTGACCCGCCTTTTAAGGCGACCGACTTTTAAGTTGACCACTTCTTAAGGCAATTCAATATGTAGATCAATTTGGTATTTTATACAAACTCATTAATTTGGTTATATTGCATTTGAGCAGTATTACTTTAATACTCGTAGTTTCTGTTATTTTTGTGATGAAATTTAAACTTTTTTTCAATATTGAGGTCGCCCTTTTGAACCCCCCCTAAAATTTACTACACAGTGTGTGTACTCCATCAACATTAATTATTTCCAGAGACATAATTTTGTCTATTTTTCCAGTGCATCGTACACAAAAGCAAGGGAACGATGGGAGCACCAGAACTCTGCTCACATCATGTCGCTTCGTACCGCAAGTTGCAAGTGGTAAGTCTGTGATAAGCGGAATACCGCTACGCTTTCCACTCACCAGATGGAAGGACAATCCCGACCGCTTTTATATAGTAAGAAAGAAGAAGAAGGTATTGCACAGTCTGGAGTAGAAAATCATCTTTTACCTGGAAAAACAAAACTACAAATCCCATTGTGCATTGCAAAATTGATGGGTGTGTGTTTAACTCTGCGCCTGCATAGCACTCACAGGACAGAAGGACAATCCCGACCACTTTTATATAGAAGGATAAGAAAGAATGGCATGGTATACAGTATATAGCATTGTACAAACCAAATAAATAAATAAAGAAGATTAAGACAGTAAATTCAGAGAAAAGCCTAACAGACAACATAATTGATGGTCTAACACCACACACACAGGTTATATGAGCATCTTGACAGAGAGGTAAACTGAGAGAAGGGTAATAAAGTCAAGTAGAGCTAAAAGCCTTCCTGAACAGATGAGTTTTGAGTTGTTTTTTAGAAGAATTCATGGAGTCAGCTGATCTGATTAATTTCGGTAGGTCATTCCAGATTCTGGGCGCTATACAGCTGAAGGCCCTGTCACCCATGGAGTGCAGATTAGTGTGGGGCACAACAAGATTGCCAGAATCGGAGGACTTTAGTGGGCGGGCAGGCGCATAGTGATGGAGAAGGTCACTGATGTAGTTTGGCGCGTGGTTATTTAAGGCTTTGTAGGTTATTAGTAGGATTTTATATTCGATTCTGTAAGACACAGGGAGCCAGTGAAGACGGAGCAGGATGGGTGTTATCTGCTTGCTGCTGCTGGTTCAAGTAAGGACTCTAATATATACAATTATTAATTAAATAATAATAATTGTATTTATATATCACACTTCATTTTGAAAAGTACAACACCATGAAAGACAAACAGAAAGGCTAGATGTTTATAACAAAAAATAACAATAACCATCACAAATTTTTATTAAATTTTTGACTAACTAGGCTACCCAAAGCAATAAGAGCCAGCTCAGCTATACTAAGGAAATACTAAACTAAAATAATTTTAGTTATATATTAGTTTTTATTAGTTCTAGTCAAAAGACATTCCAAATTTTGTGTGCATAAAACATTTGCCTCTCCAATCTTTTTTTTTTACTTCATTCTATGTATGTTGAGAACACCGGTAATTTCAGTTTGAAAAGAACAAATTGGTGTAAATAAGGACAATGAGTATATCATTCTCAAACCTGCTTAATCCAAGCTAGGGTATCCCAGCAGCACTTGGCACAAGACAAGAAAAAGCCATCGGCAGGATGGTAATCCATCACCAAACCCACTCATACAAACTAACCCACACTTACTGGAGCCAATTTGGAATTGCCAATGAACCTAAATATCCTGTCATATTTTTCAAGATTTCTCCAGGAATGTTCAAGTCACAGACTTATTTTGAATAATTGTAGCAAGACGAGAGCAGTCACAAGCACACTGCCATGGCAGGAATCATGTACTCTGACATCCTAAGTAACTCAGTCTGATCAGTCTGTGACTCACCCTGACAAAATCAGATGGGTTTAAGTTTTAAGTAGTAGGCCAGGCTTTGTGTATGTGAGAGCTGACAATCAATGAACACTCACCAGGAAGGCATATCATGTAGCTATTAGGAATAGGGAACAAAGAATGCTTTGGACCTTGCAAAGAGAAAAGAAGCTGATATCTCATGTTTTCTGTACTACAATAGAATTGAAAAAATAAAAGGCAGTGATTACAGATAAACTTGCCATATGTGGAACAAATTCATACAATACTGGGTCTGTCAGTCAAGTCAAGCCAAGTTGGGGAGCATGCACTGGTACAGTGCGTTGCCGCACCCACTACACGTTCAAACAGCTTGGGACCCCGGTTGACAACACCCCAGGCAGACACGCGTTCCAGTCGTACCCTCCGGAAATGACCCTCTATCTACCGCAGCCAGGCGTTACATGGGTAACCCCTTGGCCTGGTCCAGCCACTTGGGTCCACAACAATAAGGATCTTATAAGCCAGATCACCCTCGGGGAAATGCGCCACATGGCCGTAGTACCGTAACTGACGCTCCATCACAATACAGGTAATGTGCCTCATTCGGGACTCCATGAGCAACCAATCATTCAACACAAAGTCAAACCAATGGTACCCAAGGATTTTCTGGAGAGAAGCAGTACCAAAGGAGTCCAGCCTTTGTTTCAGGTCACTGGATAGCATCTATGTCTCGCTACCATATAATAAGACAGGAAGGACCAGGACTCTAAACACTTGGACCTTCGTCCTTTTGCATAGATATCGGGAGCGCCACACACCTCTTTCCAGTGACCTCATGACCCCCTATGCTCTCCCAATCCGTATACTTTAAAGTCGCCCCCGACTATTTTAGAAAAAAGTTCAGCTGCGAATTTCACAGGGTTTGAACTTTCTCGATTCTCCGGCAGACCTTCAATTCTGACATTATACCTTCTACTCCCATCTTCTAAAGCAGCCAGTCTGTCTCCAAGTTTTTCTCCGAGTTTTTTACATTCGGAACTGACATTTACTGCTCTTTCCTCGGCACTGGCAGCTAAATGTTCGGCCATTTCGATCCGATTCGTGAATGTCTCCTTAAGATGCTCCAATTGATCAGCAAGCGTGCTCAGTTTAACCGAGTTTTTCTGAATGCGCTCTTCAATTTTACCCAGCACCTGTCGAAGCTCGAGTTGTACCTCTTGACGCAGCCTTTCATTTGCCTGTTGGAATTCATGTCGCAGCCATTCATTGGCCTGTTTCATCTCCTGTTTCAATTCTCAGTCTCTCAAGTGCCTTTGCCGTTGCTTTCTCATTAGCTTTCTCGCTTTTCTTTATATCTTGCGTGAGCTCAGCGAGCAACACTTTCAGTTCAGATAGGTTAATTGTGCCTTCTTGTACCGTAGATGAAGCAGCAGACTTTGCTGAAGCCGATGTCCCCGCTGCTCCAGGCTCGCGAAATTGCGTAACTGAAGCCGCGGACTTCC
The DNA here is from genome assembly GCF_016835505.1 of Polypterus senegalus. Lineage (NCBI taxonomy): Eukaryota > Metazoa > Chordata > Cladistia > Polypteriformes > Polypteridae > Polypterus > Polypterus senegalus. The sequence continues at coordinate 73,853,794 of NC_053170.1, read as the reverse complement.
CTGTCCTTTCCAGTTTCAGGTAATCTTCTCCAATCGGCGAGCTATCCACATCTGCACTCACGATCGCACCTTCGCTCCCCTTTTCACTCTCAGCCGGCGACGATGTAGCGGACCGTGGTCGCGAGGAATCTGTGAGTTTGCCCATCTGATCCAGGTCTGTCTCTGATAGGCCGTATCTTGAACTGGGGCTTGCTGATCACAGCTTGGATGTAGCTTTAGTTTTCAATTCTTTCGAACCCCCCTTCTTGTTGGCCATGTTTATATTTGCTTACATATACTGTAGCAGTCCCTCTCAGCTGAATAAATACAGGATATCTCAGAATAATAGGCAAATAATATGAAAAATAGCACCACTGCTAGCGGAGCTCCACTTCAGACGTCCATCTATCGCATTGGACGAGACCATCTCCTCCCAATCCGTATACTGACTTCACAGGAAAAGTCACCAGAGACATGGTCAAAATTCTCTCCGCAAACAGACACACTGCTGATGGCTGTGCCCCAAGAGGTCATTAAAGGCCTGGATCTTGGTTTTTATCCAGGACATTCGCAAGCCCAGACACTCAGACTTCTCACTCAGTCTTTCGAGCACCCCAATCAGAGCCTCTATTGACTCCGTGAAGATCACAGCTTCGTCAGCAAAGTCAAGATCCGTGAATCTTTCTTCACCAACAGATGCCCCACAGCCGCTTGACCCCACGACCTTGCCCAACACCCAGGCCATACACGCATTGAACAGAGTAGGAGCAAGAACACATCGCTGACGAACTCCACAATCAACTGGGAAAATGCAGAGGTCCTGCCTCCACTCTGCACAGCACTCAAAGTACCAGTGTACAGGCCAGCCATAATATCCAGCAACCTCGAGGGGATCCCGCTAACCCTCAGGATGTCCCACAGGGCAGCCCGATCAACTTAGTCGAACGCTTTACAAAAATCGACAAAAGGCTGCAAAGAAACTCTGCTGATATTCTCGTTTGCACTATTTGAGAACCCTCAGTGCCAGGATGCAGTCGATGGTAGACTTCTTAGGCGTAAAACCAGACTGTTCCGGTTACTGGTAGGTGAGCAAGTGATCACGAACCTTACTTGGCAACGAGAGCAGTGTTATCCCCCTGTAGATACTGCAATCCAGGCGATCACCCTTCCCTTTCCAGATAGGGACGACAAGTGCCATTTTCCAGTCAGTTGGGATGATGCCAGTCTCCCAAATGGAAGCAAAGATTGCTTGCAATGCCAGCAGGACAGCCTTACCACCAGCCTGGAAAAGTTCACCCTGGATACCACAGATCCCTGCAGCCTTTCCCCCCCTCAGCTGGTTCACCACCTGTGCAATCTCAGTGAGACTGGGTGGTTCACAGCTAATTGGAGGATCAGCCTCAAGAACCGTGGACCCAGAGATATCCAACAACTGCTCCAAATAGCCAGCCCAGCAGGTCACAACTGCAGTGTCATCCATAAGGACCGTTCCATTAGCCACCTAGACTGCAACTCTCCGAGGAACAGATTCGGATGTGCGTAATGCTTCAACACCTCTGTAAGCAGGATGTGGGTCGCTAGACCACAGATGGTGTGTCACTTGCTCACAGATTCCTCTAACAAACACCTCTTTATCTGGCCTCAGAGCCCTCGCAGCCCTCTTTGTCAGTTCCCGGTACAGACCAGAGCTGCCATTGAGCCGTGCGCTCCGACTCCTCTCGATGATATCCAGGGTGTCTTTCGAGATGAAATACCTCCTTCTGGGAACATCGGTAACACCAACACAACCCTTAGCAACCTTCAGGGTCTTGTCATGGATGGTCTCCCACATTACTTTAGGATCAGCAGTCGTACCCAAATCTGAAAGTTCCTCACACAAACTGCGTGCAAACTCTTAAGAAACAGCCTGGTCTTGGAGTCTGGCCAAGTCCAAGCTCATTTTCCTAGCAGGTGGTAACCTACTGGACCTAAGCTGGATCCTAAGAGTAGAAACAACAAGTCTATGGTCAGAATTCACAAACTGGGCACTTCTGTAGACCCTGTAGTTCTGCAAGATCAGTCAGAGAAAAAGTTGTTTGCTCTTAGAAAAAGGAGGAGAACATGTGAAACAGCAAATAGCTGGAAAATTCTCTAATGTGACAGAGACTTAATTTGTCATCCCCTGCGATTTACAGTTGTGTGATCTGACATCCTCAGGAGACGAGATGAGCCCACTGTCATCAAATTTGACATCCCTTCTGACTAGATGTCGTGTAATATGAAACCAGTGTAACCTGCATGTCTTTGGGAATGTGGGAGGAAGAACAAACTGCCTGTAGGAAAATAAACACAAACACATGGAGAACGTACAGACTTTACACCAGCTACTTCTGGACAAGGGAATCAAACCCATGATGCAAGAACTTGAACTAGCATTGCAATCCAATGAACTACTATGCCATCCATATTAATTCCAAAATAAATGAAGACACAAGACAGTTATAAGGCTTGTTTACAAATAAGAATATTTTAAAATCAGATATAAATGATACTGGAAGCTGGGGAAGAGCATATAAAACTGCTGTGATAGATAGATAGATAGATAGATAGATAGATAGATAGATAGATAGATAGATAGATAGATAGATAGATAGATAGATAGATAGATAGATAGAAAATGATGCGTTCAGTAACTTACCTCTTGGCTACAACATTTTTAGCAAGCTGCAGTCTGTTTATTTCTTTCTTTGGTAATCATGTTAAATGTGCATTACAATAATCAAATTGACTAAAGACAAAAGCATCTATCAACTTCTCAGCATCAGGCAGTTAATGAAAAGGTCAAAGGCATGCTATGTTTCCTAAATGGAAAAATGCTCTCTTTGTAAACTGGGATTTGAAGTTTAGTTTGGAATCAATGATACACATTTTGGCTTGGTTTGTGAAGCTATATATTTGCCTTTTTTTGCTATTTGTTTTGTAACTAACCAGTTAGCAAAATCTGTGTTTTTACCTTGATAAGTAAGGAAATGTCTGCTACCCCACTTTATCTTGTCACCCATATATTCAATCATGAACTTAGAGCATCAGGGTCTTAAAATGCATTGCTGTGGCTCAACTGAATAGTAATGTAAATGCTCCTTACTGTATATTTTTCAATGATTTTACTCAAAAAGAGCAGGTATAACAAAATACTAATGGACCAGGTATTAATCTTTGTAATAAATGGTATTCTATATTGTATAGTATATCTCATTTTGTCACTCATCTAAACTTACAAAAAAGTTTCTTCCATTTGTATATGAATGCAGCTAGCGTAAAATGGTATTAGAGAGGCCAATCCAATATTTTAGACAGTGAGTAAGAATACTGTGATCTAATGTGTCAAACTTAGATCTCATTTATAGAAGGATAAGTACGAATACTTTATTTAACAGTGTTAAGTCTTTACTATTTTAACTAAAGCAGTTTCAGAATTATAAGCTTTAATACCTAAAACTTTTATAGAATAAAATTTTCACTAAATAACAATTTAACTATTGTAAATAAATGAGAGTAGGAGACTCAAAAAGATTTGGGGGGATAGCAACCCCCATATACTGAAAGTAGCAAAATAAACACGATTTTACACAAGAGCTCAAAAACAAAACTGAGTACAGCAGGTATATAGAGACTTTTATATGGTAGAGACAAGAAGTGGATGGTCCAGGGTGGCCAGAAGAAGAAATTACATCTGTGGTAGGTGGGTTCTGGAGGAAGTTGTCATCAGGAACATCTGGAAGTGACAGCATAAGAGGGTGGGTTTATTGTGACATCACTATTTCGTTGGTTCTTTGGCAGGTCTGCAGAGGAACAAAAGGAGAGATGGTTAAGAGATAGTGCCAACTCTTGGTCCGGCTGAACAATCACATTATTTGAGCCTACCAACCTTCTCCCAAGTGCACATGTGTGACAGGGTCCCCTCCACCTCCTCAGCCCAGGCCCATCGGGTCGGGTGGCCCGAACCAAGAGGTCATGAACCTGGGAAAGAGCATCAGCATTGGTCTGGAGAGTGCCCTGATGATAAAGGACAAAAAACATGTAAGACTGAAGCTCCAAGAACCACCTAGTGATGTGAGGGTTCGACTCCTTATTCACAGCCATCCAATGTGAAGCAGAATGGTCCATGACAAGGTTAAACTCACGGCCTAAGGGGTAGTATCTCAGCTGTGTTACTGCCCATTTGATCTCAAAACCTCCTGTTCCACAGCTCTAGCATATCTAGTTTCCCTGTCCATCAGTTTCTGGATCAAGTACATTATAGGATGTTCAACACTGTCAACGGTTTGGCTCAACATGGCAGTTAGTCCTGTGTCCAAAGCGTCGGCCTGGGGAAAGAAAGGGAGAGAAAAATTAGGAGCAATTAATACAGGTGCCGATGTAAGGGCCTGCTTTAGGTCACGAAATGCAACTTCTACAGTATTGTCCAATACCACAGTATTAGGGTCCCACTTCTTTCTTAAATTAGTTAAGGACAAAACTCTAACTGAGAACTGGGGTACAAACCAGTGGTAGTACCTGGCCAGACCAAGAAAAGCTTGGAACTCCTTCTTGGTTTTTGGACAGGGTCACCTCAAGATGGCATCAACTTTAGAGCACTGTGGTCTGACCGTTCCCCCTGCCACCAGGTAACCTAAATATTTGGCCTTGATTGCCCCAAACAAAAATTTCTTAGGATTGATTCAAAGTCCAGCCTTACCAAATTCCAGAAGTACAGCCCAGACCTGCAGTAGATGATTCTTCCATGAGAGATGAGAACGTCATCCAAGTAGGCGGCACTATAGGCATTGTGGGGACAAAGCAGCTTATCCACCAGATGTTGGAAGGGAAGAGGGGCCCCATGCAATCCAAATGGAAGAACCCTATGCTGCCAGTGTCCGCTAAGGGTACTGAACACTGTGTTAGCCTTTGCAGAGTCTGCTAAGGTAACCTGTCAGTACCCCTTCGTAATATCAAGCACAGTCAAGTACTTTGCCTTTCCACATGTGCCATCGGGTAATCGTCAAATTGAGAAATTTGATTAAGATGGTAGAATTCATTGCAAAACCTCCAACTTCCTTCGGGCTTAGGAACCAATTTGATTGGGCTGGACCAGGGACTTTGATTTTCCTCGATTACACCTAAGTCCAGCATGCGTTTGATCTCAAGTTCTATTTCAGTGCACTTTGCCTCTAAGAGAAGATAAGGGTGTTTGCTGACGATTACCCAGGTCCTTTTATAATGTCATGCTCAACCAGCAAGGTCTTCTCTCAGGCTTCTCGATCACTACCACAGGGACAGACAGGATCACTGCTTCAGGCTACTGTTTCTGTTGGGGAATTAAATTACAATGGAATTTAAGGGATAACGTTTTTGCAAAGAGGGAATGGGGCTGGCCAGAGTAAGGGTCAGTTTCCCTATCCTTCCATGGCTTCAGCAAACTAACATGGTAAACCCATTCACTTAGTCAATGATTCGGCTGTTTAACCAAATAGTCATCAAGTCCTTTTCGTTCTTTAATCTCGTATGGGCCTTGCTAATATGCCATTAATTTAGAATGTGAGTTAGGGATGAGTACCACGACACAATCGCTCAGTTGGAATTCCCAAAGCGTTGTTCCATGATTATAACATTAGGGCTGTGACGCTTGCACTTTCTCCATATTTTCTTTAAGGGCCTAATTTTAGCAAATCTATAGCATAACTGTGTGATATATTCTAAGATATTGGTGGAAGGGAGGGCCTCCTCTTTCCAACCTTCTTTTAGAATATCCAATAGGTCCCGAGGTTGACCCCCATAGAATAACTCAAAAAGGGAGAAACTTGTAGAGGCATGTGGCACCTCCCGATAGACAAAAAGTAGAAGTGGGAGGAGCTTCACTGACCACCTTATGTAACATTTGTTTGAGAGTTTGACTAAATCTCTTTACCAGACGGTCAGTTTGAGAATGATACACTGCGGTCTTTAAATGTTTAATTTTAAGTAACTTGGCAACTTCCCTGAATGTCTTTAAGGTAAAGGGTGTCCCTTGGTCAGTTAGGTCGTCTTTAGGGACACCGACTTGCGCAAATTTTGGCAGGTTAAAATAAAAAAAGCTTTTGCAAAACCTTAACACTTATTCATCAATGCCTGAATGGATCTGAATTAATTAGGGAACAAATAGTTGAAAATGCCTTTGTTACTGTACATTAATATTTCAAGATAAAGTTCTTGTAAGGTTCCAAGAATAAATAAAACTGAATGTTCTGTTTGCTTGTATAAGTGATGCCTCATTGATCTCTGTATTTACATTCAGATTACAGACTTCCTGCTTTAGTCTAATATGTACTTTGATTAGAGCTGTTGATTGGGCTCTTCACATTGTGACTCTGCTTGTATACCATTTGCTCAAAAATAAAAGCTAAGAAGTAGAAATGTTTTGTAGCCTCATCTTTTCTGTTTCTCTTATAGGTATAATTCTGTAGCACTTGATGCCACTTTTTCATTGCCAAGTTACTACGCCTGGCCATGGAAAGTAATAATATTGATTTCTGAGAGCTTTCTGATTTGACAATAAAGATATTTCATCTTTTTCTTATTTGAATCTCCAACACATACAGTACATATGATATTGTATAATACCCAGTTTAGTTGGTCAGTTGGCCTAAGTCATTAGAATTCTTAATTTATCTATTCTAATGTAATGTGGATCCCAGTTTATTTTTTCTAGGAATTCTATGGATTATGTTTTTTTTTCCCTCTGTCGTCAAGACGCAATATCCTTATTTTAATGTTAATCGACCATATGCTATTATATTTGAGTTAATTATTGGGACCATTTATTTTTTACTGTGAGCTTAACATAGTTCGTTGTATATAAGAGGTGGCTTATATATTATTATTGTTCAATATGTATGTAAGTGTTCTGGTTCTGTAATCAGTGATTATAATTATGAAAAGCCCAAGTTACAATAATTGTAACGATTAATAATTTGCATTGCAACTTAACAACACGACGTTGATGATGGGGAAATGAAATGACGTTCATAAACTTTATATGCAATAACTGACATTTTACTTTTTTCTAAACTTTCATAAAATATATTCATATTAGATACAGTTATTATAGGCTTGATGCATGAAAAGTATTTTTTTTTACATTCTTCAGAATAAAGAAATCCTCGCAGAAAGTTTTCGGACGCTGAAAGGTATCGCTCTCTTAACCTGAACCTCACTGTGTTTTCTTTAGCCACTAATTTCACTATCGCCATGGCAACGTGCGTTTGCCCCGCCTTCTCGCGCCACGTGCCAGTCTTGTTTGCGAGACATGGCTGCTGTGGTGCGTTGTGGCCTCAGGCCACCTCTGGTTGTCATACTCGGGGCGACTGGCACTGGAAAGTCCAAATTGGCAATCGAAATAGGACAAAGGTTCAAAGGGGAGATTATCAGCGCGGACTCGATGCAGGTAAGTTTTACAAAACCGCGCAATTTAACCGCCAAATGTTGGGGGCCGGGAGGCAGGCCTTTGCGACTGCGACTTTTCCCAAAACCGATGGCTGATGCAGAAGTTTACACAAGGCGCTGTATTTTGCTTCATGATGAGTGTGGATTAACTCTGACACGCAGAAAGCTGTCAAACAGGAAGGAGACATGTAAACTGAACGTTAATTCGCGAGAAAATTGTCTCAGTTTAAAACATGTCTTTTGCATTTATTCGTGTTGAGAAGTGGATTTCTTATTTATGTTTCTAAGATTTAAAAGTGAGCAAATTGCTACTAGGATATGGTGTTTGTTAAAGGTATAAAATATTATTATTTAGAATTACCTCTGTGTATTTGCATTGCGTAGAAGTCTAACTCCAAAACCAATCTGTATATACATTTCATAAGATGTGAAGCAATAACGTAAATATGTTCGATCCAAGCAAGGAGCGTAGCGGGGGCACTCGCGCAACCACCCATACCCACAGTCACATTGGTTCTATTTGGAGTTAACCAGTCCTTTTATTTGTGTGTTTCTTTTGTTGGTATTAATTTATTGTGAACAGTTCGAGGAGACATGCATAGAAAAATGTCATAGTTTTTCGTACACATGACAAACTTAACTTGAATAGTAGTATGGAAAGAAAAGCCACATATACACAAGAAGAATGTGCTGGCTCCATTCAGAAAATGTACATTTTTATTTTAAGTTACGTGCATTGGTTGACTAACAGAAACCTAGCTAAACTTTCAACGAGAATAGTTAAAAAATAAGTATTTTCAGCAGTGATTAAAACTGATTTTAAAAATGATTAATATACTGTTAATTTTACAACTGTCAAGCTGAAAATAGTTTTGTGTTATTCAGAACTTTTATGTCAAGTGATTGCATTCAGTTTGGTGTTTACTTAATCATCACTAACTGTGAATATCTGCATTAATTTTCTTTTCCAAATCTGCTTTCAACCAGTGCATATATAGAGTTCTCCTTCCTGAAGCTGCTTCAAGCCAGGGCCAGACAATATTCTTTGCTCACATTCAAGCTGGTCTACAGGTCCCTTTTTGGAATGTTTATTTATTCTTTGTAATACATTACTTATCCCATGTGGTTTGTAGTGCTGGTTGTGAAAAAAAATTAATATAATGTTTTCATTGAGATAACAAAGTTTCTGATGGAATTAGATGTTTATGGAGACCAGCTGTGGATTATGGGAAATAATATTAAAAACGTCGTAAAAAA